>NC_044038.1:53798852-54109282 GCF_901765095.1 Microcaecilia unicolor
GATAAAATGCCCGATACAGGCCACGTTTTGCCCACAAGGGCTGCATCAGGGGCTATAAAAAAAAAAATGAATGATAAACAATCCAAAATTAAATGTATGTGTAAAAACAATACATAAATAAATGGAAAATACATATAAATTTCTCTCTATCTATCTATATATCTATCTATATATCTATCTATTTATCTATATATATATATATATATATATATATATATATATATAGTAATGAGAAAGATCAACCTAGGCTGACAGACAGCCCAGATGGTATAGAACTACCCTACCCACAAGGCTATAGGAGAAGAGAAAGACAGTCCAGTTAAAACCCAGACATAGAGTTTACCTAAGAGAAGGGAGGAAAGGGTTTGGGTGGTGTAGAAGCAGTAGCCGAGAATGGCCAGTAGAGGGAGTGACAATGTTAAAACTTCGTTTCCATGGGTACAGAATCAGTATAGGATTTCACCCACCTGTGGGGAGAGGGAGGATAAGGGAAACCCAGCTGTGAAGAGTGAGGAATTTAGGGAGCAGGGTGGAGAGGGAGCTGATTGGATGGAAGTCCTAAAAGAAGGGCTTGGTCACCCAGGGGAAGGGGAGGTGGAAGGAGAGCAAGTAGTCATGGACTGTGATGAGCCAAGAGACCAGAGTCTGCAAGTGTAAGAGGGCAGTGCGGGGCGGACACAGGAGTGAAGTATCTGTGAAGAGGGAGGTGAGCTGCCCAGCTTGCATTTATTTCTGATTAGAGTGAGGATCAGGAGCAGGCTATCTTTTTGTTTTTTCTGACGTTTTTGTGAATCAGTTTTGTTTCTTTCCTTTATGTACTGTGGATTGCTGAAACTGAAAACTGACAACCTTGTAGAATAAGGATGATAAAGTGGACTTTGTATTTTGGTTCTTAAGTAGAGGAGTGTGGTAGCCGTGTTAGTCCACTCTTAAGGTTATCAATAGAAATCAAACAAAATAAAACATGGAAAAGAAAATAAGATGATACCTTTTTTATTGGACATAACTTAATACATTTCTTGATTAGCTTTCGAAGGTTGCCCTTCTTCCTCAGATTTGATTTCTATTTTGGTTCTGAATTCAGAGAGACCAGTTGATTAGGAGGCATATTTTCAAAGCACTTAGCCTCCCAAAGTTCCATAGAAACCTATAGAACTTAGCCTCCCAAAGTGCTTTGAAAATATGCCTCTAGGTCTCTGGATTATAAAAACTGTGGTTCATAAGAGGAGTTCATTTTTGGACTTTGCTGGCGGTTGTGCTGGACACATACCTGTATGGTGATCAACAGTCTAAGTGATGTATATGGTGGTATCAACCAAATATGACTAAAAAAAAAAAACCCCAAAAGAATATAATGAGAAAATAATACATTTGAAAAAATATAATAAAAATATGTAAGAAATATATTTGAGAATGACCACTCACTTGGAAGTAAATAGATAGTAGTATCAAGGAGAAAAAAAGCATAATATCTATTACAAAGGCTGTGAATATAAAAGATAACCATTAGTTAAAAATGGACTGACACCATTATGTAAGAAAAATTGGAAAAAGTATATAAATAAAAATAATATGAACAAAAATTAATGAGATGGCACCCACCCATACAGATCATAAGGCTAGATGGGAAAAAAAAACACTGAAACCAAATTTTAAAATGGCGTAATTATGATGTGAATAACGTATGTTAATAAGATATGCTAATAGAGAAGTGCTGATAGGATATCTAATGATACTATCAGGCTCATTTTCGAAAGAGAAGGACGTCCAAATCGGTATTATCGAAACCTGATTTTGGACGTCTCCAACTGCAGTCCGTCGCACCGACGTCCAAATTTCAAGGGGGCATATTGGAGGCGTAGCGAAGGCGATACTTGGGCGTGCCTAACACTTGGACGTCTTTGACCCATAATCGAAAAAAGCAAGGTCGTCCCTGACGAACACTTGGACGTTTTCACTCGGATATGTTGTTTTTACGAATAAGCCACAAAAAGGTGCCCAAAATGACTAGATGACCACCGGAGGGAATCGGGAATGACCTCCTGTTACTCCCCCAGTGGTCACTAAGCCCCCTCCCACCCTCAAAACACATCTTCAGAAATATTTCGTGCCAGCCTCAGATGTCATACTCAGGTCCATGACAGTGCATGTAGGTCCCTGGAGCAGTTTTAGTGGGTACTGCAGTACACTTCAGACAGGCGGACCCAGGCCCATACCCCCCTACCTGTTATGTTTGTGGAGGAAACAGCGAGCTCTCCAAAACCCACTACAAACCCATATATAGGTGCCCCTCTTCATCCGTAAGGGCTATGGTAGTGGTGTACAGTTGTCGGTGGTGGGTTTTGGGGGGCTCAGCAGACAAGGTAAAGTAACATAGTAGATGACGGCAGAAAAAGACCTGCACGGTCCATCTAGTCTGCCCAAGATAAACTCATATGTGTATACCTTACCTTGATTTGTACCTGTCTTTTCCAGGGCACAGACCGTATAAGTCTGTCCAGCAGTATTTCCCGCCTCCCAACCACCAGTCCCGCCTCCCATCACCGGCTCTGGCACAGACCCCGTATAAATCTGCCCTCCCCTATCCTAGCCTCTCAAACACCAACCCCTCTTCCCCCCGCTATGTTCCTGGGAACATTTTATGAAAGTCCACGGCAGTGCCCCCTAGGGTGCCCGGTTGGTGTCCTGGCATGTCAGGGGGACCAGTGCACTACAAATGCTGGCTCCTCCCATGTCCAAATGGCTTGCATTTGTATATTTTTGACATGGACGTCTTTGGTTTCGAAAATCGCCGAAGGTCAAAGACGTCCATGTTTAGTGACATCGCAATTTAAGGATGTCCTTGGATTTGGACATCTCTGATGGTATTTTCGAAATGAAAGATGGGAGTCCATCTCGAAAATACGGTTCTCCTCGCCCCCTGGATTTCGACGTTTTGCAAAGTCATCCAAATTGCAACTTGGAAGTTTCTTTCGAAAATGTCCCTACACATCTATTATGATGAGAGTAGCAATTAACAAAATATACTATATGCCGATATACTACAGAGTCTAGCGCAGATATGAAAAAGAAATGAATGACTTACAGCACAACACAAGAATGGTGGGGTATTAGCATGAACTATATTATTGCTAGAGAGAGTTGCCGAGTAAAGTGTGTGCATAATATAGCTAATTACAGATGAGTGGTGTCAAAACAAAAGAACAAATGAACAAAGACACTGGTAAAGACACCTATTGTCTAAGCAAATATTGCTTAATTGTAGATTATAGATGAAATGGAGGTAAAAACTAAATTATTCCTCAAAATATATGATTTCAAAAATTATACAGGAATAAAGTTATATTCAAATATATGTTTGCAATATTTATCTTAAAGTATCACATTTCTCCACTATCATATGAAATCTGCTATTTTATTACTAAACACAATAGAAAACATGTTATTTACTCCATACTACACATTGTTCTCATAATCGAATAAATATTTATTCTATCAGCTGTTTTTTGGCTGAAGAAGGACTATTACTATTATGAAGTAATCCAATATGGTATGATGGGACAAAATTGATTTGTAGAATGCAAGAAATTTCCAATAGAGGACTTTGAATACGATACTCTAAAAATATATGGACATTTTAGGAGAACAATGTGTAGTATGGAGTAAATAACATGTTTTGTATTGTGTTCAGTAATAAAATAGCAGATTTCATATGATAGTGGAGAAATGTGATACTTCAATAAGATAAATATTGCAAACATATATTTGAATATAACTTTATTTCTGTTTAATTGTAGATTAACCAGGACTTCTCAGACAAAAATGTGAAACACAACTACTCAAAAACACGTGCCATAATTTAAGGATGCTGAACATTCTCGATATTTTGTAATGGCTAGCACAAACACTCAGAGGCTAAGAACCAAGTTAAACACTGGAAATAGAGAAACGGAGTTACTTACAACTCTGCACAATGTGTTGTGTACTCCTATGCTAGTATTAGTATCGCTGGCAAAAGACGGTAAGTAAAGTCAACACATTATATATCTGTATGGGAGTTCAAAGTTGAATGATTGAACTAATGCCAAAACACTAAAAAAAAAATGCTGATGCAGAAATTGTCATATAAACAGAAATTGTCCAATTGCAAATAAGTTAAAGTTGCTCAATAAACATTGAGATATGAAAATGAAGTGAAGGGGAAAAAGTACCGTTGTATAAATTATTCTGATGAAATAGTGCAGATTTCAAAATGCCTAACTGGAGAGACTGAGTATAGCCAAATTATCGTATATAAATAGAAGAACTGGCAAATAAAAAAAAATAAAAGAAAATGTATATAAATAAAACTAAAATGACTTAAAACAGTGAATCAGTAAGTTACTAAAAAACTGGCTCACTGCTCCGTAAACTGTGTCCCAACAAAAAATATATATTTTATATAATGGAGCATTAGAGAGGTGATATGAGTAACTCGGCAATCCGTGCATGAATTGTGAGCTAATATAAAGCAAATAGAATCATTAAGACAAAAACTGGCTATAAAGGTTGTGTTCTATTAATACTGACCATAAATTACAGAAAGACAGAGAGGTCTGTCTCCATATTTAATCCATTTGGATATAAAGTATCTAATTCAAAAATGAATTGTTGCTCTTTATGCAAGAGTTGTATATTGACAGGTCCTCCTCTCCATGTTTTGTTTAAAAAACATACAGAACACAGAAGCGAAAATCTTCAAATTTATGTCCCAGAGCAATAGAATGTTCCACTCATGGTTTTATCTTGCATATTTCGTTTTAGTTCACTTCTGTGTTCAATCAACCTTATGTTAAATTTTCACTTTGTTTTACCTACATATGCTAGTCCACAAGAGTATAAAGCTGCATAGATAACACTTTCGGTTTTGCAGTTCGAGAACTGCTTCAACGGTACCTTTTTACCGGTTGAAGGTACAGTGCACTCCATTTAAGTGCATGTCGGATAAGCGCATGCTCTGTTTAACTGCATGCTGTACTTCGGTCCCGTTTTTGGTGCCATCAGTTTCTATGGGGACAAACTTCGGTTTAGCACACCACTGATAAGTGCAAGATTCGCTTACATGCATGGTTTAAGACCGCTCCTTTGCAGGGAAGACTCTGCATAAGTGCGCGAACGGAACATGGAAGCCGATTGGCGGGTGACAACCAACGAGATTTCAAATTTACCGCCCCTTTACCTGCCACAGGCAGAATAAGCAAAAGAATGTTGTTAGAGTGTACACTGGGGTTGTCGTCTCTGTGGAACTGTAAGACTTTAACACTGGTTGAACGAATAGAAGTTTTTAAAAAATTAGAAAACAAACAAAGTCAAGCATCTATTGCTAAAGAATATGGTGTCAATCCCAGTCAAATTTCACGTGTCTTGAAGCAGAAAGACCAGCTTCTGGAAGACTGGCAAAACAATACAAATCCACAACGTAAACGAAAACGGGCGGGAAAAGCTGAGGAGGTAGAAGATGCTCTTCTTCAGTGGTTTTCTCGAGTCAAGAGCAAACAGTTTCCTGTCAGTGGTCCACTGCTTATGGAGAAAGATAACCAGCTAGTTGAAAGTCTTGGACTAACTGAATTCAAAGCCACTGTTGGATGGTTAGAAAGATGGAAGGAGAGAAACATAAAATTCAAGAAACAGCATGGTGAGAAACAAGACACTGATGACGTTGGTGCTGAAAATTGGGTTGTTTCAGTTCTTCCTACCATCTTGAATGAGTTTGCACCTCGTGAAATTTTCAATGCTGATGAAAATGGTCTTTACTGGTGAGCGATTCCTGATGGAACACTTGCATTCAACGATGCCAAAACTACTGGAGGTAAAACGTCGAAGGACCGACTGATGGTCCTCCTTTGCTGCAATATAGATGTGAGTGAGAAGATGGAACCCCTTGTCATTGGAAAGAGCAAACAACCCTGTTGCTTCAAGAAAGTTAAGCGAATTCATGGATGACGGGGGAAATTTGGAAGCAGTGGCTAAAGAAGTTAGACACTAGAATGCGGGCACGTAGGCGTCAGATTTTGTTGCTTTGTGATAATTGTGCTGCACACAGGGATGATGTCAGGCTGTCTAACGTCAAGGTGGTCTTCCTGTCACCAAACACTACCTCTCTGATCCAACCTATGGATCAGGGCATAATAGCCAATTTCAAACAACATTATCGGGCTCTTGTGCTACATCTTCTGATGAGCGTTATGGATGACCAGACTGGTAAGGATAAACGTACTGTTGAACTGGCTCGTAATCTATCACTGTTGGATTCCCTACATATGCAGAAATAAACCTGGAATCGTGTTACACAGGCAACCATTGTGAACTGCTACAAGCAGGCAAGCTTTGTTAAGGATGTGGAGAGGGATGAAACTGATGCAGCTGTTGCAAATGCGTCAGATGAATAGGTTATTGACATCCCAGCCGGTGTTACTGAAGGAGGAGTTTCATCGCTACGTAGCTGTTGATTACGATCTACAAACAGCTGACAGCACTGATGTCGAGATATGCGCCTACTCACAGGCAACAATGGCTGAATGATGAAACAGAGGATGAAATGAGCAGCGAGGCACATGCTGACAAAATTCAACAACCTCCACCTGTCACTTTTGCAAGAGCGCTGGAGAGTCTCAACACCATGCGGGCCTATATGGAGGCCACTGGATGTCAGGGCTATGACAGTTTTTACGTCTGGCAGACGTAGTCTATGGAACTCACAGACCCAATAGTGCTCAGAGGACTATAACTGATTACTTCAAGTATGCCTAATGTCAGTTAATGGAGACTATATACTGCACGTATAATAATAAACAGTACTATACATATGTTTATCAAATGTCAAGCTTCTTTTGGTCACAACGGTTAAGTGCACGCTCTGGTTAACTGCATGCATTTCTTTGATCCCAGACCCTTGCACTTAAGCGGATTGCACTGTATATGGAATATATTGTTTTTCATATTTACAGCACAAACTGAACAACAACCACATGTATAGTGTCCTATAGGCAAATTCTTTATGGGTGTGACAACTTTGGGAAGGGCAGATGGTACAAGTATATCTCTCAAATTTCTTTTATGCTTATTAGACTATAATCAATTTCTTATTATTGAATGTTGTTAGACTTTGTACTAAATGCCAATGTTTTCTCAACATTTTAACGATAGGGTTAGACGTGTGTAAATGGAAGCGTGCAGACAATGTTATTGTTTTCCTTCTTAGTTGGTTGTAATAAATCAGTTCTTAACATTGCTTTCTGATATCTCCTTTTATGTTTCAACGATTTTTATTGATGATTTTGTAAAATATTATCAACAGGTTCTACATGTAACATATTGTAAAGTCAAACCTTCCACATAAATGCTGAGTAAGAAACATATCATCAACATTTTAACCCCTTTCCTCCCCACCTTCCTTCCCCATACCCCACCCTTCTCTCAAATTGTACACATCTAAATTACTATTACAACACATGCAACTTATGTATGTATTCAAACAATCATTTGATCTGATTACTTTTAAGATCTATTAAGTGCGACCACATCCAACTTGTGTCATCTGGAAGTCCTACAGTTGCCTGATTGAGTCCAAACCAGAGGCCTTATTTCTCATATCCTCCCATTCTCCCGTCAGACCGCACTTACGCATTTCTCAAATGAAACAGCTGCATTGTCATGTGACCTATTCAGACTGATATCTCCTTTTAATGTACTTCATTGGGTATCCTTTCTCAGAAAAGTGTCTCTTCATGTCCATAGATCTTACATGGTGTGTGTGGGAATCGGAACATAAATGCTTTAAACATAGAAATTGACTAAAAGGAAGATTCGCCTTGAGTGATGTACTATGGCAGCTTCTATAGTTAAGAAATGTATTAACATCCATAGGTTTCCAGTATATATCAGTTGAAAAGCTTGTTCCATTTATACTGATATTGATGTCTAAAAGAGATATACGTTTCTCATTATAACTCATTTGAAATTTAAGGTTGGTGTCCAAAGTATTTAACCACTTATGAAATTCCTTAAAGTTACAAACTGTCCCTTTCCAAATTAAGAAAATGGCATCAATATATCTGTTCCACAGGTGTATTTTATTAGAAAATGCAGTGTCTGAAGGGTGTCTATTCCTCAAAGTCGCCAACATAAAGATTTGCTATAGACGGTGCAAATGTAGTTCACCACTTTGGGTCCTAAGTTCAGCCCTCTCAGCTTATTCATCAGTCTTCTGTGAGAGACCGTATCAAAGGCTTTGCAGAAATCTAAGTAGATTACATATATTATACGTCCTTCATCCAGTTCTTTGGTCACCCAGTCAAGGAAGTCAATAAGATTTGTTTGGCAGATTTTCCTTTGGTAAAGCCATGTTGCCGCAGGTCCTGTAACCCGTTGACTTCTAGAAAGTTAACTATCCTTTCTTTCATCAGCGACTCCATTATTTTTCCTACCACCGATGTGAGACTTACTGGTCTGTAGTTTCCCACTTCTTCCCTGTCTCCACTTTTGTGAAGAGGGACCACATCCGCTCATCTCCAATCTGTGGAACCTCTCCCGTCTCTAAAGAGCTATTAAATAAATATTTAAGAGGCCCCACCAGGACCCCTCTGAGCTCCTTCAGTATCCTGGGATATGTATCCCATCCAGCCCCATAGCTTTGTCCACCTTCAGATTCTGAAGCTGTTTATAAACTCCTTCTTCTGTAAACTGCACAGTATCCACTCCATTCCCAGATGTTCCCTTGGCAGCCAACCACGGTCCTTCTCCAGGATTTTCCTCTGTGAACACGGAAGAGAAGAAATTGTTTAGCATGTTCACTTTATCTTCATCATTAGCCATTCTCATTATCTTTCAGTCTTGCAATTCCATTCCTATCCTTTCTTCTTTCTCCAGTATATCTGAAAAAGGTCTTATCACCTTTCTTTACATCTTTATTCCGCTTGCACTTTCGCTAGCTGCATTTCCCTCTTTGCTTCTTTGAGTTTAATCCAATAATCTTTTCCGTGCATACTTTTGTATTTCTTGAACAAAGCCTCTTTTGCTCTTTATTTTTCAGCTACTTGTTTGGAGAACTATAAAGGCTTCCTGCTTCTCTTGTTTTTGTTTACTTTCCTTACATGAAGATCAGTTGCCTTATTTATAGCAGCCTTTAGCTTTGACCACTGATTTTCCACATCTCCTATGCCTTCTCACGCTAACAGCTCCTTCTTCAGGTATTCCCCCATTTTATCAAAATCAGTACGTCTGAAATCAAGTACTTGAGTTTTGTGTGTCCTCTTAAAATACTTGGCACAGGTTAAAACACAGTTCCAATGAAAGCACCTTTAATACAATTTCAGCATAAAAAGATGAAATCACTAGAACAGAAGTTCAAAACACAGTTCAATAAAAGCCCTTTAAGACAATACCAGCAGTTGCTTCCCCATGTCTGTCTCAATAGCAGACTATGGACTTTTTCTCCAGGAACTTGTCCAAACTTTTTTTAAACCCAGATACGCTAACCGCTGTTACCACATCCTCCGACAAAGAGTTCCAGAGCTTAACTATTCGTTGAGTGAACAAATTTTTCCTCCTGTTTATTTTCAAAGTATTTTCATGGCAGTTTATGTGAGATTCCAAAGACATATGTTTTAACAATATTCCTAAAATTTTCAAAGATTTTTAAGTTAGACAGTTTAAAAACAGGGAAGATGGTTTCAAAAGAAAATATCTTCAGAAGAAACTTAGTTTTCTCGTTGTTAAGTTTAAGACAATTATTGAACATCCATATAACTATCACAGCCATACAATTATTTGTGGGATTACTTTCACCACTTCATTACTTTCACCACTTCTATTTCTATTGGAATTAGAATTGTAATATTGTCTGCATAAATATAAGCTTTGTGACCTGCTTCTTCCAGTTGATATCCCAGTGATGCCATAAGAACATTGAAGAGCACTGGAGATAGAGGGGAGTCCTGTAGACCTCCGCAGGCCGCATCCCATCTTTCCGAATATTCTCCTTCTAACTTTACTGAATAAGATCATTCAAGAAAGCCTCTAAACCAATGTTGGGCCCATGAGCTCTCATACCAAGTAGAATGCTTTGTCCAGGGATTGAGGACCCATTTTCTGACTCAGCGGTCAGGCAACCCTGAGGCTTCATCTGCAGTGTTAACCGTTCCCCAGAGCTTGAGCCCCTAAGTGCACCTGCCAGCAGGACTTAAAAGGCAGAGGCTGGAGAGACAGGGAGCTAAGAGAAGGTCAGGCAGCGACCGAAGAGTGGTCCAGGTACAGGCTGGGGTCAAGCAGGCAGGCAACGAGTGGTCCAGAGGCAGGCAACAGGCAAAGAGAATTCCAGGAGCAGACAAAGATCCAGAAAACAGAGGAGATACTAAATACACAACTACGAAGGAAGCTTACCAAGGTAGAAGCCGAAGCACTGAAGCAGAGGGAGAACTCCATAGAAATAGTGCTGCTGTCTGACGTCAATAGGAACCAGCTGGAAGAGAGAGCTGTCATAGGGCAGAAGAAAACTAGTGATACAGTCAAAGCCACCAATGGGAGAGGAGCATCCAAGACCCAGAGACCGTCCATGGGCCATAAAAGTCAGAGAGAGAAAGAGAGCAGGAGCCCGTCGCGAAGGTGGCCTATCCCCATGGAGCAGAGAGGTGGGCTGACGATCCAGAGCAGCACCAGGCATTCCCTAACCGGCGCACACAGGACTGCGAGGAGGAGGGCAGCATTGCGTGAGGATGTCAGGTGTGTAGTACTGCACCGGTGGAGATGGTGGGGAGCACTGTGCCGCTGGAGGGAATACCGGGCCAGCTATGGCGGCGGGGATTCCTACGCTGCTGGAGGGCCCCATCACCACCGAGGTGAGGGGCGTGACAACCAACTCAAAACATTCCCTGTTAAACCTATGTTACTTAATATATTTAGAAGCAGGGTATGATCCACAAGATCAAATCTGCTTGAGAAATTAAGAGCTTTTTTCCCCTTTACTCAACAGGGCATGAATGTCAACTATTAATGTGTATAGTAATTTCTCTGTACTAAAGTAAGATCGGAAACCTGATTGTGAATTATGTAAAATATTAAATTTATCCAAATACATTGTTAATTGAGTAGTAACTGTGCGCTCCATAAGCGTGGCAAAAAAAGGAATTGAAACAACTAGCCTATAATTATAAACTAATGCTCAAGATTCCAATTTATTTTTAGGGATAGGAGTTAAAATAATATCATCCATGTAAAAAGGAAAAGAACCTTGAGATAACAGATTTGTCAACCAATCATAGATCTTAATCCTAAATTGTAAAGAAGCTAATTTAATGTATCCTGAAGGACAAGAGTTCATTTGATAATGATTTAGTTTGTAGCTCCTTTTTATGTGGAGGCCTATATCCTTTTTTTTTTAACCTTTGTCTTTATTTTATTAGACCTGTGAATTGATTTATATTTTCTTAGTTTGAACAGCATTCTGTAAATTTATGCCATTTCATAGTAAAGTTTGTAAAATTATGTTTTGTTATTCTTATTTCCTAAAATAGAAGGAATGAATGAAGTTTTAAGATTGTCTTGGCAGGATAAGCTTTATTAAGTGGTTGAGTTTTTATCTTGAATAAGGTTTGTGTGCATCTCCTGTTTCAGGGCACTGTCAAACAACTGTTGGTGTTCTCAGAGTCGGAGGGAAATCCATGTCTTCTGGATGTCTGTGGCAATTTCCTGGCCGCTGCAACAGATTTGGCACATTTCAAAATATTTGATCTCTCTCGCAGGTACTGATGGCTGCAGGAAGATGTCCATTTTTCCTCTTCTTTGTTCTGTCCCTCTAACTCCATAGTTCTAGTAGTGTTTCCCAAAACAATGGAAAACAGAAATGGTTTCCCTCAATCTGAGTCTTACACAATGTTTGCTATTTCAGTGAGATACTCTTTTAAAAAGACCTTTATATATAAAAACACTTTTTTTTTTGTTTTTACTCCTCTTATCTCATGTGTGGTAAAGTAGGATTCCTGTTCTCTGTACAGCTGTGTTTTTTTAAATCTCTTGTACCTCTTTTTTTTTTTTTTTTACTTTCTCGTGTGTTTATTTGGCAAAAGGATTGAAAAACAGCTTAATATACGGACATAATAGTGGTGTTCTAGTCATTTACATGCTTAAATAGGTATTTATTTGTGTAAATGACTTGTTATAGCATATTGACTAGCAAAAAATATGTTTTGGTGGTGCATTCTTTACTGGTGGACATGGGCGAAGTTTGGGCAGAGTACACATGTGCGTACTTAAATGATAGATTACTAAATTGTACACGTTCATTCATATATCTAGGCACAGACATTTAGACTAGCTATAGGACTAATGTAAATGGTCACACCTAGATGTACACACATTCTCTGCCACTTGCACTAGTATTCTATAAAGAAAAGTAGATAGTACATTTCTTTAGAGGCCAACCAAAACTGCTTTTTTCAGTTTAGGCCTAAACTGCCACCAAAACTGTCTGAAAGGTTTTGGCTGAAACTAAAGCCTCACCAAAACTCAGCATCTGGTTTGGTTGTGTGAATGTGAACCAGTTAGGGCTGCTGGGGATTTAAACAATGAAAGGCATATTTAGGGTTACCATATGGCTCCAGAAAAAGGAGGACACATTGATCCAGTCCGGGTTTCGCTTCCATTGAAAGCAATGGAAGTAAAACCCAGACTGGTTCAATCTGTCCTCCTTTTTCTGGAGCCATATGGTAACCCTAACTGCATGGCCATGCGGTGGGGAGTATTTACCACCACCCATTGAGGTGGCAGTAAGGGATCCCGTGGTAACCTGGCAGTAACTGGGCAGCGATTTTACCACTGGGTTAGCACAGTGGAAAAATTCCAAAAATATTTTCTGGTGTGCCGAAAATGACACACACTGAAGCCTGAATTACCATTGGAGGCTGCATTGGTCCAGCTGTAGTTGCCAATATTTTACCTCCAAGCCAAATAACATCCACACACAGACTGCTAATGAAAACAAACTAAATGCAAAAGTGCTTTTACAGTGACTGACATTGCACTATATTCAGAGTGACAACTGACATCATAGCCCCACCAAGAAGCTAATTCCTAAGGAGCTTGTTATCTTAAATTTAAGCTCTCTACTATATAAACTATTATTATTATTTATTTTTATTTATTTGGATTTTGCTCACACCTTTTTCAGTACTAGCTCAAGGTGAGTTACATTCAGGTACACTGGGTATTTCTCTGTCCCTGGAGGGCTCACAATCTAATTTTGTACCCGAGGCAATAGAGGGTTAAGTGACTTGCCCAAGATCACAAGGAGTAGCAGTGGGATTTGAACTGGCCATCTCTGGATGTCAAGACTGGTGCTCTAACCACTAGGCTACTCCTCCACTATTGGGCAAGATCATAAATGCATTACTCGCAATTGAAGTACCAAAAAAAAAAAAAAGAATACAATAACTAGCACCTCCCGCCCCCCCCCCCCCCCCCGGGGCTTCCTTATAATTCCTGGTGGTCTGTTTTGTATTCAGGTCAAGACCAATGCTCCAGTTATGGCAGCCATTTTGAGAGCAGTGACAGAATGGGCAGGAATAACTGGGGATCACTCATGCCCTAGCTACACACCTAGATTACCAAGGATTGTAAGAGATATGGTGATGGAGGGGCAGAGTCTTGGGGGAGGGGTAACTCCTGGTTGGGGGGAGTGCGAAGAAAGGAACAAGAGGGACAAAGCACAAATTCTCAGCTTCTACCAAAAACACGTGGTCATTTTTGACCAAAACTGAAACTATGACTGAAAATGAGAATAACCTATTGGCCGAAATAAGAACTGGGCCAAAAATGGATTTTGAGCCATTTTTGGTGCTGTAATCAAATTCAGTCAGCCTCTACTTTTCTTTATAGAGTTAAAATAGGTGCCTGTAGTAGGTGCCCTGTTCTAAAATTATCCTCATTGTACACAAACTGAAATTGATTTACACAACAGTTCTGCATTATTTCTGCCAAGCGAATACAATAGTAAATGATATATCACTATTTTTGGGCATTTTAAATATTTTCATAAATGTACATGACATAATATTATCGGTGAATGGTACCTATAACAAAAACATCTAATGCTGACCTTGAATACTCTTAATTATCTTAATTGTGCCTTTTACTATACCATTCACCACTGCTGTACCCTAATGTGCAATTTTGGATGGACCTGAGCCCAGTTTAACATTTTTTCCCTGCCATCCCCCTAGTGAACCCAATTATAAATAACTAAGTTGGCTAGGATCCCCAAGCCCCTCCAACAGCCAGAACACTCTCCTACACTCTGTAGTCGATGGCACCATCAACGCTCCACTAGCGCACTGGTCCCCTCTGTGTACGCAAAGTTTTTGTACAGGCATTGGCTCATGGACGGTGCTGATGACAGTGCTGCTGACTGCTGAGTGTGGGGAATGTTCTGGCCGCAAGAGGAGGACTTCTATTCTGCTAGTAATCCTAATTAGTTTTTTTTTGTCTAATTCAAGTTTCCTTGTGGTCCATGCTCCAGGTTTGACATTATATAATTCAAGGATATTCAGTGCTGTTATCCACATAGTGAATGGCATTGTCCTATCCTTATTGAGATAGCTATCTGGACAGAAGACTAAATATCACCAATTTCTGGATAAATTGCTGCTCCATCCATGCATTGCCCTGACACAATCCAGATAGTGCTCAGGCAGTCTGGAAGGATTTTCAGTGGCACCATCAATATAGTGCCACTGAAAGTCCACAGGTAGTACTTGCTAGCTCAATTTTTGCTTTTGAATTGGAGGATCTTGTTTTTTTTTGCATGAACGCTCAGATCTTTTACAGATCATGTGTGTGTGTGTTTCTTTGTAATCTTTTTATTAGGTTTCAAGTCATTAGCATACAACATTCGATTTTCCATACACATGGAAAAATTAGGAAAGATATACATAAAACTTGCACCTCCATGTGGAAGTTTAGACATACAAATATAATTTCTAAGATGAATCCCTCCCCCTACCCCATACACACACACACACACACACACTTCCCCTACATTTACATATTTGACATTGATTTCACGGCAGTTGTATTTTTTGGCAATAAATCCAGGAAAAAGTCCCCAATACCTTTAAAAAATGTGGACTGTACAGTAAGACCATATTCAAAATGGGTACCCTAACTTGGGGCTTACAGTGCCTTCAGCCCAGTCATAAACTCTCTTCATGTTATCTGTGTTCTCAGGTGACAAAGATATTCATGACCTTGAAGAACAGCATGAGGTTGGTACTTCTAAGTCCAGTCCATCAGTACTAGCATCGGTGGCATTGGTCTCAAAGAGTACAGGAACTGCACTAGATACTGGCGATGCATTGATATTGGGAGTGTATCAATCACGGTCAATCTCAAAATGGAAGAATTCATTCTCCTTTGTTGATACAGAAGACTCACAATGATAAGCATTGGTTTGCCAGGAAGCATTGACACTGTACCCCATTAGAATATGGCACTGAGAGCATTGAGGTACTATATTCTCTGGTATTCTGTGACCTCACTGAGAACTGTTCATCCTCTTCTATTCCAGCAGAGTCATGAAAGCCTCTAAGGATTCATGTCCAAGCCACCCAAAATACTATAAATGATTGAGCAGCATGTGGACATTCCTGCTGGAACTCTTTGCTTTTGGCTTTGGCAGTCTTTGCGGAAGAGCTCAAAGATCAATGAGCTCCTAAAATGATTCCTTGGTTAATGTTGACACCTCACCTTCACCATTGTTCTTATACATGGAGCCTCTTAGCTTATCCTAGAGATTCATGCAATACCTGGAGGAGATTCATCAATGCCAAAACCTCAAAGGGTCTCGGAGTTGATGTCTTCCACATTATGGTTAGTCACTAGTGAGTCGAGGAGGAGCTTTCATGAGACACAGATGGACATCTATGTCTAGACACTCTCAGTTGAGGTCAACCTCCACTGAAGTATAGAAGTCTAACCAGGCTGAGACCCAGAATTCCCCTTTAATTCTTTATTGGATGAGATCTTGAGCACTCCTGGGATTCTGATTACAAGTCTACTCAGTTCTCTGACCATCTGATCCAGCTCCTCCCTATGAAAGGAGAAAGTTCCTATCTAAAGAACATTCCTTTATTGATTTTATATGGGAAATGGCAGAAGCCAATCAATTTGTTAGCATGAAAGAGGAACTCAGGGCAGAAACAGTTGAAATCCTCTATTTTCTCAACATTCTCAATTAAGATATGATACTGCCCATTCACAGAATCTTTAAAGGGGTTCAAACAAGCAAGTGGGAGATCCTCCTCTGTACATATCTCAGATTTGTAATATTTAGCCATCACTATCACTATTGTGTTCTGCCCTCTTTTGATGATTGGTCAAGAGCACATTTCAGGAAGGATCCCAAAGGCCCATGGATATAACCATCCAGGTGATTGAGTCATTAGAGTTCCTCATAAGTGATCTCAAATAAGCCCATTGCCTCCATTGGACTCATAGGAAAGGGTTATCAACTTGGGATCCACTTTGAGAGAAATACAAATGAGTCCGCAAACATCAGCATGGAGAATATTGAGCCATGTGACTTTAAAAGGGCATGTATCTCTCCTGGCACATCTCAGAATAAAGCTGGCCTAAAGTACCTTGCACACTCACAGACAGATGATCAAAACCCTGCGCTGTTCCAAACAGCGCTCCAAAAATAGCGCTGGAACAGCGCAGGGCATTATTAGACTTATGATCAGAGATAATTGCATGCAAATTTAAACACGCAATTATCTCTGATCATGGGGTAGAAGTGTGGGAGAATTGTGCCTGAGCCCAAACCTGTGAAACACAGGGGCTGGAGGTCCATGGGACCACCAGGCCCCAACTACCCCTGCCCTGAGCAACAGGGTCTGGAGGTCCGCCGGACCTCCGCTCTCCCTGACGAATCCCCCCCCCCCCCCCCCAGGTTCAGGGAGGGCTGGTGATCCGGTAGGTCTCCAACCCCGCCAACTCCCCCAGCAAAGGGTCCCTGGTGGCCTAGTGGGCAACCAGCAACCCCCCCCCCCCAGCGACAGGGGGGCTGGAGATCCGGTGGGTCTCCAGCCCCCCCTAGTCCCCCAGCAAGGGGTCCCTGGTGGTCCAGTCCCCCCTACCCCCTTACCTTGTGTGTTGGAGGAGTGAGGGTAGCCTGCCTCCCTCCTCTTCCTGCGACGCCGCAAAATGGCGGTGCCCAGCCCTGCCCAGTATATCCTGGGATGCGCTGGGTGGGGCTTTACACCATATAAGGGAGTTTCTCCCTTATATGGATTGTAGCCCTGCCTAGTGCATCCCAGGATACACTGGGTAGGGCTGGGTGCCGCCATTTTGTGGTGTTGCAGGAAGAGGAGGAAGGCATGCTACCCTCCCTCCTCCAACAGACAGAGAAGCTAGAACCGTGGACTCTTTTGGGAGGAAGAATGTTTCGGGCCTCTATGCTTGTGTTATGCAAACAATCATATCAGCTTTTCACAAGCATCTACTTATGGGACTCGATGTACAAGTTGCTAAATTTGGCTGACTTTCTCCCTCCAGAGCAGGCCAGGTTGCTTCGCCAGTTGGCCAAGCAGCAGAAAATGTGTTGTAAATTCTTGGCTGGGGCGCCAACGACACTCTGATGTGGCATCCAGGTTCTTTGCACAAGGTATAGAGATGCACAGACTCTCATGGCTGCGTGTCTCTGACTTTAAACCGATTGTTCAGCAGAGATTGGTGGATGCCTCATGTCAGGGGGATAACCATTTTGGAGAGAAGGTTGAAAAGGTCACTGGCCAGATCAAGACACACACTTTTACCATCTCTTCTGTCTCCTACCAGGTGCCTTCTGCATCTGCCTCCACGGGAAAGATATGAAAAAACAAATCGAGTAATGTTCATTGAATCTTTTGGCAAGTCGAGAAGGGGTGCCTACTACTCGCAGAGGCATAGGTTCGCCACCTCCTCTCGCCCACCTTCTCATGCTTAGCCCCACAGTGCTTGTTTTCATCAACAGGTGTGCCTTAGGCCCCTTCTGCTCCCCAGTCCAAGCAAGGGATGAGCTTTTGACTGGCTCCAGCAGAGCATTGGCCCATCGAAGTGTCTGACCCGGATGAATTGCCGGTTGGGGGAGGCTGAAGTTTTTTCACAAAAGGTGGCCCTTTGTAACCTCCGACCTGTGGGTTCTTCAAATAGTCTGTCTCGGGTACACCCTCAGTTGGTGTCAGAAACCTTTAAATTACCCACTGAGCGTTTATTCCTTCAGCTCTCAGCATGAGCTCGAACAGGTATTTGCAGAGGAACTCTCAGCTTTTCTGAAGACCCATGGGGTCCAACCTGTTCCACCAGGGGAAGAAGGGCAGGGATTCTATTTCAGGTACTTCCTCGTGCAAAAGAAGGCAGGGGGGATGCATCCCATCCTAGACCTAAGAACCCTGAACAAATTCCTGATTAAAGAAAAGTTCAGGATGGTTTCCCTGGGCACCCTTTTCCCCATGATTCAGGAAAACAATTGCCTATGCTATCAGGACTTAAAGGATGCGTATACACACATCCTAATACTTCCAGCTCACCAGAAGTATTTACAGTATCGGCAGGAAACACGGCACTTCCAGTAGCAAGTGTTTCTATTTGGCCACATGTCAGCTCCCAAGGTATTTACCAAATGTCTAGTGGTAGTCGTAGCATTCATACACAGACTGAGAGTCCATGTGCTCCATTATCTTGATGAGTGGCTGGTGAAGAGCAGTGCACCGTCGAAAGGCAGTGCTCGAAAATCCATGTGGAGCATTATTTGGGTGCTCGAGGTACTAGGGTTTGTTTTAAACCACCCCCTACACCCTGCTCAGCAATCGGAGTAGAGCCCTGCTCGATATGCAGAAGGTTTGAGCCTTCCTCCCAGGGCTGAGAGTGTACACTCTAGTTGCACTAGCTTCTTGAGTTCGAACCTCTCAGCAGGTCACGGTTCGACAGATATTGCAGTTGGTGGGACACATGGCATCCATAGTTTATATGGTGCCCGTGACACATCTTCACATGAGAACTGCCCAGTGGACCCTAGCTTCTCACTGGTGCCAAGCCACTGGGAACCTGGAAGATGTCATCCAAGTGTCCTTGGAGCTTGCTTGCTCCCTGTTGTGGACCATTTGATCCAATTTGACTCGGACTTCCATTCCAAATTTTTCAGCCGCAAAAAGTGCCGATGATGGATGCATCTCACCTGGGGTAGGGAGGTAATGTAGATGGTCTGCTTGGTCCGCCCAGGAAGCAGATCGCCAAATCAATCTCCTGGAGCTTCTGGCTATTTGGAACACTCTAAAGGGTTTCAGAGATCGGCTGTCTCACCAAATTGTACTGATTTAAATGGACTATCAAGTTGCAATGTATTACACCAACAAGCAGAGAGGCACTGGATCACACCGTCTGTGTCAGGAGGCTGTTTGGATGTGGCGTTGGGCTGTCTGGCATGGTATGCTCCTTTGTGCCAATTATCTGGCAGACTGAGCAGGGTCATGCAACCGCACAAGTGGTCTGTCAACATGGGCATTGCTTCGAGATCTTCCGAGCATTGGGCACTGCCTCAGTGGATCTTTGCCACTCACATCAATCACGATGTCCCTCAGTTCCGTTCTAGGCTCTAGGCCCACGACAGACTAGTGTTGGATGGCTTCCTCATTCGTTGTGGGACAGGGTCTTCTGTATGCGTACCCTCCCATACCTCTTGTGGGAAACACTTTTTTTAAATTCGAGCAAGACCGTGGGGCCATGATATGGATCACTCCTTATTGGCTTTGACAGGTCTAGTTCCATCTTCTTCTAGAGTTATCTAGAAGAGTGTTTTCCGACTTTCATCATGCAGAACGAGAGATCTGCTCTTCATCCCAACCTCCAGTCTCTGACCCTCAGGGCCTGGATGTTGAGAGCCTAGAATTTGCTTCCTTGGATCTGCCAGAGGGTGTCTCCCAGGTCTTGCTGCCTTCCAGCAAAATATTCCACTAAGAGGTGTTACTCTTTTAAATGGAGGAAGTTTGTCTGGTATGAGGGCAAGACCTTAGATCCCATTTCATGTCCTACACACCCTGCTTGAATACCTTCTGCACCTTAAGACCAACTCTGTAAGGGTTCACTTCCGTGTGATTAGTTCTTATCATTGTGTAGAGGGTGAACCTATCTCTGAACCACCTCTAGTTATTTGCTTTGTGAGAGGTTTGCTTTTCTCAAAGACCCCTGTCAAACCTCCACCAGTGTCATGGGACCTCAGTGTTGTTCCCTGGCTGATGAAAGCTCCTTTTGAGCTACTAGATTCCTGCCTTCTAAAATACTTGACCTTGAAGGTCATTTTCTTGGTGGCTGTTACTTCAGCTCGTGGAGTTGATGAGCTTCAGGCCTTAGTAGTAGTTGTGCCTTATGCCAAATTTCATCACAACAGAGTAGTCCTCCTTACACACCCTAAGTTCCTGCCAAAGGTGGTGGTGTAGTTTCATCTGTACCAGTTGATTGTCTTGCCAACATTCTTTCTCCAATATTGTGCCCATCCTGGCAAGAGCACCTTTCACACCTTGGACTGCAAAAGAGCATTGGCCTTTTACATGGAACGGACTAAGCCCCACAGACAGTCTGCCCAACTTTTTATTTCTTTTAATCCCAACAGGATGGGGGTCACCATCAGGAAATGCTCAATCTCTAATTGTCTGGCAGGTTGCATTTCTTTCAATGATGCCCAGGCTTGGCTGACTCTGGAGGGTCATGTCAAGGCTCACAATGTCAGAGCCATGGCTGCTTCGGTAGCCCACTTGTAGTCAGCCTCTATTGAATCAATTTGCAAGGCTACATGTAGTCTTTGGTCCACACAGTCATCATCACACTATTGCCTTGATCTGGATACCCGATGCGACAGGTGGTTTAGACAGACAGTATTGCAGAACCTTTCTTGGGGTCTAGAATCCAACTCCACCCTCCTGGGCCTGTTTCTTCTTTTCCATGCTGCACTCTCACGTAGTTTGTATATAGTTTCAGGTTAACCTGTGTTGTGTCCTCGCTATTTCGTGTCCCAGTTGACCAATGGTTTTTGTTTTCAGTGAGCCTGATAGCTAGGGATTCCCCATACGTTAAAATAAATAGACCTGTTTGTCCTCGGCGAAAGTTAAGATACTTAACCTGTAGCAAGAATTCTCCGAGGACAAGCAGGCTGCTTGTTCTCACATGTGGGTCGGCGTCCACAGCGGCCCAGGAATGGAGATTTTTCCAACAAAAATCCATAGAGCTTTGTGACAGCTTCCGGAGCGTGGCCATCTTCCTGCCTGCATGTGTCCGATCCCGCCTCAATTTCTTTTTCCAGGGAGGAGAGTGGCTGCATATTGGTCTCTCTTCCTCAAGCCCAGAGAAAGACTTCAGCGTTTGCGCTGTTTGTTCGTGCTTTCTTTTTGTTTTAAGTTGCCCCTTTTGTCGTTTTCTTTTCCAGTTAAAAAAAAAAATCCTTATATTCTATTTTTCCCCCTTTTTAAGTTTTCTTTCGCTTTCGTCTGGCCTTCTTAGGCTGTGTGTACACGGTTCTCATTTTTGTGCCCCTCTGTTGGCATAATTGAGCCTTTTGACTTCGCCGCCGCGATTTTTCCGCTCATGTCATCGAAGCCTCCCAGCAGCTTCAAAAAGTGTGCTCGGTGCCAGCGGTCGATCTTGGGTACTGACCCGCACGTGTGGTGCATCCAGTGCCTTGGGCCCGACCATCGCCCAGACGCTTGTAAGTTGTGTCTGAGCTTGAAAAAGCGGACACAGGTGTCGAGAAGAGCTCTTCGGGACCATCTTTTCGGGCGTCAATATTGGTACCGCGGTTGGCGGCGTCGATATCGGCACCGGGGATGGCATCAACATCGGGAGCGCAGGTAATATCTGTCCGGACATCACCACTTGCTGGGAGTAGTGAGCCGTCGAGTGGGTCTCCACCTGTCTCGAAGGCTCCTGCTGTGCAGGCCCACTGGGACCGACCGCTGTCGGACCCCACCCCGAGGAGGCGTGTGGATTCCACGTCCTCGTCGGTACCGAGGAGTACCAGTGACGTGCTTTGAGCGAAGACGAAGAAGCATCATCATCGGTCTCCTTCGAGGCACGGTACCGGAAGCTCCGGGGCATCGAGGGATTCGGCACCCGAGAAGCGTCGACGCCGGGAGGAGCGCTCCCCCTCCATACAAGAGGTGTCTGTGCGTCGATCTTCGGACAGCCCTTTACCACCTCCCAGGCCTCCACAGATTCTGATGCCGACTTCTGCACCGACCCCACAGCCTTTCCCGGCAGAGACTCTGGACGAGCGCATCCGAGCCATTCTTCCAGGGCTTCTGGAAGGGCTGCTGCGTCAGTCTGTTCCAGTACCGGGGGTGCTTGCGCCCTCGGTACCATTGATGGAAGCGGCAGCTGGCTTCAGGCCTGTGGTGAGGTCCCCGACGCCGCTGCCGCTTGCGGCATCGTCCTCGGCTGTCACCCAAGTCGACTCCCCGTCGACATCGCTGGAGGGAGCTTCATCGCCACCGGCACTGGAGTCGACTTCTCAACATCACCATCGAGGACGTGGTTCCTCGGCATAGAGATGGGCCCGGTTTCGGTCTGCAGTCAGAGAACTCTTTTCCTTTTTTTTTATTTATTTTTTTATTTATTTATTTATTTATTAACTTTTCATAACTTTACAAGCATTATACTTGCAACATGAAACACAGATATGATTAATACACAACATCCAAATAGGAATAAAATTATTCTAAAGAAAAACATTAATGTTTCATCATATCTTCCTTTGACCACAATTAGAGAGGAAGGAGTCAAAATTGTTCAGGGGAACACAAAAAAAGAAAAATTATAGGAAAAGGCCTAGCCTTAAATACCACCATAGAATACTTTATGTTGGTTTTATCATTTGACAAGCTTTTTCATATTTATAAATTCTCTCAATTGTGTTGGTACAAAAAACACATACTTTATGTTTAGATATTTTATAACACACTTGCAAGGATAAGCAAGTAAAAAAGTTGCCCCTAAAGACCTGGTTTCCTCTCTCATTTCCAGAAACTGTTTTCTTCTTTCTTGAGTGATTTTAGTCACATCAGGAAATATCCACAATTTCTGTCCACAAAGTTGTTGCTGTATATTTTTAAAATAAAGTTTTAATACAGCATCAAAGTCTTGTTCAAATACAAAAGATACTAAGAGGGTAGCTCTGGTTACAACCTCGGTCAAGGAGTCTTCCAATATCTGTGAAATGTCCTTCAATTCTTCAGCTTCCTCCAAAACACCTTCTCGATCTTTTTTTGTAGGTAAAAAATAAAT
The DNA here is from genome assembly GCF_901765095.1 of Microcaecilia unicolor. Classification (NCBI taxonomy): domain Eukaryota; kingdom Metazoa; phylum Chordata; class Amphibia; order Gymnophiona; family Siphonopidae; genus Microcaecilia; species Microcaecilia unicolor. The sequence continues at coordinate 53,822,190 of NC_044038.1, forward strand.
CTTATTTATCGGCGGAATATTTTGAGCTGAAAATTTTAAATTCTCCAGAAGAAACTTTTTGAACAAATCATATGGTAACATTCCTACTGGTTTGGGGAAATTAAGAATTCGCATATTCAATCGCCTATTATAGTTTTCTATTTGTTCAATCCTTTGACGCATAGACATATTATCTTTCATCACTGCAATAAATTTTTCATTTGTTTTTACAGCTTCTTCCTGAGAGTGTTTTTCCTGATCTTTTAAATCCTGCTTCAGCTTATCCAAAGATTGGGATAGCTGGCCTACAGTGTTGGCAAGTTTTTTAGTCTCTTGAGTAGAATTTATAATTAAATCTTGCATTTTTTGCATTGACTGCCAAAGCATGTCAAGCGTTACCACTCTGGGCGGGTTCTCCCGCGTTGTTTTACCTTCAACAGCCGACTCCAACTCTGGGATGGTACCCTCTCCCCCGACCACATCGCCTCCGACTTCCGGGGCTTGTAGTTCGGCAATCCCTTCCCGAATCGCGGCTGGACAGAGTGGAGTACCAACAATCGGGGGAGATAAAGAGGTCTCAACTTCCAACGACGTCCGAGCCCCTGCACTGGCGTCTAGCGGATTTCCTCCTCCCGAATCACCTGGTGGACACCGAATTGCAAATCCGTCCAGAGTTCGCTGCATCGGGGAAGACGTAAGAGCCTGAGAAGGTAAGGCTCTCACCGACCCTTTTCGCTTATGGGGCATTATTTTTTGAGGAAAATCAGGTTCAACAGCGAATTGTTCTGAGCAGGTTTACAGCGTTCAACGTATCGGCGCCATCTTGACTCCTCCCCCCAGAGAACTCTTTTCCGACACCGACGAGGATACCTTGTGGGAGGAAGAGGAGAATCCCAGATATTTCTCTTCTCAGGAGTCTTGTGTCTTCCTTCTGATCCTACTCCTTCACCAGAAAGAAAGCTTTCTCCCCCAGAGAGTTTTTCTTTCTCTTCATTTGTCCAGGACATGTCTGTGGGCATTCCCTTCCCTGTGCTAACTGTGGATGAGCCCAGGACAGAGATGCTCAAGGTCCTTGACTATCCTTCGCCACCTAAGGAGTCATCCACTGTCCTCTGCATAATGTCCTTAAGGAGACATTGCTAAGGAACTGGATGAAACCACTATCTAATCCCACCATTCCCAAGAAAGCTGAGTCCGAGTATCGAATTCACGGGGAACCTGAGTTGATGAAGTCGCAGTTACGTCACGACTCTATGGTTGTGGATTCTGCTCTCAAGAGAGCCAGGAGTTCTAGAGACTTTGCCTCGGTGCCCCCGGGACGGAAATTTAGAACCCTGGACTCTTTTGGGAGGAAGACCTATCAGTCCTCCATGCTCCTGTCCAAGATTCAATCATACCAGCTCTATACAAGCATCCACTTGCGGAATAATGTGAGGCAACTGGCGAACTTGGTCGATAAGCTCCCTTCGTAGCACGCCAGGCCTTTTCAGGAGGTGGTCAGGTAGCTGAAGGCGTGTCGTAAATTCCTGTCCAGGGGTGCTTATGACTCTTTTGATGTTGCATCCAGATCCGCTGCTCAAGGTATAGTGATGCGCAGACTCTCATGGCTGCGTGCCTCTGACCTGGACAATCGGACCCAGCAGCGGCTTGCGGATGTTCCTTGCCAGGGGGATAATATTTTTGGTGAGAAGTTCGAGCAGGTGGTAGAGCAGCTCCACCAGTGGGAAACCGCCCTCAACAAACTCTCCCACCGGGCGCCTTCAGCATCTACCTCAACAGGTAGACGATTTTTCAGGGGAAGGAGGAATGCTCCATATACTTATAATAAGTGTAGATACAATCCACCTTCCTGACAGCCTTCCCTTATCTCGACGATTGGCTGGTGAAGAACACCTCAGAGGCAGAAGCTCTACAGTCCATGCAGATGACTATTCAACTGCTGGAGCTGCTCGGGTTTGTTATAAATTACCCCAAGTCCCACCTTATTCCTGCTCAGAAACTGGAATTTATATGAGCTCTGCTGGACTCGCAGACGGCTCGTGCCTATCTTCCCGAGGCGAGGGTAGACAGTCTTCTATCCCTCGTTTCCTTGGCCCGGGCGTCTCAGCAGATAACGGCTCGGCAGATGTTGAGGCTTCTGAGCCATATGGCCTCCACAGGTCATGTGACACCCATGGCCCGCCTTCATATGAGATCTGCTCAATGGACCCTAGCTTCCCAGTGGTATCAAGCTGCAGGGGATCCAGAGGATGCAATCCAGCTGTCCACCGATTTTCACAATTCCCTTCAGTGGTGGACAATTCGATCCAATTTGACCTTGGGACGTCCTTTCCAAATTCCTCAGACACAAAAAGTGCTGACAATGGATGCATCCCTCCTGGGGTGGGGAGCTCATGTAGATGGGCTTCACACTCAAGGAGTTTAGTCCCTCCAGGAACCAGGTCTTCAGATCAATCTCCTGGAGTTGCGAGCGATCTGGAACTGGAACGCTCTAAAGGCTTTCAGAGATTGGCTGTCCAATCAAATTATCCAAATTCAGACGGACAATCAGGTTGCCATGTACTACATCAACAAGCAGTGGGGCACCGGATCTCGCCCCCTGTGTCGGGAAGCTGTCCAGATGTGGCTTTGGGCTCGCCGTCACGGCATGTTTCTCTAAGCCACGTATCTGGCAGGTGTAAACAACAGTCTGGCCAACAGGTTGAGCAGGATCATGCAACCTCACGAGTGATTGCTCAATTCGCACATAGTGCGCAAGATCTTCCAAGCGTGGGGCACCCCCTTGGTGGATCTTTTCGCCACTCCGATCAATCACAAGGTCCCTCAGTTCTGTTCCAGACTTCAGGCCCACGACAGACTAGCATCGAATGCCTTTCTCCTTCATTGGGGGAAGGGCCTTCTGTATGCATATCCTCCCATACCTCTGGTGGGGAAGACTTTGCTGAAACTCAAGCAAGATTGCGGAACCATGATTCTGATTGCTCCCTTTTGGCCACGTCAGATTTGGTTCCCTCTTCTTCTGGAGTTGTCCTCCGAAGAACTGTGGAGATTGGAGTGTTTTCCATCCCTCATCACTCAGAACCAAGGGGCGCTTCTGCATCCCAACCTCCAGTCTCTGGCTCTCACTGCCTGGATGTTGAGAGCGTAGCTTTCGCTTCCTTTGATCTTTCTGAGGGTGTCTCCCGAGTCTTGCTTCCAGGAAAGATTCCACAAAGAGGTGTTACTCTTTCAAATGGAGGAGGTTTGCCATCTGGTGTGACAGCAAGGCCCTAGATCCTCGCTCTTGTCCTACACAGACCCTGCTTGAATACCTTCTACACTTGTCAGAGTCTGGTCTCAAGATCGTAAGAATTCATCTTAGTGCAATTAGTGCTTTTCATTATCGTGTGGAAGGTAAGCCTATCTCTGGACAGCCTTTAGTTGTTCGCTTCATGAGAGGTTTGCTTTTGTCAAAGCCCCCTGTCAAACCTCCACCAATGTCATGGGATCTCAATGTCATTCTCACCCAGCTGATGAAGCCTCCTTTTTGAGCCACTGAATTCCTGCCATCTGAAGTATTTGACCTGGAAGGTCATTTTCTTGGTGGCCGTTACTTCAGCTTGTAGAGTCAGTGAGCTTCAAGCCTTTGTAGTGCATGCTCCTTACCTCAAGTTTCATCACAACAGAGTAGTCCTCCACACTCACCCTATGTTCTTGCCGAAAGTGGTGTCGGAGTTCCATCTGAACAAGTCAATTGTCTTGCCAACAATTTTTCCCCGTCCTCATTCCCGCTCTGCTGAACGTCAGTTGCACACATTGAACTGCAAGAGAGCATTGGCCTTCTGTGTGGAGCGGACAAGCCCCTTCAGACAGTCCGCCCAAATGTTTGTTTTTTTTCTTTTGATCCCAACAGAAGGGGAGTTGCTGTCGGGAAATGCACCATTTCCAATTGGCTAGCAGATTGCATTTCCTTCACTTATGCCAAAGCTGGGTTGACTCTTGAGGGTCATGTCACGGCTCATAGTGTTAGAGCCATGGCAGCGTTGGTGGCTCACTTGAAGTCAGCCATTATAGAAGAGACTTGCAAGGATGCGACGTGGTCATCAGTCCACACATTCACATCTCATTACTGCCTTCAGCAGGATACCCGACACGACATTCGGTTTGGGCAGTCGGTGCTGCAGAATCTGTTCTAGGTTTAGAATCCAACTCCACCCCCCCTAGGCCCATTTTTGTTCTGTTCCAGGCTGCACTCTCAGCTGTTTCTTCGTAGGTCAATCTTTTGTTATGTCCTCGCTGCTGCGAGGCCCAGTTGACCTTCTTTGTTGTTTTGAGTGAGCCTGGGGGCTAGGGATACCCCACATGTGAGAACAAGCAGCCTGCTTGTCCTCGGAGAAAGCGAAGTTACTTACCTTTAGCAGGTATTCTGCGAGGACAGCAGGCTGATTGTTCTCACCAGCCCGCTCTCTTCCCCTTCTGGAGTTGATGTTGTTCTTTATTTGCTTTTTGATATAACTGAGGCAGGAATGGACGCGCACGGGGGAAGATGGCCGTGCATATGCGGAGCAAGTGCCCCGCGCTCTGGATGCTGTCGCAAAGCTCTATGGATTTTTGCTGGAAAAATCTCCGTTCCTGGGCCGCTGTGGCCGCCGACCCACATGTGAGAACAATCAGCCTGCTGTCCTCGGAGAATACCTGCTACAGGTACGTATCTTCGCTTTCTCAGAGGACAGCAGGCCTTATATTCTCACAACCCTCATGCCTCCCCTTGGAGTTGTCTCCATTTTTGTCTTTTTATTATATGTTCTGTAGTACTGCGGTAATTGCGCTCTCGTGGCGGCGGGAAGGCATTTGTGCATGCACAGTGGAGCGTGTCTTGCGCTTGTGCTCCACAAAAATAGCTTGTCATAAGATCTGGACCAGGCAATGCAGGATCACATTACCCATAGATGAGAATATAAGACCCGCTGTCCTCGAAGAATACCTGCTACTGGTAAGTATCTTCATTTTTATAGACATTTGGGTGCCGAAGTGTCCACATATAATACTAGTGTATATTTGGGTGCTCCCATTTACACCTGCTATAGACTTGGCATTAATGGGGGAGCCTAAATGTTGCAGGTATGCGGGCCCTATCGATGTGCTCTGCACATACAAATATGTGCTATTCCATTTCAACATCTACTTGTAGAATACCACTTAAGCACCCAAGTGTTTTTTTTTGCTGGTAAGTGTACATATAAGCATCTAAATGTCAGTATTCTGTACGTTTAGGCATACAGTTGCACATAAATGTAAGCTACTTGTAGCAATCATGTTACAATCCTGTTCGATTATGCCCAAATATTTAGACTCTGAGGGCATAATCGAACGGGTTGCCCAGTTTTTCCTCAGGATGTCCTCGCAGGACGTCCCGGTGAAGAGGCAGGGAAACCCGTATTATTGAAACAAGATGGACGTCCATCTTTCATTTCGATAATACAGTTGGGGGCGCCCAAATCTTAACATTTAGGTCAACCTTAGAGATGGTCGTCCCCGGTTTTTGTCGATAATGGAAACCAAGGACGCCCATCTCAGAAACGACCAAATCCAAGCCATTTGGTCGTGGGAGGAACCAGCATTCGTAGTGCACTTGTCCCCCTCACATGCCAGGACACCAACCGGGCACCCTAGGAGGCACTGCAGTGGACTTCAGAAATTGTTCCCAGGTGCATAGCTGCATTACCTTGGATGTTGAGCCCCCCCCCCCCCCAAAAAAAAAAAACCCACTACCCACAACTACAACACTACTATAGCCTAAAGGGGTGAAGGGGGGGCACCTACATGTGGGTACAGTGGGTTTCTGGTGGGTTTTGAAGGGCTCACATTTACCACCACAAGTGTAACAGGTAGGGGGGGGGGGGTCCGCCTGCCTGGGTCCGACTGCCTGAAGTGCACTGCACCCACTAAAACTGCTCCAGGGACCTGCATACTGCTGTCATGGAGCTGGGTATGACATTTGAGGCTGGCAAAAAAATATTTTTAAAGTTTTTTTTTTTTTTTTTTTTTTTGAGGGTGGGAAGGGGGTTAGTGACCATTGGGGGGAGTAAGGGAAGGTCATCCCCAATTCCCGCTGGTGGTCATCTGGTCAGTTCGAGCACCTTTTTGAGGCTTGGTTGCAAGAAAAAATGGACCAAGTAAAGTCGGCCAAGTGCTCGTCAGGGACGCCCTTCTTTTTTCCATTATTGGCTGAGGACGCCCATGTGTTAAGCACGCCCCAGTCCTGCCGTCGCTATGTTTCCGACACTCCCCCGTGAACTTTGGTCGTCCCCGTGACGGAAAGCAGTTGAGGACATCCAAGATCGGCTTTCGATTATGATGATTTGGGCGACCCTGGGAGAGGGTAACTGGAGAATTGAATCATCGACGTGCTATAGTCTTAATCTACTTAGATTTTAGCAAAGCTTTTGACACTGTTCCCCACAGGAGGCTCTTAAATAAACTAGATGGGCTGAAGATAGGTCCCGAAGTGGTGAACTGGATTAGGAACTGGTTGACGGACAGACGACAGAGGGTGGTGGTAAATGGAGTTCGCTCGGAGGAGGGAAAGGTGAGTAGTGGAGTGCCTCAGGGATCGGTGCTGGGGCCGATTCTGTTCAATATATTTGTGAGTGACATTCCCAAAGGGTTAGAAGGTAAAGTTTGCCTATTTGCGGATGATACTAAGATTTGCAACAGAGTGGACACCCGGGAGGGAGTGGAAAGCATGAAAAGGGATCTGAGGAAGCTAGAAGAATGGTCTAAGGTTTGGCAATTAAAATTCAATGCGAAGAAATGCAAAGTGATGTATTTAACTAACTAACTAACATTTCTAAAGCGCTACTAGGGTTACGCAGCGCTGTACAATTTAAACATAGAAGGACAGTCCCTGCTCAAAGAGCTTACAATCTAAAAGACAAGAGAACAATCTAAAGACAAGTGAACAATCTAGAGGACGAGGGAACAGTTAATCTGATAGGGTGGATAGATTGGGGCATTCTATATTTCTCGAGCGGTTAGGCGCCGAAGGCAGCATTGAAGAGGTGAGTTTTAAGCAGAGATTTGAAGATGGGTAGGGAGGGGGCATGGCGTATGGGTAAAGGAAGATTGTTCCAGGCATAGGGTGAGGCAAGGCAGAATGAGCGGAGCCTGGAGTTGGCAGTGGTGGAGAAGGGTACTGAGAGAAGGGCTTTGTCCTGTGAGCGGAGGTTACGGGCGGGAACATAGGGGGAGATGAGGGTGGAGCGGTAGTGAGGAGCCGCAGACTGAGTGCATTTGTAGGTAAGGAGGAGGAGCTTGAATTGTATGCGATATCTGATAGGAAGCCAATGAAGTGATTTGGGGAGAGGGGTGATATGAGTATATCGGTTTTGGTGGAATATAAGACGTGCAGCAGCGTTCTGAACGGATTTAAGGGGGGATAGATGGCTGAGTTGGAGGCCGGTGAGGAGTAAGTTGCAGTAATCAAGGCGAGAGGTAATGAGAGCGTGGACGAGAGTTCTGGTGGTGTGCTCAGAGAGGAAAGGGCAAATTTTGCTGATGTTGAAGAGGAAGAAGCGACAGGTTTTGGCAGTCTGTTGGATATGCGCAGAGAAGGAGAGGGAGGAGTCGAAGATGACTCCGAGGTTGCGGGCAGATGGGACGGGGAGGATGAGGGTGTTATCAACTGAGATAGAGAGTGGAGGAAGAGGAGAAGTGGGTTTAGGAGGAAAGACGAGGAGCTCGGTCTTGGACATGTTCAGCTTCAGGTGGCGGTTGGACATCCATGCCGCAATGTCGGATAAACAGGCCGATACCTTGGCCTGGGTCTCCGCGGTGATGTCAGGTGTGGAGAGGTATAGCTGGGTGTCATCAGCATAAAGATGATACTGAAAACCATGAGACGAGATCAGCGAGCCCAGGGAAGAGGTGTAGATTACTACTACTACTACTACTAACTAGCATTTCTAAAGCGCTACTAGGGTTACGCAGCGCTGTACAATTTAAACATAGAAGGACGGTCCCTGCTCAAAGAGCTTACAATCTAAAAGACAAGAGAACAATCTAAAGACAAGTGAACAATCTAGAGGACGAGTGAACAGTTAATCTGATAGGGTGGATAGATTGGGGCATTCTATCTATCTCGAGCGGTTAGGCGCCGAAGGCAGCATTGAAGAGGTGAGTTTTAAGCAGAGATTTGAAGATGGGTAGGGAGGGGGCATGGCGTATGGGCGAAGGAAGATTGTTCCAGGCATAGGGTGAAGCAAGGCAGAATGAGCGGAGCCTGGAGTTGGCAGTGGTAGAGAAGGGCTTTGTCCTGTGAGCGGAGGTTACGAGCGGGAACATAGGGGGAGATGAGGGTGGAGAGGTAGTGAGGAGCCGCAGACTGAGTGCACTTGTAGGTAAGGAGGAGGAGCTTGAATTGTATGCGATATCTGATCGGAAGCCAATGAAGTGATTTGAGGAGAGGGGTGTTATGAGTATATCGGTTTTGGCGGAATATGAGACGTGCCGCAGCGTTCTGAACTGATTGAAGGGGGGATAGATGGCTGAGTGGGAGGCCGGTGAGGAGTAAGTTGCAGTAATCAAGGCGAGAGGTAATGAGAGCGTGGATGAGAGTTCTGGTGGTGTGCTCAGAGAGGAAAGGGCAAACTTTGCTGATGTTGAAGAGGAAGAAGCGACGGGTCTTGGCAGTCTGTTGGATATGCGCAGAGAAGGAGAGGGAGGAGTCGAAGATGACTCCGAGGTTGCGGGCAGATGGGACGGGGAGGATGAGGGTGTTATCAACAGAGATAGAGAGTGGAGGAAGAGGAGAAGTGGGTTTGGGAGGAAAGATGAGGAGCTCGGTCTTGGACATGTTCAGCTTCAGGTGGCGTTGGACATCCATGCCGCAATGTCGGATAAACAGGCCGATACCTTGGCCTGGGTCACCGCAGTGATGTCAGGTGTGGAGAGGTACAGCTGGGTGTCATCAGCATAAAGATGATACTGAAAGCCATGAGACGAGATCAGCGAGCCCAGGGAAGAGGTGTAGATTGAGAAGAGAAGGGGTCCAAGGACAGATCCCTGGGGAACTCCAACAGATAGTGGGATGGGAGTGGAGGAAGATCCATGGGAGTGAACCCTGAAGGTGCGGTGGGAGAGATAAGAGGAGAACCAGGAGAGGACAGGGCCTTGGAACCCAAAAGAGGATAGCGTGGTAAGAAGTAAATCATGGTTGACAGTGTCAAACGCAGCGGAAAGATCGAGGAGGATGAGGATGGAGTAATGACCTCTTGATTTGGCCAGGAGCAGGTCATTGCAAACATTTAGAGAGTGCTGTCTCTGTCGAGTGCAGAGGGCGAAAACCGGATTGAAGTGGATCGAGGATGTCATGAGAGGAGAGAAAATCAAGGCAGCGGCTGTGAACGGCGCGCTCAAGTAATTTGGAAAGGAAGGGTAAAAGAGAGATGGGGCGGTAGTTGGAGGGGCAGGTAGGGTCAAGTGAAGGTTTTTTGAGGAGAGGTGTGACAACGGCGTGCTTGAAGGTGTCAGGGACAGTTGCAGTGGAGAGAGAGAGGTTGAGGATGCGACAGATGGCGGGGGTGACAGTATGGGAGATAGTGTTGAGTAGGTTGGTGGGGATGGGATCAGAGGAACAGGTGGTGCATTTCGAGGAGGAAAGAAGGTGGGAAGTTTCATCCTCGGTGATCTCAGGAAAGGAGGAGAAGGAGACCTGGGTAGGTTGGTTGAGGGAGAGGGTTAAAGGGTGAAGGGGAGGTGGTGGTTTGGTCGTGAACTCAAGGTTGATCTTTTGCACTTTGTCGCGGAAATAGTCGGCCAGTGATTGAAGAGAAAGAGAAGGGGGAGTAGGAGTGGGGGGCACTTTTAGGAGGGAGTTAAGGGTGGTGAAGAGACGACGAGGGTTGGAGCTGAGAGAATTGGTCAATTGGGTGTAATAGTCCTGTTTTGCACGGAATAGGGAGGAGTGGAGGGAGGATAGCATGAATTTGTAGTGGAGGAAGTCTGAAAGGGTACGAGATTTCCTCCAGAGGCGCTCAGCGGATCGGGTGCAGGAGCGAAAGTAACGGATGCAAGGAGTCAGCCAGGGCTGGGGATTGGTGCGCTTTGTGGGACGGGAGATGGATGGCGCGAGGGTGTCCAAAGCAGAGGAGGGAGCGGTATTGTAAGCGGAGATCGCTTTGTCGACAGTTACTAAGGACGTGATGGAGGGGAGGAGATTAGAGATAGTAGATGATAGGGTGGAGGGGTCAATAGCCTGGAGGTTCCTGGAGATGGTGGTTAAAGTTGGACGGGGTGGAGGGGGGGGGGGGGGTGACGAAGTGTGAATGTGATCAGGTGATGGTCGGAGAGAGGAAGAGCTGAGACGTGGAAGTTGGAGGGTGAGCCGGAGGAGGAGAGGACGAGGTCGAGACAATGTCCATCACGGTGAGTAGGGGTGGTGGAGCACAGCTGGAGGTTGAAGGAGGATGTTAGGGTGAGGAACTTAGAAGTATGGGGGTCGGATAAGTCATCAGCATGTACGTTAAAGTCTCCGAGAATGAGGGACGGAGATGAGGGGTCAAGAAAGACAGAGAGCCAAGCATCAAAGTCGGTAAGGAAGGAAGGGAAGGATTTATCCGGGGGGCGGTAAATGACTGCCACTCTGAGTGGTAGCGGGTAGAATAGCCTGATGGAATGGGCTTCAAAGGATGGGAAGCAGTGAGACTGCGGTAGGTGGAGGGGTTGGAAACTACAGGAGGGTGATAGTAGTAGCCCAACGCCTCCGCCGCGGCCGATTGGGCGGGGCGTGTGGGAGAAGAGAGAGCCTCCATGGCAGAGGGCTGCAACTGAGGCAGAGTCTTCCGGGGAGATCCAGGTTTCGGTTAGGGCGAGCAGTTGAAGGGAGCGAGAGATAAAGAGATCGTGGGTGAGAGGCAGTTTGTTGCAGACTGAGTGGGCATTCCACAAGGCGCATGAGAAGGGGAGGGAGGAGGGGGGAAGGAGGGGAATAGAGACGAGATTGGAGACATCCCGGGATCGTTCACAAGGATAGGATGGGGACAGGTGGGGGGGACCTGGATTAGGGTTAATGTCTCCTGCGGATAGCAGGAGGAGGAGCAGGAGAGTGCGGAGGAGGGTGGGGGAGGTTGGGCGACGAAGACGGGATGTACTTAGGAGGAAAGGGGATGGGTTAATGGCAGGAAGGAAGTGCCGAAGGTTGAGAGCCAGGAAGGAGGAGGGGGACAAGAGGGATGGTGAGGTGAGGGATGGAGGTGAATAGGGTATTGCGGTGGCGGGCAGGGTGGGAGGGCAGCGGGTAGTTCTAATGGTAGACAGTGGGAGTGGGGGGGAAAGAAGATTAGGAAGGGACAGGGCAAGGAAGAGAACATGGACAGGGGCCATAGGTAGTGACTGAGGTGTAACAGGTGACTATACAGTGACTGAGGTGTTAAGCAGTTAACAGGTGTTAAAGGGTGAGTATGTAATGACTGAAGTATTAAGCAGATAGATAGGGCTTGAAGCTAGGTTTTGGGTTGGCGATTAGGTAAGTCAATGGCTGAAAAGCTAGCAGGCAGGTAGGTAAGTCAATGGCTGAGCAGGCAGGCAGGAACAGGTGATTGGCTAGCAGGCAGGTTGATTGGCTAGGGGCTGGATCAGGCGGATTGAAGCATGGTGGAGCAGATGGACTGGAACAAGGTGGAGCAGATGGACTGGAACAAGCAGGCTGGAGCATATGGACTGGAACAAGCAGGGGGATGCTGGGTCTGGCGGACTGGAACACGTTGGAGCAGGTGGACTGGAACACGCTAGAGCAGCTGGATCAGGCGGACTGGAACACGCTGGAACTGATGGACTGGAACAAGCAGGCTGGAGCAGATGGATTGGAGGGAGCAGGGAGAAGCTGGGTCAGGTGGACAGGAACAAGTTGGAGCAGATGGACTGGAAGAGGCTAGGAGAAGCTGGAGTAGACGGACTGGAACAAGCTGGAGCCGATGGACTGGAGCAGCCAGGGAGAAGCAGGATCGGGCAGGCTGGAGTAGATGAACCAGCAGGAAGAAGCTGGATCAGGTGCACCGGAACAAGCCTGAGCCGATGGACTGGAGCAGCCAAGGAGAAGCAGGATCAAGCAGGCTGGAATAGACGAACAAGCAGGAAGTAGCTGGATCAGATGAACTGGAACAAGCTGGAGCCGATGGAACAAGCTGGAGCCGATTGACTGGAGCAGCCAGGGAGAAGCAGGATCAGGCAAGCTGGAGTAGACGAACAAGCAGGAGGAAGTTGGATCAGGTGAACTGGATCAAGCTGTAGCTGATGGACTGGAGCAGGCAGGGAGAGGCAGGATCGGGCAGGCTGGAGCAAGCTGGGGTAGATGGACCGGGGCAGGCAAGCAGGGAGAAGCTGGATCGCGCGGATCGGAGCAAGCTGGAGCAGCTGGATTGCCACACTCGCCGCCCTCAGAGCAGCGGACTGGGACAGGCTAGGGCCGAGGGACCAGAGCAAGCTGATGGCAGGGCAAGGCAAGGACCAGAGCCAGCAGGGATCACGACAGTATGAAAATGGTCTAAGGGAGAGGATCAACACCAGGGCCTAGGGATTAGTTACCCCAGGTCATCTGGCTCCCCAAGCTCCTCTCAGTCGGGTCACCATCAGGGCCTGTGGGTCAGCTGCCCCAGGTCTCCTGACTCCCCACGCTAGCGGGAAAGAGCTGTAATTGAGTGGCAGCACTCCCAGGCGCCGGTCACCCGCTGACTCACCCCACCTCAATCTCCTGTCCCACGCTGCTCCGGTTACCAGTCAGCGGAAACGAGGGACGAACGGCTGCCACGTGGATGCGCGCTCGCCGCGCACAGCTTCTCATCGATCACCTCACTTCCGTGACCTCTCGCCCCACGCCGCCCGCCTCTCGCTCACCGCTACCCTGCTCGAAGAGAAGGGGTCCAAGGACAGATCCCTGGGGAACTCCAACAGATAGTGGGATGGGAGTGGAGGAAGATCCTTGGGAGTGTACCCTGAAGGTGCGGTGGGAGAGATAAGAGGAGAACCAGGAGAGGACAGGGCCTTGGAACCCAAAAGAGGACAGCGTGGCAAGAAGTAAATCATGATTGACAGTGTCAAACGCGGCGGAAAGATTGAGGAGAATGAGGATGGAGTAGTGACCTCTGGATTTGGCCAGGAGCAGGTCATTGCAAACTTTAGAGAGTGCCGTTTCTGTCGAGTGCAGAGGGCGAAAACCGGATTGAAGTGGATCGAGGATGGCATGAGAGGAGAAAAAATCAAGGCAGCAGCTGTGAACGGCGCGCTCAAGTATTTTGGAAAGGAAGGGTAAAAGAGAGATGGGGCGGTAGTTGGAGGGGCAGGTAGGGTCAAGTGAAGGTTTTTTGAGGAGAGGTGTGACAACGGCGTGCTTGAAGGTGTCAGGGACAGTTGCAGTGGAGAGAGAGAGGTTGAGGATGCGACAGATGGGAGGGGGTGACAGTATGGGAGATGGTGTTGAGTAGGTTGGTGGGGATGGGATCAGAGGAACAGGTGGTAGAAACTCACGAGAGCCTTATGTGTTAGGCGGGGAGAGTCTGATAGGTACTGAGGGGAGAGGGATCTTGGGGTGATAGTAACCGAGGATCTGAAGGCGACGAAACAGTGTGACAAGGAGGTGGCCGTAGCGAGAAGGTTGCTAGGCTGTATAGAGAGAGGTGTGATCAGCAGAAGAAAGGAAGTGTTGATGCCCGTGTACAAGTCGTTGGTGAGGCCCCACCTGGAGTATTGTGTTCAGTTTTGGAGGCCGTACCTCGCAAACGATGTTTAAAAAATGGAAGCGGTGCAAAGAAAAGCTACGAGAATGGTATGGGATTTGCGTTCCAAGACATGAGTAGAGACTTGCTGACCTGAACATGTATACCCTGGAGGAAAGGAGGAATAGGGGTGATATGATACAGACGTTCAAATACTTGAAAGGTATTAATCCGCAAAAAAATCTTTTCCAGAGATGGGAAGGCGGTAGAACGAGAGGACATGAAATGAGATTGAAGGGGGGGCAGACTCAAAAAAGATGTCAGGAAGTATTTTTTCATGGAGAGGGTGGTGGATGCTTGGAATGCCCTCCCGCGGGAGGTGGTGGAGATGAAAACGGTAACAGAATTCAAATATGCGTGGGATGTGCATAAAGGAATCCTGTGCAGTAGGAATGGATCCTCAGAAGCTTAGCCAAAATTGGGTGGCGGAGCAGGTGGGGGAAGAGAGGTTGGTAGTTGGGAGGCGAGGATAGTGGAGGGCAGACTTATACAGTCTGCCAGAGCCGGAGATGGGAGGCGGGAAATACTGCTGGGCAGACTTGTATGGTCTGTGCCCTGAAGAAGGCAGGTACAAATCAAGGTAAGGTATACACATATGAGTTTATCTTGTTGGGCAGACTGGATGGACCGTGCAGGTCTTTTTCTGCCGTCATCTACTATGCTACTATGTTATCTCCCGATTTGTGTCGAAAGATGTGCGCCCTTCTCTTTCGAAAATAAGCCTGTCTGTCACTTATGCCATGTAAAAGGAGTAATAAATGTGAGCATGTACATTTTGCTTTTTAGTGTGTATTGTCACAGGGACTTGTAATGTAACTGTGAGACAGTCTTTTTCAGGAGTTCTGAGTTCCAGCCTTTCCCTTGTAGTTTCAAAAATTCCTGTCGAGATCAAAATGATAGGCAAAAATTATATCAGCGAGGACAAAGTCCAAGGTACATGCTTAAGTGAAAACACTGCCCTGTCTTCTGCATCTCCTTCCCCCTGCAGTACTGTGCTCCAAATTCCTTCCAGTTTGCCTGGACAGATGATGATGGGGCTTTTCTTTTAACCTCCCACCTCCATTTTCTTAACTCCTTATACACAGTCCAGGGACTCCCCCCCCCCCCCCCCCCTCTATTTGTCTATTCAGTCTCCTTAGGAGTCTTTTAATCGGAAACAAAAAAAATGTCTTGCAATGTCCCATTTTCAAAACCACAAAATACTAAAATCACAGTGCCCCCCCCCCCCCCCAAATACAGCCTTTGGCTCTTCTTAGATTCAGCCAAGGCTCAGCAGCCACCTCTCTTGTGTTGTTTGTTTCTCACACTGGCCCTCCCAGCTTGCTATATCAATTATTCAAAATATTCAGGCAAAACTTTCTATCCCAAAGTAAAAATGGAAAAGAAATATTCAAACGCTTAGCTCCATAGCTTCTTCTTGGTTGTAGTTCTTTATTCCTTCGGACTCCCCTGAACTGGTAGCTTCCACCTCCATTGCTGGCCTCTCGTCTGACTGGAAGTTGTTTGTTAGCTCACATTCTATAGTCTCTGTTTCCTCCACTTCCTGCCATGAGACCCTCCCTTCTACTTCTGCCCCTCTGTTGGGCTGGGAGGCAGGACTTGATTTTAGAGGTTCCTTCTTCCTATGCGGGGCATCTCTAGGCTTAGGATTGCTGTTTACTCCTCTGTTCATGGTTCATGATCAGCACGAACATACCTAAATCTTCACTACCCAAGCAGCAAAGGCCTCAAATACAAATAAATGTATGCATCCAGCTTTTCCTATTTAAGCGCACAACTATGGAACGCTCTGCCAAAATTAGTAAAAACAACGTACGACCACCTCAATTTCCGGAAAGAACTAAAAACAAACCTGTTCGGGAAGGCAGATCCCACCGATCCAACATAAGACTGAGTACCTGCAACACAACAAAACCAAAGATCGTATTGGACACACCCAATTTCCCCCTTCCTCTCTAAGCTCCCCATTATATCAACCATACATGAACCTTATTTTAACGCAATAACACCTTGTATTTGTTCATACCGGAACTGGCGAACACCATTACGGTACTCTGTAAGCCACATTGAGCCTGCAAATAGGTGGGAAAATGTGGGATACAAATGTAACAAATTAATAAATGTGTTAACCCTAAGGGTCTTAACAGCGATGTTATGCTGACTTATTTATTTATTTTGCTGCATTTGTATCCCACATTTTCCCACCTATTTGCAGGCTCAGTGTGGCTTACATTATGCTGTAATGGTGATCGCCATTAACAGAATGAGAAATACAGAGTATTATTGCAAATAAAGTACAGAAAATATAAAATAAGTTCGAAATGATTAGCTATTCAATACATTTCAGGTATTTGAGAACAAGGATAATATATAACATTCAATAGTATCAATGAGATTAAAGTAAACAAATGAGAGACAAGTTCAGTGTTAACTTGTTCTGGTAAAGTTGTGATGTCAGTACATTTAAGAGGGTCTAAATGATAAGTCTCTTTGAACAGGTTAGTCTTTAATAGTTTCTGGAAGGTTGTTAAATCGTGAGTTGTTTTTATGGCCCTTGGTAATGCATTCCATAGTTGCTTGCGGATGTAGGAAAAGTTAGATGTATATATTGATTTATAGTTAAGTCCTTTGCCGTTGGGATAATGGAGATTCAAGAATGTCCGTGATGATTTTTTTACGTTTCTTGCTGGTAGGTCTATAAGGTCTGACATATATATTGGTGCTTCGCCATGGATAATTCTGTGAACCAGGGTACAGGTTTTGAATGTAATTCTGCCTTTTAGTGGGAGCCAGTATAATTTTTCTCTGAGGGGTTTGGCTCTTTCGTATTTCGCCTTTCCAAATATGAGTCTGGCTGCAGTGTTTTGGGCTGTTCGGAGTTTCTTAATAATTTGTGCTTTACATCCGGCATATATGGAATTGCAGTAATCCAAATGGCTTAGCACCAGTGATTGCACCAGATTGCAGAATATCTCCCTTGGGAAGAAAGGTTTTACTCTTTTGAGTTTCCACATTGCGTGGAACATTTTCTTTGTAATATTTTTCGTGTGACTTTCTAGTGTGAGATTTCGATCAATTGTGACTCCCAGAAGTTTCAGGGTGTCCGAAACAGGAAGGATAATATTTGGGGTATTTATATTGGTATAATTGATTTTGTTGTATTGTGATGAAAGGATGAGGTATTGAGTCTTCTCTGCATTAAGCTTCAATTGGAATGCATCTGCCCATAAATTCATTATTTGGAAGCTGTGATTGATTTTGTTAGTGATTTCTTCTAAATCATTTTTAAACGGGATGTAAATCGTGACATCATCTGCATAAATATATGGATTGAGGCCTTGGTTTGGATAGTGATTTGGCCAGTAGAGTCGTCATTAAGTTGAAGAGAGTTGGTGAAATTGGTGATCCCTGAGGCACTCCGCATTCAGGTTTCCATTGTGATGATGTAATCGATTTTGATATCACTTGATATGTTGTTACAGTTAGGAAGCCATTAATTCACTTTAGTACATTTCCTCCAATACCGAAATATTCTAGGATGTTCCATAGAGTATTATGGTTGACCATGTCAAACACGCTGGACATGACAAATTGTAAGAGGAGAACATTATTGCCAGCTGCAATTATTTTTTTTAAATTTAGTTAGAAGTGTTATTAGTACTGTTTTGGTGCTATGATTTAATTCGGAATCCTGATTGAGATGTATGTAATATAGAGAAATTATTTAAGTAATTGGTACGTTGTTTGGTGACTAAGCTTTCCATTAACTTAACTACAAGAGGGATGGATGCAACCGGGTGGTAGTTAGTTATATCATTTAATTTTTTCTTTAGGTCTTTAGCATCTTATAATCAGGGGTGGCCTAAGGCAAGATGCCCCTTGAGGCACTGATGAGATGCGCCCCCCCTTTCCCCGGGGCAACAGTCTGGCATCTCCCCCTTCCTTCCGCCACCTGCCTTTTTTTCCAGAAGGTGGCGGCGCCAGCAGTTCCCATAAGCTGCCCTTAAGCGGATATCGGTCTCTTCTCTGCTGCGGCCTGCCTCTGAGGAAACAGGAAGTTACATCAGATAGGCGGGCCACAATAAAGAGATTAGGCCAGTGTCAGGGCAGCATTTGGGAATTGCTGCCGCCGCTGCAGTCTTTTTGAAAATGGAAAAAGAAGGTAAACTCAGGGAAAGGAGTGGAGGAAGGAAGGGGGAGATGCCGTTCCAGGAAGAGTGCTGCCTGAGGCCCCCGTCTCCATTGGCCTAATGGTAGGGACACTACTGCTTATAATAGTCTATAAGTTAAGTCTGTTAAGTGTGGGACCCACCGATGCCCTGCCTATGTGACTTCCCCTGTGATTACCTTCTTGCAGTTACATGATATGCATCTTGTGCAATCACATTCTAAAACACTGCTGAGTAGATATATCATATTTACATGCATGCTTGTAACATTTCATGTGCACATTTGCTAGTATTCTATAATCTTATTGCACAAAGGATGCTTATATTTTGGCACTTTGGGCTGGATAATCAAAGGATTTATGCTGCTAACTTTGAGAGAGATTCTCAAAAATTGGCTTCTGAAAATTTACAAGGCCAAGTGCATACGTTTTTTATTCAAAATTTCACTGAACAATTTAAGAGCATAAAATCTTGGTGGTAACAGGTGGAATTAGCGTGGGGAAAAGAAGTTAGGAGTTCAGCACTAGACTAGGCAAATGAATGATAGGCCTAAATTTATGAGCATGACTTTTACGCTCCTAAATTAAGATGAATTTTCAGCTGATAAGTTGTGCTCCTAAAACTGACAGAAAATAGGGCACAAATTTAGGAGACTGATTTAGGAACATAAATTTTGTAGCTCAGCATTTTCTTAATTTGGGCCCTAAGATTATTGAATGAGGGGGATAATGTCAAAGCTATGACTGCATAAGTAGCCCACTTGAGGTTGCCCTTATGGATGAAATTTGCAAGGCAGCATCATGGGCTTTGGTCCATAGATTCATTTCTGATTAATGTTTGGAAAAGGACTTTTTATGTGACAGGAGGTCTGGCCAGTCCGTCCTTCAGAATCTCTGAGGATTAGAATACAATTCATGGAGACCTCTTTTTTTCATTTCTAGACTGCCTTTACAAAAGGCATAAAATGAAAAAGGCTCATTGCCACCAATAATATTTTTGTACCACCTTTCTTGTTTTGTTGTTCCCATTTCTGTTGAAAGCAGACTGTACAACAGGCATAAAATCAAAAAGGCTCATTGCTACCAATATTATTTTTGTACTACCTTTCTTGTTTTGTTGTTCCCATTTCTGTTGAAAGCAAACTTTAACTAGGGAGTCCCATTTGTTTGGCCTTAACTATCCTGTTTGCCCTTGGGGAAAAAAACAAGCCACTCACTTGTAACAGATGTTCTCTGTGGACTGCAAAATACAAGTCCTCGCTTATTCCCACACGACAGCAGGGAATGGGAAAATGCATGCATGCAAGATCAGGCTTCTGAAAAGCTTCTAGAGAAATTCAAGCTGGGAAACTTTTCTGCACAGGCTGTCATTGATGTCACCAACCTGTGAGAACTTATAGACAGCAGGATACCTGCTACAGGTAGTAACATGGTTACCTGGGAGCAGCCAAATAAAATGTAATTAAGGAGATAAATTATGAAAGAATTGGCTCTTTATAGACAGATATGTTTACTTTCTTTTCTTTTTGATAACTAATGAATCTCTGCCAACCTGTTCTGTGAGGCATCTTTTATGAAATAATTGAAATTGTGAGTAACACTGTGAAATAAATGCTGATGCTTTTCCAGAATTAGAACTTTTGACATGTTGTCTTTCCTCAAAGGGAGGCAAAAGCACACTGCAATACCAAGAATCTGGCAGAGTTTGTGCCTAGTCTGAGAAATATCATGTCTGTGAAGTGCAATGCCAATGGCAGCAAAGTTAGCATCCTCATCACCCAGGTACGTTGACAGCTCATGACGGTAACCCATTAGAGGCTGCTGTTGGAAAACTTTTGTATGTTCTGTTTGCCATGACTTGCTGCTACTCTTAGAAATAAATCCTGTCAGACTCCTTACCAACCACTGAAAGGAACACAGGAGCAGGAGCTGAGTGAAGGTCTGACCACTCAGCTCCTGCTCCTGTGTTGCTGACACAAACACAGTGGAGCAGGGGGGCAGTGTAAGCTATTCATCAGGATTTAAAGTGATTGCGGGGTTGATATCACTTCAAAACCTGATGAATAGCTTACACTGCTCCCTTCTCATAAGAACATAAGAGGAAAGGGAGAAAACCTAAAGGAATCCCACATAGAATGTAGTTAGCAAATGACAGTGGGAAGTTGGAGAAGACTTGCGAAAAACCAGGTACTCAGGATGATCATCAATGGCAAGCAAACACTTTATTTCTTATACTTGCATTAAACATGCAATGCCCGACATGGCACCATGTTTCGGTACAAAGTGCCTGCCTCAGGGGTCATGAATATTGATGTGCCCAAAAAATATCTGGGTATAGTGCTAGGAAATCACTTGAATAATTATGAAATTGGTCTTTAAAAAAGACCTTTACAATGGCGAAGTGCCTGTGGTGAACTGCAGTGTAAACACTCCCCCCTCCCCACAGCCACCCCAGGTTCTCCCTCCCTCCCTCCCTCCCTCCCTCCCTCCATTCCCATCCCCACAGCTGCCCCAGTTTCTCTCTCCCTCCCTTCCCATCCCCACAGCTGCCCTAGGTTCTCTCTCCCTCCCTTCCCATCCCCACAGCTGCCCTAGGTTCTCTCTCTCTCTCCCTCTCCCTTCCATGGCCACCCCAGGTTCTCCCTCCCTCCCCCTCCACGGCCACCTCAGCATCTCTTTCTCTCCCTCCTTCCCCCCTCCATGGCCACCTCAGCTTCTCTCTCTCTTCCTCCTTCCCCCCCCGCCCCCGCCACAGCCAGCTCAGCTTCTCTATCTCTCTCTCCCCTCCCATGGCCACCCCAGGTTCTCCCTCCCTCCCTCCCCCCAGGGCCACACGAGGTTCCTTCTTCCTCTCTCCCTCCCGTCCACAGCTTCCTGAGGTTCTTTTTCTCTCTCCACCCGCAGTTCTCTTAATTCCCCCTTCCACCACCCGCACATGGTCTGGCATCTCTCCCCCCCACCCCCCGACCGCCAGCGGCTCTTTCTTCCCTCCCCTTCCCACCTGTTTTTACCTTTTTCCGTCGTCCGTAAAATCTTTTGCCCTGCAGCCACGACAGTGGTACTGAAAAGCTGCCTGCACCTAGCCTTCCCTCTGACCCATCCCAAACAGGAAGGCCAGGGGAGCAGGACAGGTCAGAGGGAAGGCCTGGTGCAGGCGCTTTTCAGTACCACTACCATGGCTGCAGGACCGAAGATTTTACTGAAGATGGAAAAAAAGTAAAACCGGGTGGAGAGGGAAGAGAGAGCTGCTGGCGGTCTGGGTGGGGGGGGGGGGGGGGGGGATGCCGGACCACATGCGGGCGAGGAGGGAAGGAGGCAGGCAGACAGAAGACAAATCATTAATTGTGATTTAATTTTTAAATTGTGATTAATAATTAACGTGTTAATCATGGCGTTAACTGCAGTTAACGTGCAGCCCTAGTAAAAGCTAAGATTAATCTATAAGCCAGTGACATCACAGGCTCAAACGTTTGGCACCCTTAGCACTGGCGCCCTGGACCAGAGCCTAACCTGGTCCATAGGTTAAGCTAGCCCTGTAATTAAGGATGACGTACAAACTGTTATTCTGTTTGTTTGCAGAATCCCTCAGGGATCCATTGTGTCCCCAATTCTCTACCTAAGCCCCTTAGCCTCTGTAATACAGTCCTTTGGTCTTAGTATGTATTTCTGTGCAGATGACATCTTGTTCATTATACATCCACTAATGCTCCAGACCTATTCCCACTTCAAAAGTATCTGGAAGAAGTTTCAACTTGGTTACATGCATATCACTTAGTTTTAAATCCCCAAAAGGCCACAGTTTGCTGGATTACAGAGCATGCTACTATTCTGTCAGTTACCCCTGTGCTGTTTAGACCTCCTATTCAGTAGATAAATGTATATATTTAGGTGTAACGTTATACTCAAATTTATCCTTTTCTCCTCAGATATCTTCAGTTATCAAATCTAGTTTTGTTGAATTACGCAAACTACTATCAATTCGCAGTTACATAGACGAGAGGGCTCAACATACTCAGAGGGAGACAGAGAGGTACATAGAGGAGACCTACAGGGAAGTTGTAGAGAAGTCCCACCTCCAGTCTGGTAGCCCTTGTGCTACCTTGGAGAAGGGAGGTCTCCTAGAAGGAGAGCAACACCCTGGTGAAGTAGGAAGTACTCCTGTAGCCAGGACCTGCCCACCAGGGGATGTAATATCCTCTCGCACCAAGGATGTGTCTCCAAGTGCTGCCCAGGAGGGAAAGATTAGGACAGCCGTTGTAGTTGGTGATTCGATCATTAGGCATATAGATAGCTGGGTGGCTGCTCAACGTGAGGATTTCCTGGTGACTTGCCTACCTGGTGCGAAGGTGGCATACCTCAAGCGTCACTTAGATAGGATTTTAGATAGTGCGGGGGAGGAGTCGGCTATCTTGGTACATGTGGGTACCAATGACATAGGAAAATGTGGGAGAGAGGTTCTGGAAGTCAAATTTAGGTTCGTAGGTAGAAAGCTCAAATCCAGATCCTCTAGGGTAGCATTTTCTGAAATGCTACCTGTTCCACGCGCAGGGCCAAAGAGACAGGCAGAGCTCCGGAGTCTCAATGCTTGGATGAGACAATGGTGCAGGGAGGAGGGTTTTAGATTTGTTAGGATCTGGGTAACATTTTGGGGAAGGGGGAGCTCCACCTTAACCAGGGTGGGACCAGGCTACTGGCATCGGCATTTAAAAAGGAGATAGAGCAGCTTTTAAACTAGAAATGGGGGGAAGGCCGACAGTCACTCAAAAGCGCATGGTTCGGGATAAGCTATCTTGCAAGGATACCTCACAAACAGGGAAGATAGGGTTTCTGGATAGTGAGGTTGCACAACAGACCGTGGTAGGCCAGGTGCCCTTAAATACAACTAAAGATCAGACAAAAGATGGCAAATCAATAGTGTCAAGTACTAAGCATCATGCAAATAGGAACAACAAACATACTCTGAAATGTCTCTATGCAAATGCTAGGAGTCTAAGAAATAAGATGGGAGAGTTGGAATATATTGCACTAAATGAAAAATTGGATATAATAGGCATTACTGAGACCTGGTGGAAGGAGGATAACCAGTGGGACACTCATACCGGGGTACAAAGTATATCGTAGCGATAGGGTGGACTGGACTGGTGGAGGGGTGGGTAGCATTGTATATTAACGAGAGCCTTAACTCAGATAGATTACAAATTCAGCAGGACACAAATCACACTTTTGAATCATTGTGGGTTGAAATTCCATGTATAAAAGGGAAAAAAAAACGGTGATAGGAGTGTACTACCGTCCACCTCGCCAGGATGAGCAGGTAGACATAGAAATGATAAAAGAAATCAGAGACTCAAACAAAATGGGCAATGTGATAATAATGGGTGACTTCAATTATCCAAATATAGACTGGGTAAATGTAACATCGGGACACGCTAGAGAGGTACAATTCCTTGATGAAATCAAGGACAGCTTTATGGAGCAGCTGGTGCAGGAGCCGACGAGAGAAGGAAAAATTCTAGACTTGGTCCTTAGTGGAGCGCATGATCTGGTGAGGGACATTATGTTACTGGGGCTGCTTGATAACAGTGATCATAATGTGATCAGTTTTGATATCAACTTTGAAGTAACTATACACAGGAAGTCAAATACGTTAGCGTTTAACTTTAAAAAAGGAGACTATGATAAAATGAGAAGAACGGTTAAAAAAAACTTAGGGGGCAACTGAGAGGGTAAAAACTGTACAACAGGCATGGACGCTGTTCAAAAATACCATCCTGGAGGCCCAGGCCAAACATATTCCGCAAATTAGAAAAGAAAGATGGAAGGCCAAAAGACAGCCGGCATGGTTGAAAAGTGAGGTGAAGGAAGCTATTAGGGCTAAAAGAAATGCCTTCAGAAAAGGGAAGAAGGAACTGTCTGAAAATAACAAGAAGCAGCATAAGGAGTGTCAAAGCAAATGCAAGGCGCAGATAAAGAAGGCCAAGAGGGATTACGAAAAAAAGATAGCATTAGAGGCAAAAAAAAACATAGCAAAACTTTTTTTTTGGTATATTAAAAGCAGGAAGCAGGCAAAAGTCTTGGTTTGGCCGCTGGATGACCAAGGGGTAAAAGGGGCGATCAAGGAAGATAGAGACGTAGCGGAGAGATTGAATTAATTCTTTGCTTCGGTCTTCACCGAGGAAGATTTGGGTGGGATGCCAGTGTCGGAAATGGTATTTCAAGCGGATGAATTGGAGAAACTTACTAACTTCACTGTAAACCTGGAGGATGTAATGGGGCAGTTCAGCAAACTGAAGAGTAGCAAATCTCCTCGACCGGATGGTATTCATCCTAGAGTACTGATAGAACTGAAAAATGAGCTTGCAGAGCTACTGTTAGTGATATGCAATTTATCCTTAAAATCGAGCATGGTACCGGAAGATTGGAGGGTGGCCAATGTAACGCCGATTTTTAAAAAAGGTTCCAGGGGAGATCTGTGAAATTATAGACCGGTGAGTCTGATGTCAGTGCCAGGGAAAATGGTAGAGGCTATTATCAAAAACAAAATTACAGAGCACATCCAAGGACATGGATTACTGAGACCAAGTCAGCACTGCTTTTGTGTGGGGAAATCTTGCCTGACCAATTTACTTTAGTTCTTTGAAGGAGTAAACAAACATGTGGACAAAGGAGAGCAGGTTGATATTGTGCATCTGGATTTTCAAAAGGCGTTTGACAAGGTACCTCATGAAAGGCTACAGAGGAAATTGGAAGGTCATGGGATAGGAGGAAAAGTCCTATTGTGAATTAAAAACTGGTTGAAGGATAGGAAACAGAGAGTGGGGTTAAATGGGCAGTATTCACAATGGAGAAGGGTAGTTAGTGGGGTTGCTCAGGGGTCTGTGCTAGGACCGCTGCTTTTTAACATATTTATAAATGATTTAGAGATGGGAGTAACTAGCGAGGTAATTAAATTTGCTGATGACACAAAGTTATTCAAAGTCGTTAAATCGCGACAGGATTGTGAAAAATTACAGAAGGACCATACGAGACTGGGAGACTGGGCGGTTAAATGGCAGATGACGTTTAATGTGAGCGAGTGCAAGGTGATGCATGTGGGGAAAAAGAACCCAAATTATAGCTATGTCATGCAAGGTTCCACGTTAGGAGTTACGGACCAAGAAAGGGATCTGGATGTCGTCGTTGATAATACACTGAAACCTGCTCAGTGTGCTGCTGCGGCTAGGAAAGCGAATAGAATGTTGGGTATTATTAGGAAAGGTATGGAAAACAGGTGTGAGGATGTTATAATGCCGTTGTATCGCTCCATGGTGCGACCACACCTTGAGTATTGTGTTCAATTCTGGTCGCCGCATCTCAAGAAATATATAGTAGAATTGGAAAAGGTGCAGCGAAGGGCCACTAAAGTGATAGCGGGGATGGGATGACTTCCCTATGAAGAAAGACTAAGGAGATTAGGACTTTTCAGCTTGGAGAAGAGACGGCTGAGGGGAGACATGATAGAGGTATATAAAATAATGAGTGGAGTGGAACAGGTGGATGTGAAGCATCTACGCATTCCAGAAATACTAGGACTAGGGGGTATGCGATGAAACTACAGTGTAGTAAATTTAAAACAAAAATCGGAGAAAATGTTTTTTCACCCAACGCATAATTAAACTCTGGAATTCTTTGCCAGAGAACGTGGTGAAGGCGGTTAGCTTAGCAGAGTTTAAAAAGGGGTTAGACGGTTTCCTAAAGGACAAGTCCATAAACCGCTACTAAATGGACTTGGGAAAAATCCAAAATTCCAGGAATAACATGTATAGAATGTTTGTACTTTTGGGAAGCTTGCCAGGTGCCCTTGGCCTGGATTGGCCGCTGTTGTGGACAGGATGCTGGGCTCGATGGACCCTTGGTCTTTTCCCAGTGTGGCATTACTTATGTATTTATGTACTTTGTGTCACGCATTGATAGGCTCTTGTTTGTACTATTGCAATTCTTTCTATACTGGTATTTCTAAGTCTGAATTGCAATTCGGTCTATACTGGTATTTCTAAGTCTGAATTGAAAAGGTTACTACACTATAAAATACAGCTGTGCATATTCTATATCGAGCTAGTAGAAGAGACCATATCTCCCCTTCTCAAACTACCTTGGTTACCCATTAAGTTCAGAAACTTCAAGATTCTTTTGCTGACTTGTAAAGCCTTGCATACAGACCTGCCAGACTGCCTAGGCTTAAAACTCCTTATGTCCTGGCCCAACTTTTCATTCCTATAACAATCATTGACTAATTTTTCCCAATTCATCACAGGCCTACTATGAATCAACAAGAAAAAGTGCCTTTTATTTCTTGGCACTCTTTCTGTGGAATGACTTCCTTTCTCTTCATGCAGAATTCTCGTTGAAGAAGTTTAAAGGGCTAGCTTAAAAACTCACCTCTTCACTATGGTTTTTGAAACTTTTTGAGACCAAGGGATCCTAGAGTGGTGTAGTAATATGAGGAAGTAAGGGAATGACTACTATCCTCCCATGAAATTCACTGCTTCTGTTTAGATAAAACTTGAATGTTGTCTTGTTTGACTGTTTCCCTATCCTGTAATTAATGGCTTTCCTTTCCTGTTATATTTTTATTTTATTGTACATCGCCTTGATTTACATGCTAAAAAAAGGTGATTCATCGAATGGAAATAAATATAAACAAACCTTTAGAATGGATTGATTCAAATGCAGCTGCAATAATATCATATTTATGGGATCCTTTTAGGCAAAGCCGCTGATCTTCTTTGCATTGTCATCTGATCTGTCCAGTGGCCTGTCACTCCAAGGAAGGATCTGCAATGAATAACAATCCTCTGTAGTAGCAACAAACTGTTGATTTTCCGTTTTCTGAATCGAGTTTTTCATTTCTTGACAGCATCATCAATCCTTTGCATAGCAGTTTTTCTACTCAAAACTGATTTGGAAGAATGCCCATAATTGAATCTCAAAATGTTGGTGATTCTGTAGTACTGAAAGGTTGCATATCACAAATAAAGTCAAGGATTAGGTCGTCCAGAGCAAATTACGTTCTAGTTCGAGTGCTTGAACTTGCAAATGGCTCATTGTCCAACATATGCTGCATTTTGTGTGGCAGTGGATTCTCTTCAAATTCACTCTTTCTCTTGCATGATGCAATCAGTTTCTCATATTGTTTCATCTGAGTCGGGTGAGTTTGTTTGAAGCAATAAACAAATTCTCCACTGCACACTGCGTGCTAGACACATACCCCAACTATATCTTGAAAGAACCCCCTAACTGCTTCATCGATCAACTCACATCCCACCTGAACTTCATGTTCCGAGAAGGTCAATTCCCAAGGAACAAGGGCAACATACCTCACCCCAGTCCTGAAAGACATCAAGAAAAATGCCAGAAACATCACAAACTACAGACCAGTAGCCTCCATACCAATAATGACCAAAATAATGGAAGGAACAGTAGCCAACCAGCTAGTAGACTACATCAACAAATTTGACCTATTACACGAATCCCAATCAGGCTTTAGGGCCCATCACAGTGACCAAAACGGTACTGATCACTCTCCTGGCTAAACTCAAACAAGAAATCTCAATAGGTAAAAACATCCTTCTATTTCAATTTGATATGTCTAATGCCTTTTGACATGGTAGACCACCAGATCCTACAAAGAATTCTCAACAAATTCAGTATTGATGGGAAGGTATTTATTTGCATGGTTCAAGGGTTTCCTTACCACCAGGTCCTATCAAGTAAAGTCAAACTCCAAAATCTCCACCCCATGGAAAGTGGAATGCGGAGTCCCCTGGGGCTCACCACTCTCACCAATACTGTTCAACCTAATGATGGCCCCCCTTGCCAGGTCTCTAGCCAAACAAGACCTAAACCCTTTCATCTACGCAGATGGTATCAATCATTATCCCCTTCAAGAACAATCTATCCGAAATTGCATCCAGAATCACAAACAGCATATAAACACCATGGAATCCTGATCATCAGCCTTCAAGCTGAAACTTAATAGAGAAAAAAATGCAATGCCTGATCATCACAGCACCTCACAATACCAATCGCTTCAACACAATCAAAGTTATGGGATCATTCCTCCCAATAGCAGACAATAGTGACCACTGGGAGAGTAAGAGAGGCTTCAATGGTTATCTGTTCATTTATGGTACTTTTTGTGGCTTAGTCATTATTAACTCAACAGGCCAATACTTCAGCAAAATATACAATGTGTTAACAATCTAAAGAACTGAAGAAATCTAAGTGTTTGTGGATCTTATTCACAAAATAATTCTCCAAATTCCACAAATTACTTTAAAGAAGGAGGGAAAAGATGTCATATGTTCCAGCATGGCAGCGAGTAATAATTTCTTTATGCCAGCTTTTAATGGACTCCAATCTTATCATGGCAGGGTCTTAAAAAAACCATGCCCCCGACATTCCTCTTTGTGATTTGGATGCACTACAGACAAACTGCATAGATAAACATCTGCAAATAGGTTTGGAAAATATTTATTTGAATGTTTTGGCAAGCAAAACGTCCAATTGCTGCTTTATCCCACTTTAACTGTTTTTCTCTTTTGAAAATGAGTCCCTGTGTCTCCTTACTAAGACTTCTAACTCTTGTTTTTGCTTATCAACAGGTTGATGGCAGTCCTGACTCAAAAATGTATTTTTATGATGTTGAATTAGACACAGTTATTTTCTTTGATTTCTGGAGTGGTCGAGCAGATAGTGGGGACATGCCATCCTTCTCGGGACAGGAGACAGATACAAAGTGGTAAGAAAACTCAGGACATAGATCTACCTATAAAATAAACAGACTCTGGTATAAAGGGCCCTGCTGTTTTGGGCAGAGTTTGAATGTTAAAAATGTGGTTCATATATGGGAAAATGTAGAAGTTGAAGACCAGGGGTGTTTTATAGCTTTTGTTTTGATTGCTAACATTTTTTTTCTTTTACTCTGCCAGTAGTATTGTTGATATCCTGGCAGCAAGGATAAAAATGAATATTTAGTCCCTCCACAACAAGTAGACAAGCAAGATGTGTCAGCTACACATTGGTGATATCATCTGCCAGTATGAAGTCCAGATGTTTGTTCTCCAAGAGCCCAGAAAATACTGCAAGGTTTTTCTGAGGATGAACGGCTTACTCTCGCCCTTAGGCTAGTTCCATTATACTTCAGTCTGTTCTTTTTCTTTACTGGTAGTAGTGATTTTTCTGCTTTCCCCAGCTTTCCTCACACACTCTTTTTTTTTTTTTTTTTTTTTTTTACTTTGATAATAGTTAGAAATAGAACAAAAAAAAGAAAATAAGACAATACCTTTTTTTATTAGTCTAACAATACATGTATTGTTAGTCTAATAAAAAAATATGTTATTGATACCTTCCCTTTATGGACGTGTAAATCAAAATGCAAACAGATGGAGCTTTGGTTACACTTGGTACAGAAAACTTACTCATACCAACCATTACCTACGTGCAGAGTCCTCCACTTATCCTGCCACAGGAAGATGTGTCCTATGTACAGTAGTGAAGCCAATAGCTACAGCAGAAGGGCCACTTCTCAAGCCCTAAAACTTCTGGACAACCCATGAAATCAGCAATAAACAGTAACTACTAGATGTCAACTCTGTGACAAAACAGTTATAGTGCTCCCCTCCAAGGGGTGATGGTTGCATAGGTCAATTTCTAAAGAAAAATAACAACAGGAGCACATACAGAGTACCACAGAATCCACACTCACACATGTGAAGGACTGGCTACCTCTGCTCCAAACCTCTGGAGTTTATGAAATTTCATGCAGTAGGGGCCAATCGTATATTATTGAAACTGGCTACACCATAGAGAAAAGGCTACAAGAGCGTTTGAGACACCACAAACTCGATAACATGGAAAAATCAGCTACAGCCCCTCCATGCTGAAGCAACTGCTCATAAGATTAAATCTGAGGACACAAAAATAGTGGGGAAAGATCATTGGTGACCGAGAAGAATCCAAGAGGCAGTGGAGATAGCAATGCATCCAAATAGCAGTAATATAGATAAAAGGTAATCATAAAGCGCAACAACCACTCATTTAAAATGTTTAGCACAAAAAGGACTGGTGCTGAGGACACATCTTTTTCCCCCTCCTAGAGTTTCAGAATCTGACCTACAGAAATTTCTGTCCCCCACCCCTTCTCAGACTCAGAACTGTTCTAACAAATTTCCTACCAAAATTAAATTTGTAACTAGTGAACTTTCCCACCAAAATTCAAATTTGTGATCAATGCACTTTCCTGCATCTGTTTCTGCCCAAATCCCCTGCCTTCATGAACAAACCACCCACCCCAAACAATTCAGGTTTGAGAACTCAGTATAAAAAGGGAAAACTGCAGACCTCACAACATACCATGAAGAAAGCCACAGCACAATTGCTGAAATTTTGGTTCACGGCAAAATCCAGACAACCTCAACAATCATTACTTGTAAGGTTAATTTTATAACAAATTGCCTATGTAGGGAGGTCAAACAAACACTTATTTTAAACTGATTTTATAAAGGCATATAGGCAACTATCCAGCTCATTTTCGAAAGAGAAGGGCGCCCATCTTCTGACACAAATCGGGAGATGGGCGTCCTCCTCTCAGGGGCGCCAGAATCGGTATAATCGAAAGCTGATTTTGGGCATCCCCAACTGCTTTCCATCGCGGGACGGCCAAAGTTCCCGGGGGGGGGGGGGTGTCGGAAGGATAGCGAATGCGGGACAGGGCGTGTGCCAGGGCGTGGTTAAGAGATAGGTGCCCTCGGCCAATAATGGAAAAAAGAAGGGCGTCCCTGGCGAGAATTTGGTCCGCTTTATTTGGTCCCTTTTTTTCAGGTCCAAGTCCCAAAAAACTGCCCGAACTGACCAGATGACCACCGGAGGGAATTGGGGATCACCTCCCCTGACCTCCCCCAGTGGTCACTAACCCCTCTCCCACACTAAAAAAACCCACTTTAAAAACTTTTTTTGCCAGCCTCTATGCCAGCCTCAAATGTCATACTCGGGTCCATCACAGCAGTATGCAGGTCCCTAGAGCAGTTTTAGTGGGTGCAGTGGACTTGAGGCAGGCAGACCCAGGCCCTAGGGCTATAGTAGTGGTGTATAGTTGTGGGGAGTGGGTTTTGGCGGGGGCTTTGGGGGGCTCAGCACCCAAGGTAAGGGAGCTATGCAGCTGGGATCAATTTGCGGTCCACTTTAGTGCCCCCTAGGGTGCCTGGTTGGTGCCCTGGCATGAGGGGGACCTGTGCACTACGAATCCTGGCCCCTCCCACAACCAAATGCCTTGGATTGGTTCATTTTTCAGATGGGCGCAATCGGTTTCCATTATGGCCGAAAACCGATGGCGCCCATCTCTAATGTTGACCTAAATGTTCAAATTTGGGTGCCCCAACTGTATTCTCGAAATGAAAGATGGACGTCCCTCTCATTCGAAAATACGGTTGGCCCCGCCCCTTCGCGGCGCTGTCCTTGGAGATGGGCGCCCTTAGAGATGGGCGTCCCCGGTTGAAATGCCTCTCTGTGTCTTTATAAAATGCTAGCACAACCACAGCCAAAATCGTGGCTAAAATGCTGTCATGTATGTGGGTGGGTGGGTTACATCAACTCAGAAGCTGGTGTAAATATATATGGATGAAGATAATGTCACCGAATAGCTGCCAACCTGGACTGCTGCTCTCCTGAGCCCAGAAAAATCTGAAATTCTCAATAGGTCCTTTGCTAGTCCCCTATTTTCAATGTCTGTCCAAGCTAAGTGTCATCATTGTTTTTAAGAGGGGATGGTGGGTGAGAAAGTATGTCTGTATTATCCTGAAGTGTACAGAGAATTGGGTAGGCAACATTGCTTTCTTTGTAGACCATCATTCTAATGCAGTCACACTGAAGGTGACTTCAAAGCTTAAACTGCTTGTATTAATTGATGAGGTTAACAGCCCACAGACTAATGTTAGGGTGGTTGGAGGACAGACAGTCAAAATAATTCTGCTGTATGGTTTGTCCAAAGGCACTGTCTAGTATGGAGGAAAATAACCAGTCAATATTTGTTGAAAATGTGGATCAAAGTCCCTGTGGCTGCTATGCAAATTTCAGAGAATGGCACAATGGAGAATTCCAGATCTTTATGAGCTTGGGAGAGCAGTGGTCTGAATTGGCAGCCATCTCCACTGTGTATTATCCTGAGGTCTGCACAGAATTCCTTTTATAGGTAAAGAACTCTGCTAATTTGTCAGACTGTTCATCATATCAAATATTTTCTGACTTGTGTGTAAATTATATATAAACTAGGACAATTAGTAAAATAGATATTTTTATAAATTGCAAAGTGTACAGAGATGTTATAGAAAAGCATAAATAAATATTCCAAAACTGCTTCAGGGATTGACACTTCAAAGGAACATATTCCAACCATCATGTGGCAAATGATTTTCTTTGATTCCTTTAAATCAATGACACCTGAATTAGTCTAAATTGTTGAAACTTCAATTGGGCATTGGACAGGGTGAAGAGTTGGATGTCCTAAACACCACACGAGTCACCTCGAACAGCACAGACACCCCATCGGCAGCCAACCTAGCGAAGTATTTCAATGAAAAAATTACAAAGCTCCGACGCATGATACCAAGTAACACCATTGAATATTCAAGTATCCTTGAATGCCTAGACCCAACACCCGGGGAATACCCAGCTGACCGATCATGGACCAACTTTGACCTAATTTCAGTAGATGAACTCACACACTGGCTTAAAAAATATGCCAAATTTCAGTGCAAACTTGACATTTACCCCACCAGCCTAATAAGAGCAGCACCCAAACAATTTAAAAAAGACCTCACGAACCAAGTAAACTATAGACTCCTACGTGGTCTCTTCCCCACGGAAAATGGAAACATACTACTCACGCTGCTGCCAAAAGATGCCAAGAAAAGCACAATGGACTTAACCAACTACCGACCAGTCGCCTCTATCCCACTCACTACAAAATTGATGGAAGGCATAGTGACGAAGCAGCTCACGGACTACCTGACCAAACACTCAATTCTACACGAATCACAGTCAGGATTCCGATCAAATCATAGCACCGAAACCGTACTAGTGTCTGCAATGAACTCCTTTAAAAAAACAATTGCAATCGGCAAGAACATTCTCATATTACAATTCGAAATGTCCAGTGCCTTCAACGTGGATCATGAAATACTATTACACATTCTAGAATACTTCGGAATCAGAGGCCCAGTTCTCAAATGGTTCAAAGGATTCCTCACCATTAGATCCTACCAAGTTATAACGAATACTGCCAGATCACCGCCCTGGACACCGGAATGTGGAGTCCCTCAAGGATCCCCCCTTTCACCTACAATCTTCAACCTAATGATGACACCACTAGCCAAACTCTTGGCCAATCAAAACCTTAACCCTTACATATATGCCGATGATGTCACAATCTACATCCCGTTTAAGAAGGACTTAAACGAAATAACCAATGATTTCAACCAGAGCTTCCAGATCATGCACTCATGGGCGGACTCATTCCGGCTAAAGCTCAATGCTGAAAAAACACAATGCCTAGTTCTCACCTCCCAATACAATGCAAACAATTACTCCACTATAACCACACCTTACTGCACTCTGCCTATATCAGAAAACCTAAAAATTCTTGGAGTCACCATTGATCGAAACCTCACACTCGATACCCACGTGAAGAACACAATGAAAAAAATGTTCCAATCGATGTGGAAACTCAAAAGAATTAAACCTTATTTCCCAAGAAATATCTTTCGCACCCTAGTGCAGTCACTAGTTATAAGCCACTTGGACTACTGCAACGCCTTGTACGCAGGCTGTAAAGAACAGACCATTAAAAAACTCCAGACAGCCCAAAACACGGCAGCCAGGCTCATCTTTGGAAAACCTAAATATGAAAGCGCGAAGCCCCTAAGAGAGAAACTGCATTGGCTTCCGCTCAAGGAACGAATTGAATTCAAGATTTGCACAACCGTGCACAAAATCATTCACGCTGATGCCCCACTCTATATGCTAACCCTAGTGGACCTACCGCCCAGAAACGCCTAAAGATCAGCCCGCAAATTCCTAAACCTGAATTTCCCCAGCTGCAAAGGAGTGAAGTACAAACAAGCTTATACTACGACCTTTGCATACAAAAGCACACAGTTTTGGAATGCGCTACCCAAAACCCTGAAAACCATGAACTATCTAACCAGCTTCCGCAAAGCTCTGAAAACACACCTCTTTAACAAAGCTTACAATAACCACCCTCAATGATACAATTCATCCCCCAAATCACCCAAACACACCTAAAACATTTCTCATACAACCTACCCAACATCAGCCCATCTATCACCTCTCTTACCTCAGGTTATGATCAACTGTATTTAAATCATGTACTGACTTTATCATAACCTTACTCTGTAAGCCACATTGAGCCTGCAAAATGGTGGGATAATGTGGGGTACAAATGCAATAAATAAATAAATAAACTAGGATAAGTACATTTAAATGTATAGAAATCATTTTAAGTGCAAGAATATTTCTAAAAAATAATTGGACATTTTCAGAGAAATTTTGGACCAGTGATTGAATGAGGAAGGTAATTGTTTGGTATAGTTATTATATTATACTGTAATTGACTCCATATTCTGAAATCCAGCTACATATTTGTCCCGGACACATTTTCCCACCTATTTGCAGGCTCAATGTGGCTTACATAGTACCGTAATGGAACTTTTACATTGAAAATTAATTAGTACAAATTTTACCACTTGGTTTTTTAAAATTTTCTTACTTGTTCATTTGTTATTTTAACTTCTTACTCCTACTTCATTTCTCTCTATAGGGGACTCTTAGGAAAGAATGAACTGCTGGGTCGCATTCCCATTAGTCACTTCTGGGACCAGAGTGAACCCAGGCTGATTGTGTGTGAAGCAGTGCTGCCAGTCCCAGACTCGAGTTCACATTCTCCTAAACATAAAAAGGAGAAGAGAGTTGAGAACTCAGAAAATTCGGTATGCTTATGCTTTTTATTACTGTAATTGACTTTAGCTGTTTGTCTCCTCTCTTTCTTTCCCTCTCTCTTGCTGCTTGGTCCTCCAACCCCTTCCTTCCAGACCATCCCTTTCTTTGATGGACAGCTAGGAACTGAGGGAGCCTGGAAACTCCTCTCCTCACAGGGCCAGTCTTAGGGCAAGGCGACCGAGGTGACCACATAGGGCCTTGCGCTCAAGGGGGCCCCGCGTGGCGCGCCTCCGTCCCAACCGCCCGAGTTCCAGTCCCCCTCCCTCTGAATTTTAAAAGTTACCTCATTGGGTTGCAGGCAGCAGCAGGCGGCAGCAGTGAAAAGCGTGTGAGCTGCTCGGCGCTTCAGGAGCCTTCCCTTCCCTCTCTCAGCTCTGGTCCCACCCAGGGAGGTATTTTAATTTTTTTTCACTTTTTACAAGTGCCCCCTAGGGTGCCCGGTTGGTGTCCTGGCATGTGAGGGGGACCAGTGCACTACGAAAACTGGCCCCTTCCACGACCAAATGCCTTGGATTTGTTGTTTTTGAGCTGGGCACCTTCGGTTTCCATTATCGCTGAAAAACTATAACGCCCAGCTCAAATCCGCCGAAATCCGATGTATTTGCCTGGCACAAACCATATTATCGAAAAAAAAAAGATGGACGCCCATCTTTTTCGAAAATACGGTCTGGCCCGCCCCTTTGCCACTTTATGCTTTTGTACACCTGTTCATTTTTGGGAGTTATTTTTGGTTGCCCTCAGCTGGCACCACTTCCGTTTGCAGTCTTCCACATCCGTTGAGCCGCTCCCTTACTGTCTCCCATTCTCTCTGCCTGGTTGTAGCAGCCAGTCTGTGGGAGCGAAGAGATTGGTACAATAGCACCAAAGAAAGCACCCACTGGTAAGGGTCATTTCACTGATCCGGAAATCGAGCTACTGGTCCAGGAGATAGAAAGAAGACACACCAATCATGTACACAATCTTGAAACACAAGTTCAAGGTAAGCTCATACTTCTCAGCCACCTCTTCTCTTTCTGTTCATGATCAAGGACTCTCCATTCACTGTATGTACTTTGCATTCAACTCTGACTTCTATTTTCACCAGGTTGCTGTGCAGTGGTTGGAGCAGTGATGGTTGGAGACCATCAGGGCTGTACTGTGTGGTTTTGCAGTAGGTCCTCAATGCTGTGCTCCAGCCGTTGGAGCTGCTGTACCGCTTCCCAGTAGGTTCCATCCTTCTTTATGTGGTGAACCCCAGTCCCCATTTATGAAGTGCCCACCCATTCTCAAGTTTGCTAGGAGGGGCAGGGAGGAAGAATATATGCAGTGAATTGTACTTCCCTTACCATATTATTGAACACAGTCCTACAATCCTCCATAGTTATGGAACATCAACATTTCTAAAACCTATCCTGCAAACTGTTTTCAAGGTGGCTACAGGTACTGCCTACTGAGCCCTTAAGTCATGTTGAGGGAGAGGGTTTGTGGTTACAGTTCCTAACTCAAATTACCTGCAGGTGGCTACAACCTGGTGGCTGCAGTGGCCTAGTGGTTAGAGCACTGGTCTTGCAATCAAAAGGTTGCAGGTTCAAATCCCACTGCTGCTCGTTGTGATCTTGGCCAAGTCACTTAACCCTCCATTGCCTCAGGTGCAAACTTAGAGCCCTCCTGGGACTGAGAAATATCCAGAATACCTGAATGTTACTCACCTTGAGCTACTACTGAAAAAGCTGTAATCAAAATAAATACAAAAATATATATTTATGTCCCCTAGCCTGTGCCCTTCTGTACCTGTTGTATTATGTTGCAATTGTGATGAAGTAAACATCCATCTAATGCTTTTACCTTTTTCTCTTTTCTCCTCAGCACTATATACCATTGCTCAGTGTGAAAAGATGACCCAGCTGTTTGTAGCTCCTTGGTGGCTCCCACCGATGTGGTGTGGTTGTGGGTAAGGGTGTCTGGTGATCAGAGAGCCAATGTCGTCTATATGCTACCTAGGGTTATCTGCAAGTTTCTACTTGGCAGATTACTAGTGCTAGACAACAAATCTATTATTTACACCAACTCTGTGCTGTGGGGCTCTATGGTAAGGGGGGAGAGAGGCTGGATGGCCATTTCTGTTCCTCAACAGAAATGGCCACTCAGCCTCCCCCACTGCACATACAGCCATGCAGGTTGGAATGAACAGGTGGGCTTCTGTATGGCCACACTTATCACTGATATGTACCAAATTTCCTCTTTCACAGTTCACATGTCATGCAATCCATATTGCTGCCTCCTCTCACATCAATACCAGCATTTGATAATATGTAGTGCACAAAGTAGAGACACACACACCCTGTTATATAAAATGTATATTTTAGAAAACTGTGTACAACTTTTCCCCACCAACCAACCCCCCAACCACTCCCCCCCCCCCCCCCAAAGTCTTTCAAGGGCGGCCACACCCTCTTTGCAAAACCCTGTGTAGCAGGGTAATGTGCGCACTACAAGCACCCTCAGTGGCCTGTGGAGCTGCTCATTACCCTGCCTTATGGCTGCGACCTCCTGCAGCAACTGGTTCTGCCCATCTACCAGCTGCTGCAGGAGGCGCAGGGCTGGGGTGGAGGATGGGGATGGATGTGGGGAAAGGGCTGAGGGTGGAGTTGGGGCCTCCTCCTCCATGGGCTCCTGGGCTGCCTCCTGCTGGTGCTGCTGGCGCCCTGTATGTAAAAGGATTGTGTTTGAGATCAGCACATCCAACATGGCTTGCATAGTGCGGGAGCTTGCTGGCCTGAGGCGGGGGATGGGGAAAGGTGTGGTGAGCCCTGGGCTATACCCATGGGGTGTGAGATGCATGAGATGACATGACAGGGAACCCTGGAAGCTGGTCTGACACAGAACACACAGGATATGTTGGCAGACCACACTCATTGGTCACCAGCATGTTTGCATTATGATTTGTGACTAGGGTTGGCTGCCCTGGTTTTGTTCTTTGTATTGTTTTTGGGGGGGAGGGGGGTTAGCACATAACTTTAATATGAGGCAATGACATCCACTAAGAGTAGGACCTCAGGCAGGACTACCAGGAAACAGTATCCACCCACCCCAGAAAGGGGGATACAGAAGTGAGGCATGTCATCTCATTCATCTCAGAGGAGGTTAGTTGGAAGTTGCAGCCACACTCATGGGAGGGCAGCTGCAACCTCAGGCCTTGATCTGGGACAGAGGTGTTATGACTTACTAGTTGCTTATTAACCAAATGAAAACTGATATTGTACAGGACATTTGCATTATTAAATAAATTTACAAATGAGTACAGGTGTCCTGTTTTTTATACTTGCGTCGAGCCCTCAGGCGCTGTCGCACTGCCCTGATTATTTCAGGGCTCTCCCGCCTCACACGCTGGAACCTCCTCCGGAGGGACTCCAGGTCCCTTGAATAGTGAATCTTCTACAAGAT
Organism: Microcaecilia unicolor; assembly: GCF_901765095.1. Classification (NCBI taxonomy): domain Eukaryota; kingdom Metazoa; phylum Chordata; class Amphibia; order Gymnophiona; family Siphonopidae; genus Microcaecilia; species Microcaecilia unicolor. Next base: position 53,860,560 of record NC_044038.1, read on the forward strand.
ATAAGTTTGTACAGCAGGAGTCAGGGGATGGCCCTTCTTGCCTTCAGCACACAAATTCATTTGGAAATCAAATAGCAGAGACGCACAACACTGATTGGGGGGGGGGGGGGGGGGGACATTACATTGGTACAGGTGAGGTCATTGAGGTGGCCATGAGGACAGAGAGTACCGTTTGTATGCATTATTGTGGGATGTGGGAATGGGTTTCCTTTCTAGTACATACATTTTATTAATGATTGTACATATACAAAACCTGTCGCTTCTTCCTTTATAACATTGCCAGAATTCGCCCTTTCCTTTCTGAACACGCTATCAGAACCCTCATCCAAACTCTCATCACCTCTCGCTTAGACTACTGCAACTTACTTTTCTCAGGTCTTCCACTCAGCCATCTCTCTCCTCTTCAATCTGTTCAAAACTCTGCCGCACGACTAATATTTCGCCAAAGTCGTTGTGCCCATATCGGCCCTCTCCTGAAATCACTTCACTGGCTCCCTATCCGTTTCCGTATACAATTCAAGCTCCTCTTGTTGACCTATAAGTGCATTCACTCTGTAGCCCCTCACTACCTCTCCACCCTCATCTCTCCCTGCACTCCTTCCCTAGAACTCCGTTCACTAGGCAAATATCACCTAATTGCACCCTTCTCCTCCACGCTAACTCCAGACTCCGCTTCTTCTATCTCGCCGCACCTTCTGCCTGGAATAGGCTTCCTGAGCCATTACGTCTAGCTCCATCCCTGGCTGCCTTCAAATCCGGGCTAAAGGCCTATCTGTTTGATGCTGCTTTCGACTCCTGACTTGTAACTTTTATCTTATCCTTGTGTCCTTCTGTTTGTCCTTCCTTTCTCCTTTTTGGTCCTGTCTGTTTGTCCTGATTTAGATTGTAAGCTCTTTTGAGCAGGGACTGTCTTGTTCATGTTCAATTGTAAAGTGCTGCGCACGACTGGTAGCGCTATAGAAGTGATTTGTAGTAGTATAGTAATATACACATATTACTCATTATCCTTGAATGCAGACTCAAGTTAGTGCTTACATTGATGACGGAGCTCTCATGTGTGTAGCTACAGGAGGGGGGGACCTGATAGCCATGGGGGGGGGGAGCAAACACTTACCTTTCCAGCCTGTCCCTGATGTGAGACCAGGCTCTAATAGAGTCAATCCTGGGGAGCAGGTGGTGGTGATGGAGGAAGAGCCTGTGGCGGTGCCTCAGGCACAGCTGCACGAGCAGCAGGCTCTCGGCCTCACGGTAATTTGACTCCCTACGGAGCTCCATGTTTCTCAGTGAATAACCGATGGAAAACATGGTGTCGCCTTATATGGACGGCCATGCGTGAGGGACGTGCTTTCGTGCACAGTTCCATAAATGGATTACCATCCCATATATGGACGAGCCAGCAATATGTGGACGCTGTAAGCATAGACGTCGCTGACGTGCATGAATGGTTGTCATGCGTGCGGGCCCTTATTTGAATGATGCATGCGGAGCTTTGCTTATATAGTTCAGTATGAAGAATGCGAACCTCTTCAGATATACACAATATGCATATAGCTGCATGTTCCGTAAGTACAGTGCATGTACCGTATTTTTCGGACTATAAGACGCACTTTTTTCCCCCAAAATTTGGGAGGAAAATGGGGGGGTGCGTCTTATAGTCCGAAGGTAGCGTTTTTTGACCTCCGTTCCATACTTACAGGATTCCATGTTCCCTGGTGGTCTAGTGACGTCGGGGCAGGAAAGAGCCCCCTCTTTCCTGCCCATCGCGCTGCTCTCCGTGCTTCTCAATGCTTTCCGACGGTCTCGGCGAGATTCTCGGCGGCCATTTGAATCTCGCCGAGACCGTCGGAAAGCATTGAGAAGCACGGAGAGCAGCGCGATGGGCAGGAAAGAGGGGGCTCTTTCCTGCCCCGACGTCACTAGACCACCAGGGAACACGGAATCCTGTAAGTACGGGACGGAGGTCCAAAACCCGGACAAGACGCACCGGAGCACCTAGGTTTTAGAGGAGGGAAAGAGGAAAATTTTTTTTTTCCTCTTTCCCTCCTCTAAAACCTAGGTGCGTCTTATGGTCCGGTGCGTCTTATAGTCCGAAAAATACGGTAATTCTGGACATCCAGATACGGGAAATATGAGGAACATTCGGTGGGCCTGCATGATCCTTCGGAAGTTCTGTGAGGAACACGTCCTTGATTCCTGTATTTTACGCTTATGAATGTTCCTCATATTTCCCGTACCTGGATGTCCGGAACTGCATGAACTGTACTTGCGGAACAACTAGGTACATTCTTTTTACTATACTTTGTGCGGTCCAGATTTGGTCTTTTTCAGCTGCGATAATTGAATGTCTAAGGGCACCCTTTTTACTAACCTTTGTGCGGCCCTCATTTTGCTGTTTTCAACTGCGATAATCGAACGTCTAAGGACGTCCATACTATTTTTCGATTATACCTACCTGATTTTGCCCGACTTTGCGAGGGCGTCCTAATTCATGGACGACCTTTTGATTATGCCCCTCAATGTCTTCCACGTGATGAAAACATACTTAAATGCAATTATGTCAAACCTCTTATAACGAAGAAAAAAATGGCCTCACACAGAGCTCCTAGATTAATACAATCTACTGGAGCTTAAACAGATCGTGAATGACCCTCTGTTCATCATTGGCCCAAAAAAACCTTCGAAACTGATATGAAGTCACTAATTGCTACAGTAGCTTTAATTGCTATAAGACTTTCATACAATACTGCTGTGTCAACAGTCACACTGGTTAAATATGCATGGAAAATTTTCTCGAGACTGAAAGCCACTTATCTTTCAGATGCAATCGCTACCGACACTTGTAGCTTCTGCTGCTGGAGCTAGTTTCTTCTCCCCTTGCCCCAAGCCGACGAAGCTGCTTCAGGGTCTTGGTGGCGGAACTATCTCTGCAAATGGAGAATAGGGGCGAAATCACTCTCAAGCGATATCCTAGTAGCACAAAAATCAAACAACCAAACAACTACAGTACTTGAAACTGGCTCTAGTTAGCTCTTCAGTGTCTCTCTCAGTGGAAATGATCAAACATGGCTTCCTTTTTATACAGTTTGACGTAAGACGCTCTTGTTACTAACAGAAAATCATTCAGGACACCTGTGGGTAATGAGGTAGAAAAAATGACACCATTCAATGCGTGAATTGAGTCCATTAGGTTCCGGCGATTTTAACCAAAAAATCCACTTCTGCTGTACAAGTGTACAGCGATCGTCTCCTCCTCTCTTGGAACAATAAATTGATTGTAGGATTACACATTTAAAGTCCTCAAATTTATGTAGTTACAGTGCTCCACTAGAGGTGACCCGATCTTCTCTAGATATACGGCACTCTTATGTTCTGTTAGACGGGTAGTTAACTTTCTTGAGGTTTGGCTAACATATAATTTGTTGTACAGGCATCTTAGACTGTATATCACATGGTCTGAGCCACAGGTGGAATGTGTCCTCAATGTGTATTTTCTCTGGTCAACGGGGTTGATAAACACTGATGTTTCATCCATCATTTGACAGAAGCAACAATTACCACATTTAAAATGCCCCGGGATCTCATTTTGCAGGCTAAATGCTGTATCGCATAACACAGCGGGGCTTAAATGCTCTTTGAGATTTTTATTCCTTTTATAAGCTACTCGCATCTGTGTGTCTTTCAGCGCGGGGATAGTTTGAAGTAACTCCCAATGTTTAATTATTTTAGTCACTTTTGGTGAGCTGGAGTTATACTGCATAACATAGGTTAATTTACTGCTGTCCACTTCTTTCTTGTTAGTGTCTCTTGGTGCCAACAGTAGTTCACGATGGTTAAATTTCGCACGCTGATAGGCAGTGCGTACCACATGTTTAGGGTATCCCCATCTCAGTAACTTAGTCAATAGCTCTTTGGATTGAAACTTAAAATCTTTGTTTCTTGAGCATATATGACGGTGTCTCAAAAATTGTGAAAATGGGGGACTATTTTTTAAAGCACTGGGATGGCAACTTTCATATGATAGGAATGTGTTTCTATCCGTGCTTTTATGCTAAACAGAGGTTATAAAGTCTGTTCCTGTGTTCTTAATCAATACGTGTAAGAGAGAAATTTCTTTGAGATCTGAGTGCAAAACAAAATGAATCCGTGGATGACATTTATTAAGGTCATGTACGAACTTCTGCAAAGTTAGATCATCACCTGCCCATAGCAGAAAAATATCGTCTATGTAACAGACCCAGAAGCCTATAAAGTAGGCTCTAAAGAGTAGAGATATATACGTATTTCTGCTCAAATGCCCTCATGTATAGATTAGCATTCGAGGGAGCCATCGTTGCTCCCATTGCTACTCCTGAGTAGTGCTGGAATATCGTACCCTCAAATTGAAAGACATTTCTTTTCATCGCAAGACTTGCTAAGGACAAAATAAAGGAGGTTGGAACCCTATCTGATGTCCTCGTCTCGAGGAACAGTTGTAATATTTCCAAAGCTCCCTCTTGAGGGATAACCGTATATAAAGAAGTGACGTCCAGGGTTGCCATGATGGAAAATCGAGCTAGAGAGTTGTTCGCTTCCAGTTTCTGCAGAAAGTGAGTAGTATCTTTAAATATGAGGAGCCTTCTACTACTAATTGCTGCAGGAAGCAATTTACGAACATTGACAGTGGCTCCAAAAGTGACCCTCTGCTAGAAATGATGCATCTACCTGCAGGGTTAATGAGGGTTTTATGGATTTTAGGAAGAGTATACATCACTGGAATTTTAGGATAAGGCGTATTAAAAAAAAAATGGAATTCTTTTTGTGTTAATATGCCTTTCGCATACGCCTCACTGGTGAGATGGAAAATATGCTGTTGTAACTCTCGTGTGGGATCTTGAGATAATATCCAATTCTCCGAGGACAAGCAGGCTGCTTGTTCTCACTGATGGGTGACGTCCACGGCAGCCCCTCCAATCGGCAACTTCTCTAGCAAAGTCCTTTGCTAGTCCTCGCGCGCCCGCGCGCACCGCGCATGCGCGGCCGTCTTCCCGCCCGAAACCGGCTTGAGCCGGCCAGTCTTCTTTTGTCCGCACTCGGTACGGTCGTGTTTTCGCCGTGTCGAGCCCCGGAAAGTCGACCTCGCGCGTCCAAATTTATTTTGGCGTGTTTTTTCTTCGGAAAGTCTTTCAAGTGTTGGGAAGTGCTCCGCAAACCCCCCCCCGGGTTTCGTGTTAATCCTCCCCGTACTTCCAGCTTTTTGCCCCGATAAGTTTTCTTTCGTCGTTGGGGTAGGCCTCTTTTCGGCCTCGGTCGAGATTTTCTCCCTTACAAATTTTTTGGTGCTCTTTTTCCGTCATTTCGGACTTTGATTTCGCCGGCGCGATTTTTCCGCCCATGACATCGAAGCCTTCCAGCGGCTTCAAGAAGTGCACCCAGTGCGCCCGGGTTATCTCGCTCACTGATCGACACTCGTCGTGTCTTCAGTGTCTGGGGGCCGAGCACCGCCCTCAGAACTGCAGTCTGTGTTCCCTGTTACAAAGGCGGACTCAGGTAGCGAGACTAGCCCAGTGGAACGTGTTGTTCTCGGGCTCTTCGTCGGCATCGGCACCGGGATCTTCGAGTGCATCGACGTCGTCAGCGTCCAGACCATCTTCCTCGGCCGCCCCTGCATCGAGTGCATCGAGTGCATCGAGGCATCGGGCCTCTGCATCGGCGCCGAGACATCGGATAGCTGCATCGACGTCGGTGGTACCGGGACCTCGTCTGCTGATGTCGTCGGACGGTGGTGCATCGTCAGGAGTGCAGGTGAGGGCTGTCCATTCCCCTGCTGGTGGCGGTGAGCCTTCGGGTGGGTCTCCGCCTACCCTGAGGGCTCCTGCGGTACAGCCCCCCCGAGACCGACCTCCTTCGGTCTCGGCCCCGAGGAAGCGACGGCTGGATTCTACGTCCTCCTCGTCGGTGCCGGGGAGCTCCGGTGACATGCTTCGGAAGAAATCGAAGAAGCATCGACACTGGTCGCCTCCCCGCGTCGGCACCGAGAGCTCTGGGTCGCCGAGGGAGTCGGCACCCAGCAGGCATTGGCACCGAGAGGACCGCTCACCCTCTGTTCAAGAGGTGTCGATGCGCTCCACTCTGGACAGCCCAGAACAGCCTCCTCGCCCGGAACAGGTTCTGACGTCGACGCCTGCATCGACCTCCATGCCTTTCTCTGCAGCCGCTCTGAACGAGAGCCTCCGGGCCGTTCTCCCAGAGATTCTGGGAGAGCTGTTGCGCCCTACCCCTCCGGTACCGGCGGTGCTTGCGCCTCCGGTACCGTCGAGCGTGGCGCCGGCTGGCCCATCGCCCGGGGTGAGGTCCCCGACGTCGGTACCGCGTGCGGTGCCGACTGCGGCCACCTCCCAGGAGGGCTCCCCGACTACGTCGGCGGAGGGAGCTTCGCCGATGCGGGCCAGGGAGTCTACCTCTCGACGCCCCCATCGTGGACGTGGCTCCACTGAGTCGAGCCGGGCGAGGTTGCAGACACAGGTTCGTGAACTTGTGTCTGACACCGAGGGTGAGGCCTCGTGGGAGGAAGAAGAAGACCCCAGATATTTCTCTGACGAGGAGTCTGAGGGTCTTCCTTCTGATCCCACTCCCTCTCCTGAAAGACAGCTTTCTCCTCCTGAGAGTCTGTCTTTCGCTTCCTTTGTTCGGGAGATGTCTACGGCCATCCCCTTCCCGGTGGTTGTGGAGGACGAGCCCAGGGCTGAAATGTTTGAGCTCCTGGACTATCCTTCTCCACCTAAGGAAGCGTCCACTGTTCCCTTGCACCATGTCCTAAAAAAGACATTGCTTGCGAACTGGACAAAACCTCTAACTAATCCCCACATCCCCAAGAAGATCGAGTCCCAGTACCGGATCCATGGGGACCCAGATCTGATGCGCACCCAGTTGCCTCATGATTCTGGAGTTGTGGATCTGGCCCTAAAGAAGGCTAAGAGTTCTAGGGAGCATGCTTCGGCGCCCCTGGGCAAGGACTGTAGAACCTTAGACTCCTTTGGGAGGAAGGCCTACCATTCCTCTATGCTCGTGGCCAAAATCCAGTCTTACCAGCTCTACACGAGCATACACATGCGGAACAATGTGCGGCAGTTGGCGGGCTTGGTTGATGCTCTTCCCCCTGAGCAAGCCAAGCCTTTTCAGGAGGTGGTCAGGCAGCTGAAGGCGTGCAGAAAATTCCTGGCCAGAGGGGTGTATGACACCTTTGATGTTGCGTCCAGGGCCGCTGCTCAAGGTGTGGTGATGCGCAGGCTCTCATGGCTGCGTGCCGCCGACCTGGAGAATAGACTCCAGCAGCGGATTGTGGACTCGCCTTGCCGTGCGGACAACATTTTTGGAGAGAAAGTCGAACAGGTGGTAGAGTCTCTCCACCAGCGGGACACCGCATTCGACAAGTTCTCCCGCCGGCAGCCTTCAGCATCTACCTCTACAGGTAGAAGATTTTTCGGGGGAAGGAAGACTGTTCCCTACTCTTCTGGTAAGCGTAGGTACAATCCTCCTTCTCGACAGCCTGCGGCCCAGGCTAAGCCCCAGCGCGCTCGCTCTCGTCAGCAGCGTGCGCCTCAGCCAGGCTCCTCGGCTCCCCAGCAAAAGCAAGGGGCGAGCTTTTGACTGGCTCCAGCAGAGCATAGCCGACATCCAAGTGTCAGTGCCGGGCGACCTACCAGTCGGGGGGAGGTTGAAAGCTTTTCACCAAAGGTGGCCTCTAATAACCTCCGACCAGTGGGTTCTCCAAATAGTCCGGCAAGGATACACCCTCAATTTGGCTTCAAAACCTCCAAATTGTCCACCGGGAGCTCAGTCTTACAGCTTCCAGCACAAGCAGGTACTTGCAGAGGAACTCTCCACCCTTCTCAACGCCAATGCGGTCGAGCCCGTGCCATCCGGGCAAGAAGGGCTGGGATTCTATTCCAGGTACTTCCTTGTGGAAAAGAAAACAGGGGGGATGCGTCCCATCCTAGACCTAAGGGCCCTGAACAAATATCTCGTAAAAGAAAAGTTCAGGATGCTTTCCCTGGGCACCCTTCTCCCCATGATTCAGCAAAACGATTGGCTATGCTCTCTGGACTTGAAGGATGCCTACACACACATCCCGATACTGCCAGCTCACAGACAGTATCTGCGATTTCAGTTGGGCACACGCCACTTCCAGTACTGTGTGCTACCCTTTGGGCTCGCCTCTGCGCCCAGGGTGTTCACAAAGTGCCTAGCTGTGGTAGCAGCGGCACTTCGCAGGCTGGGGGTGCACGTGTTCCCATATCTCGACGATTGGCTAGTGAAGAACACATCCGAGGCAGGAGCCCTGCAGTCCATGCAGATGACTATTCGCCTCCTGGAGCTACTGGGGTTTGTGATAAATTATCCAAAGTCCCATCTTCTCCCAGTGCAGAAACTCGAATTCATAGGAGCTCTGCTGGATTCTCGGACGGCTCGCGCCTATCTCCCAGAGACGAGGGCCAACAACTTGTTGTCCCTCGTCTCGCGGGTGCGAGCGTCCCAGCAGATCACAGCTCGGCAGATGTTGAGATTGCTGGGCCACATGGCCTCCACAGTTCATGTGACTCCCATGGCCCGTCTTCACATGAGATCTGCTCAATGGACCCTAGCCTCTCAGTGGTATCAGGCTGCGGGGGGTCTAGAAGACGTGATCCACCTGTCCACGAGTTTTCTCAAATCCATGTATTGGTGGACAATCTGGTCCAATTTGACTCTGGGACGTCCTTTCCAAATTCCTCAGCCACAAAAAGTGCTGACAACGGATGCGTCTCTCCTGGGATGGGGAGCTCATGTCGATGGGCTTCACACCCAAGGAAGCTGGTCCCTCCAGGAACGCGGTCTACAGATCAATCTCCTGGAGTTGCGAGCGATCTGGAACGCTCTGAAGGCTTTCAGAGATCGGCTGTCCCATCAAATTATCCAAATTCAGACAGACAACCAGGTTGCCATGTACTATGTCAACAAGCAGGGGGGCACCGGATCTCGCCCCCTGTGTCAGGAAGCCGTCAGCATGTGGCTCTGGGCTCGCCGTCTCGGCATGGTGCTCCAAGCCACATATCTGGCAGGCGTAAACAACAGTCTGGCCGACAGGTTGAGCCGGATTATGCAACCTCACGAGTGGTCGCTCAACTCCAGAGTGGTGCGCCAGATCTTCCAAGCGTGGGGCACCCCCTTGGTGGATCTCTTCGCATCTCGAGTGAACCACAAAGTCCCTCAGTTCTGTTCCAGGCTTCAGGCCCCCGGCAGACTGGCATCGGATGCCTTCCTCCTGGATTGGGGGGAGGGCCTGCTGTATGCTTATCCTCCCATTCCTCTGGTGGGGAAGACTTTGTTGAAACTCAAACAAGACCGAGGCACCATGATTCTGATTGCTCCTTTTTGGCCGCGTCAGATCTGGTTCCCTCTTCTTCTGGAGTTATCCTCCGAAGAACCGTGGAGATTGGAGTGTTTTCCGACCCTCATCACGCAGGACGAAGGGGCTCTTCTGAATCCCAGCCTCCAGTCCCTGGCTCTCACGGCCTGGATGTTGAGAGCGTAGACTTTGCCTCTTTGGGTCTGTCAGAGGGTGTCTCCCGCGTCTTGCTTGCTTCCAGGAAAGATTCCACTAAGAGGAGTTACTTCTTTCTATGGAGGAGGTTTGCCGTCTGGTGTGACAGCAAGGCCCTAGCTCCTCGCTCTTGTCCTACACAGACCCTGCTTGAATACCTTCTGCACTTGTCTGAGTCTGGTCTCAAGACCAACTCTGTAAGAGTTCACCTTAGCGCAATCAGTGCATACCATTACCATGTGGAAGGTAAGCCGATCTCAGGACAGCCTTTAGTTGTTCGCTTCATGAGAGGTTTGGTTTTGTCAAAGCCCCCTGTCAAGCCTCCTACAGTGTCATGGGATCTCAATGTCGTTCTCACCCAGCTGATGAAACCTCCTTTTGAGCCACTGAATTCCTGCCATCTGAAGTACTTGACCTGGAAGGTCATTTTCTTGGTGGCAGTTACTTCAGCTCGTAGAGTCAGTGAGCTTCAGGCCCTGGTAGCCCAGGCCCCTTACACCAAATTTCATCATAACAGAGTAGTCCTCCGCACTCACCCTAAGTTCTTGCCAAAGGTCGTGTCGGAGTTCCATCTGAACCAGTCAATTGTCTTGCCAACATTCTTTCCCCGTCCTCATTCCTGCCCTGCTGAACGTCAGCTGCACACATTGGACTGCAAGAGAGCATTGGCCTTCTATCTGGAGCGGACACAGCCCCACAGACAGTCCGCCCAATTGTTTGTTTCTTTTGATCCCAATAGGAGGGGAGTGGCTGTAGGGAAACGCACCATATCCAATTGGCTAGCAGATTGCATTTCCTTCACTTACGCCCAGGCGGGGCTGGCTCTTGAGGATCATGTCACGGCTCATAATGTTAGAGCCATGGCTGCGTCGGTAGCCCACTTGAAGTCAGCCTCCATTGAAGAAATTTGCAAAGCTGCGACATGGTCATCTGTCCACACATTCACATCTCATTACTGCCTGCAGCAGGATACCCGACGCGACAGTCAGTTCGGGCAGTCAGTTCTTCAGAACCTGTTTGGGCTTTAGGATCCAACTCCACCCCCCGAGGGCCCTGTTTGTTCTGTTCCAGGCTGCACTCTCAGTTAGTTGGTAAATTTTTTAGGTCAATCTCAGTTATGTCCTCGCCGTTGCGAGGCCCAATTGACCATGGTTGTTGTTTTGAGTGAGCCTGGGGGCTAGGGATACCCCATCAGTGAGAACAAGCAGCCTGCTTGTCCTCGGAGAAAGCGAATGCTACATACCTGTAGAAGGTATTCTCCGAGGACAGCAGGCTGATTGTTCTCACAAACCCGCCCGCCTCCCCTTTGGAGTTGTGTCTTCCCTTGAAGTGTATTGTCTTGCTACATACTGGACTGGCCGGCTCAAGCCGGTTTCGGGCGGGAAGACGGCCGCGCATGCGCGGTGCGCGCGGGCGCGCAAGGACTAGCAAAGGACTTTGCTAGAGAAGTTTCTCCGAGGACAAGCAGGCTGCTTGTTCTCACGACTGGGTTGACGTCCGCGGCAGCCCCCACCAACCGGAAGAAGCTTCGCGGGACGGTCGGCACGCAGGGCACGCCCACCGCGCATGCGCGGCCGTCTTCCCGCCCGTGCGCGACCGCTCCCGCCAGTTACTTTTTTTCCGCGACTGGAGAGAGTTGTGCAATTGCCTCTCTCTCCGTTCAGCCGCCGGATTTTTCGACCGCGTTTACGCGGATCGTTGCTTTGGATCCCCGTTCGGTTCCTCTTTCTTTTCTTTCATTTGTATTGTTAAAAAAAAAAAAAAAAAAAAAAAAAGATTTCGCGCGTGTGGAGCACGCGCTCCCCTTTTCCCTCGCTTCCAGCGGGGACGCCTCGTTGCGGCCTAGTGGCCGCTCGGTCGGCTAATTTTTTCGTGGTGTGATTTTAGCCACCATTGCCGACTTTGACTTCGCCGACGCGATTTTTCCGTCGATGTCCTCGAAGGTCCCGAGTGGATTTAAAAAGTGTGGTCGCTGCGGCCGGCCGATCTCGCAGACCGACACCCACGCTTGGTGCCTCCAGTGCCTCGGGCCGGAGCACAATCTCAAGTCGTGCGCGCTGTGTCTCGGTCTCCGGAAACGGACTCAGGTTGCGAGGCAAGTTCTGCGGGACCGTCTTTTTGGAACTTGCGCCGGCCCCTCGACGTCGACCTCGACGGCATCGGTATCGAAGGCCGGGTCTTCGGTACCGGTATCGATGCCCGAGACATCGGCACCGATGGCAGCGACCCCAGGAGAACAGGTCCCGTCGGCCCGCCGGTCCGCCGGTGAGAGTGGGGTTGAGAGGCCGCGTGGGCAGTCGGCCCCGGCCACTCCCTCAGCTCGTGAGCCACGGGACCGAACCCTGTCGGACCCGGTACCTCGAGACCGAGGGGGATCGACCTCCTCCTCCTCCATGCCCTCCGGCGCCGGTGACGTGCACCGGAAAAAAGATAAGAAGCGCCGTCACCGGGAGCCCTCGGTGCACCCTGAAGAGGAGTCGACGCCGAAGCGTCATCGCAGAGAGGAGAGATCTCCGTCGGTGGTGGAGGTACCGACGCGTCGGGGTTCCGGCACCTCGGTGCCGTCTCCTGGCCCCCAGCAGCTTCTGGCACCGACACCCTTACCGGCCCCACCGCCTTTCCCGGCAGCGGGCCTGGACGAGTGCCTCAGAGCCATCCTTCCGGGGATCCTGGAAGGGCTGATGCGCCAGGCTGTGCCGGCGTCGGGGGTGCTTGCGCCCCCGGCGCCGATGACTGTGGCGCCGGCGAGCTCTAGCCCGGCGCCGGGGCTGTCGACACCGCCGCCGCTTGCGGTGCCGGTCTCGACCGCCACGCAGGTGGAGTCGACGTCGATGGAGGGAGCTCCGTCCCCGCCGGCGCGGGAGTCCACCGCTCGACGACACCGAGACCTCGGTGCCTCGACGTCGAGCCGGGCCCGGTACCGGACTCAGCTACATGAGCTAATGTCCGATACCGAGGATGAGGAATCGTGGGGGGAAGAGGAGGACCCGAGATATTTCTCCTCAGAGGAGTCTACGGGCCTTCCCTCGGACCCCACGCCGTCACCGGAGAGGAAGCTCTCACCTCCTGAGAGTCTCTCCTTTGCCTCCTTTGTGCGGGATATGTCTATAAGCATTCCCTTTCCCGTGGTCTCTGTGGAAGAGCCGAGGGCCGAGATGCTCGAGGTCCTCGACTATCCATCACCACCTAGAGAGTCCTCCACGGTACCGCTGCACAATGTCCTGAAGGAGACGCTGCTTCGGAACTGGGTGCGACCACTAACTAACCCCACCATTCCCAAGAAAGCAGAGTCCCAGTACAGGATCCACTCTGACCCAGAGCTCATGCGGCCCCAGTTGCCCCATGACTCAGCGGTCGTGGATTCTGCTCTCAAGAGGGCACGGAGTTCGAGGGATACCGCCTCGGCGCCCCCGGGGCGGGAGTCTCGCACTCTGGACTCATTTGGGAGGAAGGCCTACCAATCCTCCATGCTCGTGACCCGCATCCAATCTTACCTGCTCTATATGAGCATCCACATGCGGACCAATGTGCAACAGCTGGCGGACCTGGTCGATAAGCTCCCGCCGGAGCAGTCCAGGCCATATCAGGAGGTGGTCAGGCAGCTGAAGGCGTGCAGAAAGTTCCTGTCCAGGGGGATTTTTGACACCTGTGACGTGGCATCTCGTGCTGCGGCCCAAGGTATAGTGATGCGCAGGCTCTCATGGCTGCGTGCCTCTGACCTGGACAACCGCACCCAGCAGAGACTGGCTGACGTCCCTTGCCGGGGGGATAATATTTTTGGCGAGAAGGTCGAGCAGATGGTTGACCAACTGCATCAGCGGGAAACCGCTCTCGACAAGCTCTCCCACCGGGCGCCTTCAGCACCCGCCCCCGCGGGCGGGCGTTTTTCCCGGGCTCGGCAGGCTGCACCCTATTCTTTTGCGAAGCGTAGGTACAACCAGCCGGCCCGAAGGCCTCGTCAGGCACAGGGACAGCCCCAGCGCGCTCGTTCCCGTCAACAGCGTGCGCCTAAGCAGCCCCCTGCGCCTCCACAGCAAAAGCCGGGGACGGGCTTTTGACTGGATCCACGGGAACATAGCCGCCCTACAAGTGTCCGTACCGGACGACCTGCCGGTCGGAGGGAGGTTAAAATTCTTTCACCAAAGGTGGCCTCTCATAACCTCCGACCAGTGGGTTCTCCAAATAGTGCGGTGCGGATACGCCCTGAATTTGACCTCCCTGCCTCCAAATTGTCCTCCGGGAGCTCAGTCTTTCAGCTCCCATCACAAGCAGGTACTTGCAGAGGAACTCTCCGCCCTTCTCAGCGCCAATGCGGTCGAGCCCGTACCACCCGGGCAGGAAGGGCAGGGATTCTATTCCAGGTACTTCCTTGTGGAAAAGAAAACAGGGGGGATGCGTCCCATCCTAGACCTGAGAGGCCTGAACAAATTCCTGGTCAAAGAAAAGTTCAGGTTGCTTTCCTTGGGCACCCTTCTGCCAATGATTCAGAAAAACGATTGGCTATGTTCCCTGGATTTAAAGGACGCATACACTCACATCCCGATACTGCCAGCTCACAGACAGTATCTCAGATTCCGCCTGGGCGCACGGCACTTTCAGTATTGTGTGCTGCCCTTTGGGCTCGCCTCTGCCCCACGAGTGTTTACAAAGTGCCTCGTGGTGGTAGCGGCCTACCTACGCAAGCTGGGAGTGCACGTGTTCCCATATCTCGACGATTGGCTGGTTAAGAACACCTCGGAGGCAGGAGCCCTCCGGTCCATGCGGTGCACTATTCAACTTCTGGAGCTGCTGGGGTTTGTGATAAATTACCCAAAGTCCCATCTCCAGCCAACTCAGTCTCTGGAATTCATAGGAGCGCTGCTGAATTCCCAGACGGTTCAGGCCTACCTTCCCGAAGCGAGGGCCACCAATCTCTTGGCCCTGGCTTCGCAGACCAGAGCGTCTCAGCAGATCACAGCTCGGCAGATGTTGAGACTTCTGGGTCATATGGCCTCCACAGTTCATGTGACTCCCATGGCTCGTCTTCACATGAGATCTGCTCAATGGACCCTAGCTTCCCAGTGGTTCCAAGCCACCGGGAATCTAGAGGATGTCATCCGCCTCTCCACCAGTTGCCGCACTTCACTGCTCTGGTGGACCATACGGACCAATTTGACCCTGGGACGTCCATTCCAAATTCCGCAGCCCACGAAAGTGCTGACGACGGATGCATCCCGCCTGGGGTGGGGAGCCCATGTCGATGGGCTTCACACCCAGGGTCTGTGGTCCCTCCAGGAAAAGGATCTGCAGATCAACCTCCTGGAGCTCCGAGCGATCTGGAACGCACTGAAGGCTTTCAGAGATCGGCTGTCCTGCCAAATTATCCAAATTCGGACAGACAATCAGGTTGCAATGTATTACGTCAACAAGCAGGGGGGCACCGGATCTCGCCCCCTGTGTCAGGAAGCCGTCGGTATGTGGCGTTGGGCGTGTCGGTTCGGCATGCTTCTCCAAGCCACGTACCTGGCAGGCGTAAACAACAGTCTGGCCGACAGACTGAGCAGAGTCATGCAACCGCACGAGTGGTCGCTCCATTCCAGAGTGGTACGCAAGATCTTCCGAGAGTGGGGCACCCCCTCGGTGGATCTTTTCGCCTCTCAGACAACCACAAGCTGCCTCTGTTCTGTTCCAGGCTTCAGACACACGGCAGGCTAGCGTCAGATGCCTTTCTCCTTCATTGGGGGACCGGCCTCCTGTATGCTTATCCTCCCATACCTTTGGTGGGGAAGACCTTACTGAAGCTCAAGCAAGACCGCGGCACCATGATTCTGATAGCGCCCTTTTGGCCCCGTCAGATCTGGTTCCCTCTTCTTCTGGAGTTGTCCTCCGAAGAACCGTGGAGATTGGAGTGTTTTCCGACTCTCATTTCGCAGAACGACGGAGCGTTGCTGCACCCCAACCTTCAATCCCTGGCTCTCACGGCCTGGCTGTTGAGGGCGTAGACTTCGCTGCGTTGGGTCTGTCTGAGGGTGTCTCCCGGGTCTTGCTTGCCTCTAGGAAGGATTCCACTAAAAAGAGTTACTTTTTCAAGTGGAGGAGGTTTGTCGTTTGGTGTGAGAGCAAGGCCCTAGAACCTCGTTCTTGCCCTGCACAGAACCTGCTTGAATACCTTCTGCACTTATCAGAGTCTGGCCTCAAGACCAACTCAGTAAGGAATCACCTTAGTGCGATTAGTGCTTACCATTATCGTGTGGAAGGTAAAGCCATCTCTGGAGAGCCTTTAGTCGTTCGATTCATGAGAGGTTTGCTTTTGTCAAAGCCCCCTATCAAGCCTCCTACTGTGTCATGGGATCTCAACGTCGTCCTCACCCAGCTGATGAAACCTCCTTTTGAGCCACTGAATACCTGCCATCTGAAGTACTTGACCTGGAAGGTCATTTTCTTGGTGGCAGTTACTTCAGCTCGTAGGGTCAGTGAGCTTCAAGCCCTGGTAGCTCATGCTCCATATACCAAATTTCATCACAACAGAGTAGTGCTCCGCACCCACCCAAAGTTCCTGCCGAAGGTGGTGTCGGAGTTCCATCTTAACCAGTCAATTGTCTTGCCAACATTCTTCCCCAGGCCGCATACCCGCCCTGCTGAACGTCAGTTGCACACATTGGACTGCAAGAGAGCATTGGCCTTCTACTTGGAGCGGACACAGCCCAACAGACAGTCCGCCCAACTGTTTATTTCTTTCGACCCTAACAGGCTAGGGGTCGCTGTCGGGAAACGCACCATCTCCAATTGGCTAGCAGACTGCATTTCCTTCACTTACGCCCAGGCTGGGCTGACTCTTGAGGGTCATGTCACGGCTCATAGTGTCAGAGCCATGGCAGCGTCGGTGGCCCACTTGAAGTCAGCCACTATTGAAGAGATCTGCAAGGCTGCGACGTGGTCATCTGTCCACACATTCACATCTCATTACTGCCTCCAGCAGGATACCCGACGCGACAGTTGGTTCGGGCAGTCGGTGCTGCAGAATCTGTTTGGGGTGTAAATCCAACTCCACCCTCCAGGACCCGAATTTATTCTGGTCAGGCTGCACTCTCAGTTAGTTGTTCTTCGTAGGTCAATTTCTATTGTTCCCTCGCCGTTGCGAGGTTCAATTGACCTGGGTTCTTGTTTTGAGTGAGCCTGAGAGCTAGGGATACCCCAGTCGTGAGAACAAGCAGCCTGCTTGTCCTCGGAGAAAGGGTATGATACATACCTGTAGCAGTTGTTCTCCGAGGACAGCAGGCTGATTGTTCTCACCTACCCTCCCTCCTCCCCTTTGGAGTTGCGTTTTCATCTTTTTGCTAGTCATTCAACTGGCGGGAGCGGTCGCGCACGGGCGGGAAGACGGCCGCGCATGCGCGGTGGGCGTGCCCTGCGTGCCGACCGTCCCGCGAAGCTTCTTCCGGTTGGTGGGGGCTGCCGCGGACGTCAACCCAGTCGTGAGAACAATCAGCCTGCTGTCCTCGGAGAACAACTGCTACAGGTATGTATCATACCCTTTCCGATTGGAGGGGCTGCCGTGGACGTCACCCATCAGTGAGAACAATCAGCCTGCTGTCCTCGGAGAATACCTTCTACAGGTATGTAGCATTCGCTTAATCTGATGTATTTTGGAGCTGTCTATTAACCTCAGTAATGTAATGCTCCCTATTTTGAATAACTATTGCCCCACTTTTGTCAGCACTTCTGATTACTATAGCCTTGTTAGACTTCAATGAATGAAGTGCTTTGGTCTCATCAATTGTTAGGTTAAATCTCTTGGATCTGCATACGGAGCTCTGTGAGGCCTTTTTTAACTTCGTTTTAAGAGGTTTGACACAATTGCATTTAAGTACATTTTCATCACGTGGAAGACATTGTCTGTTTATATCTAGCGTACTTTGTCAAATGCCTTTTGAAAATCCAGATACACAAAATCGACCGGTTCACTTTTATTCACATGTTTTTTTCACCCCTTCAAAGAAATGTAATAGATTGGTGAGGCAAAATTTTCCTCCACTAAATCCATGTTGGCTTTCTCTCATTAATCCATGCTTTTGAATAGGCTCTCTAATGTTGTTCTTTATAATAGTGTGTACCATTTTGCCCAGCAGCAACATCAGGCTCACCTGTCTATAATTTCCCGGATCACCTCCGCAACCTTTTTCAAAAATCGGCATTACATTGGCCACCTTCCAATCTTCTGGTACCATGTTTGATTTTACATTTTTTGATGTAAATTTTTGAACTTTGCAGTTGCTCTTGTAAGGTTTTTTTTTTTTTTTTTTTCATCTTTCTTCTTATTTTATCATAGCCTCCTTTTTGAAAATTAAATGCTAATGAATTGGATTTCTTGTGCATATTTACTCCAAAGATGATATCAAATTTGATCATATTATGTTCACTGTTATCAAGCGGCCCCCATCACCATTACCTCCTGCAGCAGATCATGCACTCCACTAAGGACTAGGTCTAGAATTTTCCTCCTCTTATTGGCTTCTGTACCAGCTGCTCCATAAAGCAGTCCTTGATTTCATCAAGGAATTTTACCTCCCTAGCATGCCCTAATGTTATATTTACCCAGTCAATATCGGGGTAATTGAAATCACCCATTATTATTATGTTTCCCAGTTAGTTTATCTCCCTAATTCTCTCCACTACATCCATCTCTCTCCCTCACCACTCATTCTCATTTCTTTTATTCCTCAGTCTTTCATTCAGGGGCATAGCTAGGGTGCACCCAGTTTTGCTTCAGGCCCACCCAGAAGCACAATCCCACCTGCAGTTCCTACACCTCTGTGTCTTCCTTACCCTCTCTCCCACCCCTACTGCAGTTTGCACTTTGCTATTGGCACTGCCTAGCAGCAACTCACAGATGTGGTGTCTTGCTCCGGGGTCTTCCCTCTGCCGCAATTATTGATGTAATCCCCACCCCTGGCACCACCCCTAACCCCGCCCCCTTTAGCCTCCCCAAACAGTTGGGACACCTACCGCCTACGCCTGAATTCAAATCATAGCGCCTCACCTCGACCTCGCTCCGTATGAAAGAAGCGCAGCAGCAGCAGTCTGCAGATCGCCTCCCTTCGGGCCTTCCCTCCCTGTGTCCCTCCCTCACGCAAGTTACGTCAGAAGAGGGCAGGACACAGGGAGGGAAGGCCTGAAGGGAGGCGATCTGCAAACTGCCACTGCTGCGCTTCTTTCACATGGAGCAAGGTCGAGGTGAGGTGCTATGATTTGAATTCAGGGGCGCCCGGCCTGATGGTAGATGGAGGGGGGCGGTGACGACAACGACCTTGGGGGGGGGGGGGTCCTGGTGCAGCTTTGCCCCAGGCTCGGCCCAGTCTCTCGGCGTCCCTGGCAGAATGTGTTTGGCTTCAATACCATATGTGTGTTGGAGGACCATGGCTCAATGGGGCTGAAGAGCAGTCTATTGTACTTCCCTTAGCTCTCAATTTGCCTGCAGCCATTGAAGCCTGCACTGCTACTTTCATTGAAGTTATTGGGAGTGAGGTAGGGACAGAACATGGGTGCACCAGGTTGCTGTTTTTTTTCCTTTCAAAAAAGTTGTCAACTCTAGTGCCCACCCATTCAACCTGTTGGCCTACCCAAAATTTTCCTTCTGGCTACGCCACTGGCAGGTAAGCCTAGTTGCATCTTTACATGCGTATATGGTGGCATATATGTGAAAATGGCTTTGTAATATTACCTAACCAACCAATGGATAGTCTAAACTCACTTGTCCCAAAATAATATACAAAAACTGATTAAGTTATGTCCAATAAAAAAGGTATCATCTTATTTTCTTTTCCATTTTTTGTTTTGTTTTATTGCTATTGATTACCTTTAAAAGTGGACTAACATGGCTACCACACCTCTCTACTCTAAATGGAGGAAAAAAGCCTCAGATGTCACATAAGCCCAAAGGCAATGCCCACCTGTCAAGACAGATACATCAGGTCTACACTGTGACCATTTCAATTATGGGCCCAAAATTGTAAAATTCTCTTTAATGTCAAATAATAGCTCTAAATAAAAACAACCTTTTAAAATTTACAAATTGTTTTACCCTCTGCTCATCATCATATCCCCAAAACAAGTCAATTCTTTGTTTCCTTGTCCCTCTCCAGGTGGATGCTATGATTATGTCACTGTTCTGTACACAGGAGCATGGCCTGTTGCTTCAAGACAGTTTTCCACGAGCTGCTGCTCATCAAGCTCTTCTAGGCATTGAAGTACCCTATTACTACTTCACAAAGAAGGTGAGCAGTGTTATCTTCTAAGTATGATGATCTTCTGTTCCTTCTTTTTCTCTGTTAGCAAGCATGATATAATCAGACAATGAGTGACAAATTGCACAATGCTGGAACAGAACAGCTTTCGCAGAGCTGTGTGTTAAGTTCTGAACATGCACAGTCCTTCCTTTACACAAAAGTCTCACAGATTCCTCAGGTTTTTTTCTTCTCTGCCAGACACAAAAGCAAGCACTCCCTTGTTTAAAGAATATTTTCTCTCTCCCTTGGTCTTCCAATATTGTTTTTAATTTTTTCTTTTGTTCTTAAAATAAGCTGTTTCTGTTGTGTTTATTTTTTTCTTATAGTCTGTGTAATATAGTGCAGACAATATCAGGGATGCCATATTATCAGCGTGGCAGAAAAATCCAGAAT
Organism: Microcaecilia unicolor; assembly: GCF_901765095.1. Lineage (NCBI taxonomy): Eukaryota > Metazoa > Chordata > Amphibia > Gymnophiona > Siphonopidae > Microcaecilia > Microcaecilia unicolor. Next base: position 53,880,777 of record NC_044038.1, read on the forward strand.
TTCAACACCAACTCCAGATATAGTAACATAAATGACATCAGATAAAGACCCACACAGTCCATCCATACTGCCCATCAAGGCAGTCAGAGCGGCACCTGCCACTTTCTGCAGGTTACATTCCTTTATGATCATGATGATATTGGCATCACAAATAAGGCAGTTGGCAATTCACAACAATGCCAACCACATATAGGCCATTATTATTTGATGCAGTCTTGGAAGAGTGGTTTTATAATTTTAGCTGCTGCATGGTCAGATTTTTTGTCAATATGTGATTAAACCAACAATCCAACAAAATTGCTAACTACGAACATTTTACTTACTATCAACCTTAAGATACCTTCTCCTCCCCTTCTGAGATACATTCATAACAAATGATATGAATGTGATATAAAATAGTCAAGCCCAAATGCTCCTCCACAATATTGTTTAATGGGCCTCAGCAGTGCCACTCAAAAGTTCAAAACTTCATCACCCATGAGATTTATGCACCCACCTTGTCACCAGTCCAGTACTTAAATTACAATGTTAATTTTGCCTTCTATAATTTTTTAAGTTTATCTTCTACAACTCCATATAATTTTTTTTTATTATTGAATACTTATCATAAGAACTCAGCAGAGTGAACTCTATCCCAGTCAGTTAGGGGTTCTTTTGTCCAACATATTTTGCCAATAGGCTGATTCAAGGAGCTTCCCCTTAGCATGCTGACCTCGCTATCCAGACTGGCAGAAGTATGCCTGCTTCAGGAGTCAGAGTATCTGTATAGGCAATTACCATTGTTTCACAAAAAAGGTTTAGATATGGCACAAGTTAATGACACTGGGATCTGTTCTAACAAAAGCTACAGTGCAAGGTTTCCACTCAAAAGTTTCTTCTCAAATTCATTTCAAAATTAATTTCATTAGTCTATACTGTAACAAATAGCTGAGAACTCTGGTTTTCTGTTTTTATTGTGACTCTATCAGAATGTACAATATTGTTAGTTCATTGATATATCCATCAGTATATACAGTTACTCTATAATTCTTAGCCACTTTGTTATATTATTTCATGATTGTACTGTGTACTTTGAATTTTAATCTAATCTGTAAATCACATTGAACTTGTCTATTTTCCGGATAATGTGGGAATGTCATAATAACAATAATAATGGTCTTCAAATTACATAGTCAAAGATGAAAAACAAAACAAAGAAAATACTGATGTTTGTAAAGTCTAGTAGTATTGTTACTGTTACTGATTCTAGGTTTTCATTCTAATGCTATGTCATTCTGTGGTTTTAACTTAACTGTTCTCCCAGTATACTTGAAAGGATCACAGGTGCCAGGAAGCAGCTTGTTTTCATCAGGTACATTCCATAGCTTTTTGGGGGGGATGTCATATTGACACCTATTCTGAAGAATCTAACTGTTGATTGTAGTGTGCTATCAAATTACCATCCAAATGCAACTATTCCATTGTTTACCAAAATTTGGGAGGGTTTTGTGGCAAATCATCTAACTCAGTACTGTACGTTATAATATCCCTGGGTACCATGCTCCTCCAAGTCCTTCTATCACTGGTACAACACTCCTAGCCTTGTAGCTTGAGTTCAGGTCGAGGCCACAAAGTGATCCATTCCAGGTTTTTTTCCTTTATTCTAGCCAAGCAGTTTTAACACCAGTGTAACAAACAAAAGGAAAACAGCAAACTGATAAGTGTCCAAATCCAAATGACTCCTTCAGGTCTTTGTCCCCTTTACTTACTCACCAGGAGTATCCAGTCCTACTTCAAAGGTACTCAACAAGCTTCTTTTTGTGATCTGCCCCCTACTACTACTACTTAACATTTCTAGAGCGCTACTAGGGTTACGCAGTGCTGTACAGTTTAACAAAGAAGGACAGACCCTGCTCAAAAGAGCTTACAATCTAAAGGACGAAATGTCAAGTTGGGGCAGTCTAGATTTCCTGCGTAGAGGTATAGTGGTTAGGTGCCGAAGGCGACATTGAAGAGGTGGGCTTTGAGTAAGGATTTGAAGATGGGCAGGGAGGGGGCCTGGCGTAAGGGCTCAGGGAGTTTACTCCAAGCATGGGGTGAGGCGAGGCAGAAAGGGCGGAGCCTGGAGCTGGCGGTGGTGGAGAAGGGTACTGAAAGGAGGGATTTGTCTTGAGAGCGGAGGTTATGGGTAGGAACATAAGGGGAGATGAGGGTAGAGAGGTAAGGAGGGGCTGCAGAATGAGTGCATTTGTAGGTTAGTAGGAGAAGCTTGAACTGTATGCCGGGCCTGATCGGGAGCCAGTGAAGTGACTTGAGGAGAGGGGTGATATGAGTATATCAGTCCAGGCGGAAGATAAGTTGTGCAGCCGAGTTCTGAACGGACTGAAGGGGGGATAGATGGCTAAATGAGAGGCCAGTGAGGAGTAGGTTGCAGTAGTCGAGGCGAGAGGTAATGAGAGAGTGAATGAGAGTTCGGGTGGTGTGCTCAGAGAGGAAAGGGCGAATTTTGCTAATGTTATAGAGGAGGAAGCGACAGGTCTTGGCTATTTACTGGATATGCGCATAGAAGGAGAGGGAGGAGTCGAAGATGACTCTGAGGTTGCGGGCAGATGAGACGGGGACGATGGGGGTGTTATCAACTGAAATAGAGGGTGGAGGGAGAGGAGAAGTGGGTTTGGGTGGGAAGACAATAAGCTCGGTCTTGGCCATGTTTAGTTTCAGGTGGCGGTTGGACATCCAGGCAGCAATGTCGGATAAACAGGCCGATAGTTTGGCCTGGGTTTCTGCAGCGATGTCTGGTGTAGAGAGATAAAGCTGGGTGTCGTCAGCATAAAGATGATATTGGAATCCATGAGATGAGATCAAGGTGCCCAGGGAAGAGGTGTAGATTGAGAAGAGAAGGGGTCCAAGGACAGATCCCTGAGGAACTCCAACAGAGAGGTGGATGGGGGTGGAGGAAGAACCATGAGAATGTACTCTGAAAGTATGGTGGGAGAGGTAAGAGGGGAACCAGGAGAGGACAGGGCCTAGGAACCCAAAAGAGGATAGCGTGGTAAGAAGTAAATCATGGTTGACAGTGTCAAACGCGGTGGATAGGTCGAGGAGGATGAGGATGGAGTAGTGACCTTTGGATTTGGCAAAGAACAGGTCATTGCAGACTTTAGATAGTACCGTTTCCGTCGAATGTAGGGAGCGAAAGCCGGATTGAAGCGGATCGAGGATGGCCTGAGAGGAGAGAAAATCAAGGCAACGGCTGTGAACGGCGCATTCAAGTATCTTGGAGAGGAAGGGTAGGAGGGAAATGGGGTGGTAGTTGGAGGGACAAGTAGGGTCAAGTGATGGTTTTTTGAGGAGTGGTGTGTACAGAATGCTTGAAAGTGTCAGGGACAGTTGCAGTGGAGAGAGAGAGGTTGAGGATATGACAGATGGAGGGGGTGATAGTAGGAGAGATGGTGTTAAGTAAGTTGGTGGGGATGGGGTCAGTGGAACAGGCGGTGCATTTCGAGGAGGAAAGAAGATGGGCGATTTCTTCTTCGGTGATGTCAGGAAAAGAGGAGAAGGAGGACTTGGTTGGTTGGTTGAGGGAGTGGGTTGTAAGGTGAAGAGGAGAAGGTTTGGTGGTGAATTCGAGGTTGATCTTCTGCACCTTGTCGCGGAAGTAGTCAGCCAGTGATTGAGGAGAGAGTGAGGGGGGGTGGGAGCGGAGGGCACTTTGAGGAGGGAGTTAAGGGTGGCGAAGAGATGACTATTGAGGGCTGGCAACAGCAGCCTTTTGCAGTACCTGGAATTCATTTAGCAGGCTTCTTAGAAACAGAGAAACATGACGGCAGATAAAGGCCAAATGACCCATCCAGTCTGCCCATCCTCTGTAACCCCCAATTCTACCTGTTCCTAAGCGATCCCACATGCTTATCCCATGAAATTCTGGGCTGGGTAGACTTATACGGTCTGTGCCCTGGACAGGTACAAATTAAAGTAGGGTATACACAAAAAGTAGCACATATAAGTTTATCTTGTTGGGCAGACTGGATGGACCGTGCAGGTCTTTTTCTGCCATCATCTACTATGTTACTATGTAATACTTCAAATGGAGCCTCACCAGAGACTTATACAACGGCACTACCTGCTTTTTCCTGCTGGTCATGCCTCTCTTTATGCACCCAAGCATCCTTCTAGCTTTGGCCATCGCTTTTTCTACCTGTTTGAAAGCTTTAAGGTCATCAGACACAATCACCCCCAAGTCCCGCTCTTCCTTCGCACACTGAAGCACTTCACCCCCTATACTGTACCGTTCCCTCGGATTTTTGCTACCCAAGTGCGTGACCCTGCATTTTTTGGGATTAAACCTTAGTTGCCAAATATCAGTCCATTCCTCTAGCTTCGCTAGGTCCTTCCTCATTTCATTGACACCCTCCAGGGTGTCCACCCTGTTACAGAATTTAGTATCATCCACAAAGAGACAACCTTACCAGACAGCCCCTCCGCAATATCGTTCACAAGGACGTTAAAAAGAGCCAGCCCTAGGACCAATCCCTGCGGTACTCCACTGACGATATCCTTTTCTTCAGAGCAAGCTCCATTTACCACTACCCTCTGTCTCCTACCAGTCAACCAATTGAACCCAATCCGTTACTCTAGGTCCCATACCGAGGGCACTCAATTTATTTATCAGTCGCCTGTGCAGAACCGTGTCAAAGGCTTTGCTGAAATCCAAGTATACCACATCAAGCTCCCCTCCCACATCCAACTGTTTGGTCACCCAGTCAAAGAAGACAGTCAGATTCATCTGACAGAACCTGCCACTAGTGAAGCCATGCTGCCTTGGGGTCCTGCATTCCATGTAGTTCAAGAAAGCTCACAATCCTCCTCTTTAGAAGCGTTTCCATTAGCTTACTCACCACCGAGGTCAGACTGACAGGTCTGTAATTCCCAACCTCCTCCTTACTTCCACTCTTGTGCAAAGGAACCACATTCGCCCTTCTTCAGTCCGCCAGGACCACTCCAGTATCTTCTTCTAGTTCACCACCCTCTTCTTCACAGCTAGAGTTAGGGTTACCTTTCTCCCTACACTCCATAACCTCCGGGTGGAAGAGAGCGACACCTTCCTCTTCCCAGGTGCTTTCTTTTCACTCTGCCCTTCTGGCTGAAGCCTGCCTATTTTCAGCTGGGAATGGGAATGGCTTCTACCCCCAGCTTCCCCTCCTGATTAGGCATGTCATGCTTTTTCCATCCAGGGGAGTTGGACTTTCTCACTGGCTGCCAAACAAGGTAATTCGACCTCTAGCTTAGGACGAACAATCCTAATCCTTTCTTCCTGAGGGCATTTCGTTTTTTCCCCCCTCCCTCAGGTCTAAGGCCAGAAGCTTTATCCTAAGCAGTGGCGTACCAAGGGGGGGGGGGGGCGGTCCGCCCCGGGTGCATGCCACTGGGGGGGGGGGGGGGTGCCGCGTGCCTGTTGGCTCTTTGTTTTCATGCTCCCTTTGCCCCGGAACAGGTTACTTCCTGTTCCAGGGCAGAGGGAGCATGAAAACGAAGAATCGGCAGGTGCGCTGCACCCCCCCCCCCCAGCGGTGTGCACCCGGGGGGGGGGCCACTGATCCTAAGGGTTGTTTTACTGGGAATTCACCCCCTAAAGGGGCCATCTGGGATTGCCTCATCACAGCGTAGAAAAATACAATATTCTTGATATCTCTCAATTTGGTTTTCGTAGTCATTCCAGCAACGGGACCCTCCTTGTCACTAGCAGATGCGAACAGGATATAGGATATAAATGCTATTCTGAGACTTGACTTTAAAAATTCATTTACTTTGTTTCTGGCTCAGTAAATATAGGTATATGCAGATGTGGCTCATGCCACACAATAGAAATGTAAAGTATTTCTAACCATGCGTCAAGAAACTGTTTCCTTGGGTGTAACCTTTTTTTCTTTGATATTTGTGCAAGTGTTTGGTGAAATGTATGAATGCTCAATATATTCTTTCTCCCTTTTGGACTTTAAAGAAGGCTTCCAAACAAACCACTTTGCCTATTGTTGATAATTAGTGAGATTCTTGAAGCCTGGATTGGCCGCTGTCAGAGACAGGATGCTGGGCTTGATGGACCCTTGGTCTTTTCCCAGTATGGCGGTGCTTATGTACTTATGTAATGCCGTTAAGCCTATTTGTTCAATTTATTTTCCTATTTTTGGCACCGTTTTTTTCAGCGTCATTTACTGAATCTAGTCCTTGGTGTGTAATTTTTAGGGAATGCTCACAGGGGAGGGGCATAGGTGGAGGCCAACATTTACACGTGTAACTTACAGAATACTGTAAGTTACACGTGTAAATGTCACATTTAGGTGCTATTATTTGCACAAGGCATAGACCTGCTATAAATGCATGTCTATATTTTGACATGTTGATGCGGATTTACGCAAATGTTCTATATGAAAATTAACTTGCCTAAGTATTCTTACAGAATAGACCCTGTTATAGAATTACCTCCTATGAGTATAAAGTACTGCCTTTTGGTTTTCAGCATAAAGGGTCTTCAGCAAGTGTCTTGCCCCAGTCATGGCACATCTCAGGATAAGATAAGATCCTTTTCCTTTTAATAGGTGAGCAAATGCCATCAGCATTAAGTGTAGCAATAGTTAAATTAGCCATATTCAAAAGAGTAGAAATAGAGTGGTTTCTTAGAGAAGAGATTTGGGACCTCCCAGCAGGACCCCTCCCAAACACTGTCCCAGTGAAGTGTGAGCGCGCGGGAGGGGCCAGACCACCAGCCACCCTTGAGAGACACTTGATCCCCAGAACAGCTCAACTCACCCATGAACCAGTCACCAACATACATACAACACCTCATCCACACAAGCATACACACAAATGCAACTATCCCTCCCTTCTTCCCAGACTAGACAATCAACCCATAGAAACAGATTACCAGATCCAGAGCTCAAAATCTCAAATACTTAGTTCATAAAACTAACAAATATAAACCCCCTCAAAACTTGAACTTAGAGGATTCAGTCACTGGAGTAGTGCACAAAGTCCAGGGCCTACCTGGGTATGAGCTAGCAGGGGCCTCCAAGCAACAGCAAAAAACACCATATGCAGGAGTAAGCCAGCCACCAAAGAGGGCCATGGGACAGGCATTCATAGAGTCCAAGGGAGGCCACAGACCTAGCAAGACCAGGAAGCAGCAATTGCCCCTGAACTCCCCACTCAATGTGGCGAGTCGCAGGCCGGGCAGAAAGTGTCCCACTTACCCTGCAGATTAGAGTAATAATCCGGTATAGGCTTAGTCCACATCAATATAGGTTAAGCCAGTGAAGACCAACGTTGTCATCCAGGAAGAATCGAACCCAAAAACAATGGCATGAAGAAGGATCCAAAACCAGCATATCCAGAATGGTGGAGGTAAATTGTGCAGAAACTTCTCTAACTCAGCTGAGTCAAGATACAAAATTTTGTTAACATGTTGACTATGGGCTCTGGCTGGATAAAGGAGGGAAAATTAATTTTGCGTTTAAAGAGTTTGCTGCACAGCAGGGCCATAGCGCACCTTTTTGCCGCATCCTGCACTGAAAAATCTTGGAAAAGTAAGATAGTGTGATCCCTATACTTCAGATCCCTATGGGTGTGGTACAGTGGGGGAAATAAGTATTTGATCCCTTGCTGATTTTGTAAGTTTGCCCACTGACAAAGACATGAGCAGCCCATAATTGAAGGGTAGGTTATTGGTAACAGTGAGAGATAGCACATCACAAATTAAATCCGGAAAATCACATTGTGGAAAGTATATGAATTTATTTGCATTCTGCAGAGGGAAATAAGTATTTGATCCCCCACCAACCAGTAAGAGATCTGGCCCCTACAGACCAGGTAGATGCTCCAAATCAACTCGTTACCTGCATGACAGACAGCTGTCGGCAATGGTCACCTGTATGAAAGACACCTGTCCACAGACTCAGTGAATCAGTCAGACTCTAACCTCTACAAAATGGCCAAGAGCAAGGAGCTGTCTAAGGATGTCAGGGACAAGATCATACACCTGCACAAGGCTGGAATGGGCTACAAAACCATCAGTAAGACGCTGGGCGAGAAGGAGACAACTGTTGGTGCCATAGTAAGAAAATGGAAGAAGTACAAAATGACTGTCAATCGACAAAGATCTGGGGCTCCACGCAAAATCTCACCTCGTGGGGTATCCTTGATCATGAGGAAGGTTAGAAATCAGCCTACAACTACAAGGGGGGAACTTGTCAATGATCTCAAGGCAGCTGGGACCACCGTCACCACGAAAACCATTGGTAACACATTACGACATAACGGATTGCAATCCTGCAGTGCCCGCAAGGTCCCCCTGCTCCGGAAGGCACATGTGACGGCCCGTCTGAAGTTTGCCAGTGAACACCTGGATGATGCCGAGAGTGATTGGGAGAAGGTGCTGTGGTCAGATGAGACAAAAATTGAGCTCTTTGGCATGAACTCAACTCGCTGTGTTTGGAGGAAGAGAAATGCTGCCTATGACCCAAAGAACACCGTCCCCACTGTCAAGCATGGAGGTGGAAATGTTATGTTTTGGGGGTGTTTCTCTGCTAAGGGCACAGGACTACTTCACCGCATCAATGGGAGAATGGATGGGGCCATGTACCGTACAATTCTGAGTGACAACCTCCTTCCCTCCGCCAGGGCCTTAAAAATGGGTCGTGGCTGGGTCTTCCAGCACAACAATGACCCAAAACATACAGCCAAGGCAACAAAGGAGTGGCTCAGGAAGAAGCACATTAGGGTCATGGAGTGGCCTAGCCAGTCACCAGACCTTAATCCCATTGAAAACTTATGGAGGGAGCTGAAGCTGCGAGTTGCCAAGCGACAGCCCAGAACTCTTAATGATTTAGAGATGATCTGCAAAGAGGAGTGGACCAAAATTCCTCCTGACATGTGTGCAAACCTCATCATCAACTACAGAAGACGTCTGACCGCTGTGCTTGCCAACAAGGGTTTTGCCACCAAGTATTAGGTCTTGTTTGCCAGAGGGATTAAATACTTATTTCCCTCTGCAGAATGCAAATAAATTCATATACTTTCCACAATGTGATTTTCCGGATTTAATTTGTGATGTGCTATCTCTCACTGTTACCAATAACCTACCCTTCAATTATGGGCTGCTCATGTCTTTGTCAGTGGGCAAACTTACAAAATCAGCAAGGGATCAAATACTTATTTCCCCCACTGTAAGTAGCCATGATCAATTCCTTATCAGCAAAATTGAAGAAACAAGCTATCACTGGTTGAGTCTTTGTCTCACCCTCCTTCCCTTGTCCCAAGTGATGCGCCTGCTTAATGACCAAGGGTGTTTTCAGTGAAATTAAGCTCAAAGCTTTCGGGAACCAGCTCAATAATACCTGCCACAGATCTGAGTCCTTAACAGTATCAAGCAGTCCAATCAGCCGCAGATTGTTTCTGCGGCTGTGGTTTTTGTGGTCCTCTCTGTGCTTCTGGAGGGTTTTATTTGCGTTTTCCAAGGTCCGAAGTCTTTCGTTGTCTGTTCTGTCTTTTTGCTGAGCTATCCTATCCTCTGCCCACTGAATACGTCTCGCCTGGAGCTCAAATCCTTCCTTGATTTCTTACATGACAGTGTGAATTTTAGAAAGTTTATCGTCCATAACTACTGTGAGATTTCTGGTAAGTTCCTGCACTGCCGCATTGTGAAATGTGAAAATAGGCCCCGAGGCCTCATCAGCCATTTTAATCATCCGTGCCTTTGCCCTTGGTGTTCTTCTGTTTTTGAGCCATCCAACGCAGCCCATCGATAGTGTTTTGCAGATGAAGGTAGAGCACCAATTCGGATAACTGTTATAAGCATTTTTTTTTTAAGTAGGTTGCAGTTTTCAGGGAAAATAATGAAAATCAACTGGAGAGCCCCGGAGCTGGAAAAAGAGGCACCCGCTCAGGTATGCTGCATCATGTGACCCCCCCACCCCATTTGGCTATTCTTATGTTCTTATACAAGGTTCCACATTTGGAGACACTGCCCAGGAAAAAGATCTAGGTGTCATCGTTGATATGCTGAAACCCTCTACTCAGTGTGCAGCAGCAGCTGAGAAAGCAAATAGAATAATAGAATGCTAAGAATTATTAGGAAAGGAATGAAAAACAAAACTGAAAATATTATAATGCCTTTAAGTTGCTCCATGGTGCCACTGCACCTCGAATACAGTGTTCAGGTCTTGTCACCGTAAATTAGAAAAGGTACAGAGAAAGTTGACAAAAATGATAGAGGGGAAAGAAAGGCTAAAGAGGCTAGGGCTCTTCGGTTTTTAGAAAAGATAGCGGTCTATAAAATACTGAGTGGAGTGGAATGGGTAGGCGTGAATCGCTTGTTTACTGTTTCCAAAAATACAAGGACTAGGGGGCACACAACGAAGCTACATAAGTAGTAAATTTAAAACAAATTAGAGAAAATAGTTCTTCACTCGACATGTAACTAAACTCTGGAAGCAGTTATTAAGATGGACTTGGGAAAATCCTTCTTATTTCTAGGATAAGCAGCATAAAATCTGTTTTACTGTTTTGGGATCTTGCCAGGTACTTGTGACCTGGGTTGGTCACTGTTGGAGAAACAGAATACTGGACTTTGATGTACCTTTGGTCTGTCCTGGTATGGCAACCCTTATGTTTCCATGTGTTCCCATATTTGGAAAACATGCTAATCTCTGCAGGATCACAGGACTGCAAGAGAATCCCTTCAGCTTATTGTTTTGACCATTTACAAGTTCAGGTTCTTAATCTCAAATTCCTTGCTGAATCCTACCTAGAACCTGCGTTTCATAGGAGCATATCTCCAGACTCAACAACGCTGTAACCCTGCCCTGCCCTACCTAGCCCTGTTGTGCTTGTGTCCAGCCTGCCCTGCCCTGCCTTGTCTTCCTGCCTTGCCCTACTTTCCTGCCCTACATCTGTGTCTGTTCCAGCTCTGCCCCAGGGGCTTCTTTCAGAGCCACCCCAGGTCCTGGTTCTTCCGGGCCTGCCCCCAAAGCCTCTTTTTATAGCCACCTTTGTGACTTGCCTGCCATCAGTCAGGACCCTCCTGACCTCCAGGTTGGGAGCCCTGTGGTGGTCCAATGGCTCACCCTTCTGAGCTAGTGACAGATTGTGAAGGCCATGAGCTCGGGTGAGTCTCTGGCTTTGCAGATGCTTCAACAGCTGGCCCTCCAACTCCAGCAACTCTCTGGTGCGGTCTGGGATTTTACCCTGCATATGGACCACCTTCAGAGGCCTTCGGCGCCACAGACTGCAGCTCCTCCGTCCTCAGTAGCCATTCCTGCTCCTGCAACATCTGGAATCCGGCGGTGCCCCATCCCAGAATGATGGGAATCCAAAGACCTGTAGGGGGCTTTCTCAACGAATGCCAGATAATCTTTAAGCTCCAGGCAAGGGACTTCGCTTCCGATAGAGCCTGAGTTGCCTGTATGATCTCATTGCTGTCCAACCAAGCTCTCACATGGGCATCTCCACTCTGGGAGTGGAGTTACCTGGTACTTAATAACTTAAATGAGTTCCTTGAGCAGTTTTGGATAGTCTTTGAGGAACTAGAAAAGATCTCTTCCACAGCTTCCAAGCTCCTTAAACTGCGACATGGGTTGCTAACATTGGGCAAATATGCCATTCAGTTTTGTACTCTGGCCTCAGAGATGGAGTGGAATAATGAAAGCCAGGTTGCCGTATTCTGGCAGGGGCTGGCACTTCATATTAAAGATGAATTGGCAGGACAAGACTTTCTGCTGACTCTGGACGACCTTATTTTGCCAAATTTGATCATATTATGTTCACTGTTATCAAGCGGCCCCCATCACCATTACCTCCTGCAGCAGATCATGCACTCCACTAAGGACTAGGTCTAGAATTTTCCTCCTCTTATTGGCTTCTGTACCAGCTGCTCCATAAAGCAGTCCTTGATTTCATCAAGGAATTTTACCTCCCTAGCATGCCCTAATGTTATATTTACCCAGTCAATATCGGGGTAATTGAAATCACCCATTATTATTATGTTTCCCAGTTAGTTTATCTCCCTAATTCTCTCCACTACATCCATCTCTCTCCCTCACCACTCATTCTCGTTTCTTTTATTCCTCAGTCTTTCATTCAGGGGCATAGCTAGGGTGCACCCAGTTTTGCTTCAGGCCCACCCAGAAGCACAATCCCACCTGCAGTTCCTACACCTCTGTGTCTTCCTTACCCTCTCTCCCACCCCTACTGCAGTTTGCACTTTGCTATTGGCACTGCCTAGCAGCAACTCACAGATGTGGTGTCTTGCTCCGGGGTCTTCCCTCTGCCGCAATTATTGATGTAATCCCCACCCCTGGCACCACCCCTAACCCCGCCCCCTTTAGCCTCCCCAAACAGTTGGGACACCTACCGCCTATGCCTGAATTCAAATCATAGCGCCTCACCTCGACCTCGCTCCGTATGAAAGAAGCGCAGCAGCAGCAGTCTGCAGATCGCCTCCCTTCGGGCCTTCCCTCCCTGTGTCCAGGTTGCCGTATTCTGGCAGGGGCTGGCACTTCATATTAAAGATGAATTGGCAGGACAAGACTTTCTGCTGACTCTGGACGACCTTATTTACTTGTGTATCCAGATAGACATCCCGATTTTGAGAGCAGGCCCAGGAGCGGCAATCCTTTAGCAAAATGGTCCATCTGGTACCCATCTTCCAGCATGCCCTCCACACGCCCACTAAGGCTATCTCACCTGCTGACACTGGGGAGCCGACAGAAATGGACTGATCCTCCCTCCCTGAACAGTAGAAAGTGTGACACTGGTCACTGAATGGAAGATGGCCTTCAACACTCAAGACTGTCATTACGAGTATCTGGTCATGCTGTTTGAGCTCTCTAACATCCCTGCTGTTTTCCAAAACTTTGACGACATCTTCTGGGATTTGCTACAGAACTGTGTTCTGGTTTATCTAGACAACATCTTGATATTTTCCAAGACGCTTGCCCAGCATCTGCATGAGAATCATCTGTACGCAAAATTTGAGAAGTGCACTTTTGAGCAGAAAGAACTGCCCTTTTTGAGCTATATCATATCAGGCCAAGGCTTAACGATGGACCCTGCTAAGTTCTCCGCTATCAGCGACTGCCCTCGCCCCCAGGGACAATGAGCATTGCAGCAGTTTCTGGGTTTCACAAACTATTATTGCCAGTTTATCCAAGACTATTCTTCCATAGCTGCTCCTCTTACTGCCTTGACACGAAAGGATGCCACCTCCCAGGACTGGCCAACGGAAGCGATTTTCCTTCATGACTTCTCCGATACTCCATCATCCCTATCCTGAGAAACCCTTCTTTGTGGAGGTCAATGCGTCTTCTATAGAGGCAGGCACCTTTCTGTCTCAATCTGACCCGAAAGGTAAATTTTTACTGTAGGGACTAAGCTACATTATTTCCAAACCCAAAAAGAAATTGGTAAATGAATGAGAGAAATAATTTATCTTATAGCACTCTGGAAAAATCTTAGAAACAATCTCTCACTCTATATCCAAGTTCACAGTGCAAAATGTATTTATTTATTAGCATTTATTTACCGCCTCTTGGAAGGAATTCATTCAAGATGGTGTATAGTAAGAATGAATCAAACAAACGTGAGCAATAGACAATTACAGCAGTAAAAAATATTCAAATAACAATACAAAGTATGGCATAGTATACTACTTAGTGTCAACACAATATGTTCACTAATGCATCAATACATCCACTTCTGAACTCTCATCCCCCGTAATCTCACCTCACTCATACCTTTACTCACAGAAATATGTATACCATACATAATGCCCTTTTAGCTTCCCGCTGTCTCCTTCCAATGTTTCAAGGTTTTGTTCCAGTGTTATATTCCTTAACAATACTTTGATTGTCTCGCATAACTCTTCACAATGTAATCCATAACCAAGTTGTAACAAATTGTATTTCCATCATTCATATTGAATTGTAAGCCACACTGAGCCCGCAAAAAGGTGGGAAAATGTGGGATACAAATGCAATAAATAAATAAATAATAGAACATTTTAGAACATTTTAATTGATAGTGAAGGGTATAAGCAAAGATGGAACATATAGATATGTAAGAAGTATAGATATTTATAGATATGTATAAATATAGATATGTAACATATAGAGTAAGAAAATAAGGTGGCTAATTTAAAGAGCAATGCACATGAGGTCAGAGAGATGGATAAATATTATCTCAGGGTAGGAGTGGATAAACATGTCCTGCTGCAGTGTGAGTGAGACTAACAACTTAACTACATCTTCCATTAAAGGTCTGGTTGAAGAGCCAAGCTTTCACTTGCTTCCTGAAGTAGAGATAGTCTTGTGTTAAGCGGAGCCTTTCGGGCAGTGCATTCCAGAGTGTGGGGGCTACTCCAGAGAAGACTCGCTTGCGGGTATCCCATTGTGTAATGTCTTTTGGAGAGGAAGTGGTTAGTGATAGTCCTTGTGAGGACCTTAGTGTCCTTGGCAGTGTGTAGAGGATCATCCTATTCTTCAGGTACTCAGGGCCATTTCCTTTAAGGAATTATTATGCACACTTATACTTTATACTGAGAGTAATACACAAGGCTCAGATGTTATTATAAAAAAGGTAAGCTGTTTATTGTACCATAAGCAGCAAATAATAATAGATTTAATCAGAGACAATGAATCGTGCTAACCCAAAATGATGGTAACAGGGTCTAAGTGATAGCCAAGATAGGTCACGCTCACTTAATCCTGAAGTAACTCCAGGCACTCATAGGCTCTAATGAGATAACAGTTCAGACCTGACAGATGGTATCATTTGCAAACACTGGATCTAGAAGCAGCAGGCACTCAATGATGGTAGATCAGCATCAGGAACACCGGTACATGATGATGAGTCAGGACTCAGAAACACAGGCAGCAGATGGCCTCCCCAGCCGGGTATTCTCAGGCAGCGATGCCATAGATTAATGAGCCTTCATCGGGTGGCAGGGCTTGGAGCCAGCTGAAGGCTGTTGCTGAGGTTCCAAGACATAACAGCTTGTGTGCCAGCTAAGCTGAAAATATCTTCAAGGAAGGGGTCTTTATACCTTTCTTAGTGCCAGGTCTGGAACATGATGACCTGAAGTCCCTGTGGTGACGCTCATGCTGATAACAGTATATCAACAAATATTGTCATAGGAGCCGACTCTGTGGGTGCTTCAGCACCCCCAATATTGAGAAAATTCCTTGTATGTGTCCAAGGAAGGGTTATTCCCACTGGGCTTAGCACCCCTAATAATTTTGAAAAGTTGGCTCCTATGAATATTGTTATTGTCCAAGTTGTTTTGTCTTTCTCAGACTGAATGGCCCCTTATGGACCTCGATGCCTTCACACAGTACCAAGCCTCTGCATTAAGTCTGATAATAGTCCAGTCTATAACAGTCAGGTTCATATTGCAGGCCAGTGCTGAATTGTAGTGCCTTACGATGGGTTTTAGCCCTGCAGTTACCATGTGCTTTCTTTTCTAAGAAATTCTCGCCCGCCGAAAAGAACTACACTATCGGAGATCTGGAATTATTGTTCATCAGAGTGTCATTGGAGGAATGGCGTCATCTGTTTGAGGGAGCTACACACCCATTCACTGTGATGACTGATCACAAAAAAACTCCTGTACTTATAGGAGGCCTGAAGACTTAACCCCTACCAGGCCCCGGTGATCTCTCTTCTACTCCCAGTTTGACTTTCGAGTAATCTTCCGTCCAGCTGAGCAGAATATATGGGCTGACGCTCTCTCATGCGCCCTTGAAGTCACTGAGGAGAGCTCTGACACTCAGACCATTCTAGACCCTGACAATATCCAGGCAGTAGGATCTATTCTTGTTCCTCCAGGCAAGACAGTCATGCCCAAGCAACTTTGGGACTCCGTACTGAAATGGGGGCATGGCTCCAAGAACATGAGAATAGCCATAATGAGTCAGACCAATGGTCCATCTAGCCCAGTATCCTGTTTCCATCAGTGGTCAATACTGGTCACAAGTACCTGGCAGAAACCCAAATAGTAGCAACATTCTATGCTACCAATCCCAGGGCAAGCAGTGGCTTCCCCATGTCTGTCTCAATAGTAGACTTTGGACTTTTCTTCCAGGAACTTCTCCAAACCTTTTTTTTTCAACCCAGATATGCTAACCACTGTTACTACATCCTCTGGTAAAGAGTTCCAGAGCTTAACTATTCTTTGAGAAAAAAATAGTTCCTCCTATTTGTTTTAAAGGTAATTTCATGTAAATTCATTGCTGGACACACCGGAGTTAAAGGTACAGTGGAACTAATCTCTTGAGTCTATTAGTGGCCTCAGCTGAGAAGGGATGTGACTTGTTGCCCTGGTTGTGCTCATGACAAGGTGTCCCACTCTCATCAGTGATGGCTCTTCCAACCACTTCCAGTACCAGAGGCACTGTGGGCCCATATAGCCATGGACTTCATCACGGATCTCCCAGAGTCTGATGGCTTCACCACCATATAGGTCATCGTAGACTGGTTCTCCAAGATGGCTCACTTTATTCCCCTAACTGGATTACCCACTGCCTCCACTTTGGCTCGACACTTTTTAAAGGAAGGTTCCGCCTACATTGGCTACCAGCATCCATTACATCTGATCAAGGTTAAAGTTCTGGTGCAGCCTTTGTGGTCCTTGAGGATTAAACTGAATTATTTCTCAGGATATAGTCCCCAAGCTAATGGCCAGATGGAGAGGGTCAACCAGATCTTGAAGTCCTTCTTACAAAATTACTTATCCTTGCAACACGATTGGTTACAGCTGTTGCCATGGGCAGAGTTCTGCTATAATAACCATGTGAATGAGTCCTCTGGGGCATCACCATTCAAACTTGTATTTGGATGACACCCAAGGGTACACTCAATCGATACCTTTAACATTAATACTGTTTTCAATAAGTATCTGTATTTATCTGTGCTTTGGAACTTTTGTTTTTTAATCATATGGGTTATGTTCTAGAATAAATGAAAATTTTATTTTTATCTCGTGCTTGTACTGTACTCATTTTTCACAATACCCTGAAAACTTTGTTTATTTGGGGCAGCCGCTTAATTGGAACAAAGTACAGGAGTCCCAATGTGTCCCAGTCAACCAGAATCTACTATATATTAAATCTGAAATAAACATAAGCAAAGGCATCAAAGGACACTGATGTAGAATGTTGAATGAAGGACCAAAAACAAAGGGAAGAAGCAACACATTGTCGAAGAACCAGCAAGAACAATGATGTCAGCCAGAAGTGGGATGAGGAAGCACATTATTGGAACTACTTAAGACCCGGCACGGGCCGTGTTTCGACAAATTTGCCTGCATCAGCGGTCTGCATCAAAATATGTACATACAAAAATGAATATGCATTCAATACAAAATGTGATCATCTTTAAAATTATATAAAAGATATATGAATTATGAGATAGAGGGAGGAAGTGATGTCACGCAGGGCGATGGCAGCTTAGGAAAAGAGGTCTGTCAGGGCAGAAGAGATAGCAGAGCTGTAATCCTTTCCTTTTGAATCTCCAAGGGGTAAAACAGAGACGTACAGAACTGGCACGATGCTCCCCGAAGAAGGGGCTTGAAAAATATAAATTTTCTGTGTCCGGCGGGAAGACGCTGGCGATCTCGGCGGGGCACGTGCGGGGCTCCAACAAAATGGCAGCGCTGGTGGGCGCGCAGCGGGATGAACTTTCGGGAGAGGCAGTTCTGGAGGTGAGCCTAGCAGGGAGCGAGGAGGCCCCCGAGGTGACGCCAGGTGGACTGGTGAAGGAGCAAGGTCACTGTGCAGGCAAGTCCATATGGCCCCCAAATTGGAGGGGAGTGTCGGGTGCTTCAGAGGTCCCCCCGGAGACTGGGGAGGGGGTCTGGAGGAAAGGAGCAGTTAGTGGAGCAGCCCAGAAAACATGTGGATAAGGGAGACATGGAGTGCAGTAAGGATATGGTGGAGGTGAGACCAGAAAGGGACGCTACGGAGGAGGAAGCTGTGGGCAGTGTGGTCTCTGGGGGACTTGGTCTCAGTGAGCAGCGGGGTGCGAAGAGAGGTTTGGCCATGTTGGAGGGGTCATAGGAGCAGTCGAGAGCTGGCCTAATGGAGGAGAGAGATCCTGAGTTGGGGGGATCGGAGAGCAGATCAGTTAAGGCTTGGTTCCGGGACCTCAAGGATGAGTTTGCGGGAGTTTGGAAAGATATCCACATGGCGATGAGAGACATACATGCTGAGCTGAGGGATTTGGGGTCTCGAGTTGGTGAGGTGGAGGAGGAGGAGGTTGAGACCCTCAAGAAAGAAGTGGGCTCGGTGCAACAAGCACTCACGGAGGGGACAGGAGGATCTTCAATATGTTAAGGAACAGTTGGAAGACCTGGAAAATCGGTACAGAAGAAATAATTTGCGCTTTAAGGGAATCCCAAAGTCTGATCTTTTTGTCAACTGTTCGGCTGTGATTCAGGACTTATTTGAGTTTATTCTATATCCTGAAGGAAGGAGGGACAGATCTGATTTGCAAATCCAGCAAGCTCATAGGGCGCCAGGGCCACAGCGGGATTTGGCTCCGAGGGATATTGTGGTCTGTTTTGCGAATTTCCCTTTAAAGGAGAGGATTTTGGCTAAGGTGAGGCAACAGGGAGAAATCAGATGGAAAAACTGCAGAATTGGGGTGTATCAGGATTTGGCCTGGAGCACGTTGCAGAAGCGCAAATCATTTAGAGAAGTAACTGCTTTTATGAGGGATAAGGGGATACGATATAGGTGGTTGTTTCCCTTTGCCATGTGGCTAACGATGGAGGGCAAATCCCGAAAGATCAAGACCTCGGAGGAGGCGTGGTCTGCTTTACAGGCTTTGGGCTGAAAAGGATTTCCAAGTCGTCTAGAGAGGGCTGAGAGGGTCAAAGACTCTGACCCGATTAAGATTCTGCAGTCTGAGGAGGCGAGAAGGAGGAAAACTGTGAAGCCCACTGCTTGGAGGAGTGGAGAGGTGTTTTATAAGATTGACAATCAGCAAAGTGGACTGGAGTTGTGTAAAAGGAATGATGAGTGGGTTATGGGGGAGGGATTTGAAGGGAGGGTTAGAGCTGAAGGAATAGCTTAGAGGGGAGGGGGTGGGAGTGGTGGAGAGGGGAGGCAGGGGAATAGAGGATAGTTAGGACTTGGGTTATTAACTGGGGAGTTTTAGGCCCTGGCTCTGTGTGTGATTTCCTTGATGATGGCTGATCTGCGGGTTGGCAGGTCAGGCACTGGTGGTAGGGGGAGGGGCGGGAGGGTTGAGGATGGGGGTGATGGGAGGGGGAAGGGGGCGGGATTGGGGGAGGTAAGGGGAGGGGTGGGGAAGGGGGGTCAGGTGAAGCAGGGATCTTTGGTAGTAGGTACATGGAACGTGAATGGATTGAATAATCCTGGGAAGCGTAGTAGAGTGTTTAAAGAACTGGGGAGACTGAACTGGGAGATTACATTTTTACAGGAAACCCACCTGAGGCCACGGGACGCCCATATGCTAAGACGTAGGCAATATCAAGAAGTGGTGACACATCAAGGGGAGGGGGGAAGAGGGTGGGGGGATAGCTATTTTAATTCGGAAAAACTGTGGGTTTGTGAATAATAATGTGTTTAGGGATAAAGAGGGGAGATGTGTGGCCCTTAGAGGACGGTTGGAGGGTAAGGAACTTACGCTGATTAATATTTATACCCCAAATGTAGACAGGGGAGAAAAGCCTTGTTGTTGCAACTCATGAAAGGGTTAGAGATGGTGGATTGCTGGAGACTGTTACATGGAATCCAGAGTGATTATACCTTTTATTCCCATGCAGCACAGTCATATTCTAGGCTGGATGGGGTATGGGTCCATCGAAATGCGTGGCATATGGTGGAAAGGGCAGAAATTGAAACAATTAGTGTTTCGGATCACACGTCTACCTGGGTCAAATTACAAGGTATGGGATTGGAGAGTTGTAGAGGGATCTGGAGATTGAATGAGACTCTTTTGGGAGATGAGGATATTCGGGAAGATGTCAGACAAGCTATCCAGGAATTTAGGCGTTTTAATGATAATGGGGAAGTGTCTGATGGTACTCTCTGGGATGCTTTGAAGGTGGTGGTGCGGGGGGTTTTGATAAAATGGGGTGCTCGGAGAAAGCAAGAGCAGGGAAAGAGGTCCTTGGAAGTGCGGACGAGGTTGAAATATCTGGAGCAGTTACATAAGAGGAATCCTGATGCGTGAGTCTGGGAAGAGTTAAGGGAAGTGAGAGGAGAACTGACGAAAATGCAGATGGAGGAGGTGGAGTTTATGCGCTATAAATTAAAGCAGCAGTGTTTTGAATTTGCAAATAAATCTAGCAAAATGTTAGCCAGATATCTGAGGGCGAGAAAGGGGCACTCTAATATTCAAAAGATTCAAAGGGGGGGAGGGGGTTGGAAGTATACTGATAAGGAAATAGGGGAATGCTTTTTGAAATATTACAGTAACTTGTATGAAGCAGATGGGGGGTGAGGGAGGAGGGTTGGGTCCAGTATCTGGGCAGAATTCCCCTGCAGCAGTTGGTTGACGAGGAAAAGGTTAGAATTGGGGAGCCTATTAGATTGGGAGAGGTACAGGGTGTGATTAAGCGGTTGTCAAATGGGAAAACTTCCGGATTAAAAGGATATTCAGAGAAATTATATAAATGTTATGTAAATGAAGTGAGTGATTTATTAGTGAGGGTGGGAAATGGAGTCTTGGAGGGGGAGGGCTTCCCAAGTCTATATCTGAGGCGGGGGTGATGGTTATCCCTAAGCTAGGGAAAGATCCAGGGTGTTGTGGATCGTATAGACCCATTTCATTATTGAATGTGGATGTGAAAATAGTGGCAAAGGTGTTGGCCAATAGGCTGGTTAGGGTTTTACCTAAATTAGTTAATGCGGACCAGGCGGGGT
The DNA here is from genome assembly GCF_901765095.1 of Microcaecilia unicolor. Classification (NCBI taxonomy): domain Eukaryota; kingdom Metazoa; phylum Chordata; class Amphibia; order Gymnophiona; family Siphonopidae; genus Microcaecilia; species Microcaecilia unicolor. Next base: position 53,901,692 of record NC_044038.1, read on the forward strand.
TTATTCCTAGAAGGCAGGTGGGGATAATATTCGGCGCATGTTACATCTGATATGGGAAGCGCAGAGAGGGGGCAGGGGGATGGTATTGTTGGCCATGGATGCAGAGAAGGCTTTTGATAGGGTTAGTTGGGGTTTTTTGCTGGCTGTGTTGGAACGTATGGACTTGGGGGGCAATTTTTGTAAGTGGCTAGCAGCCCTCTATGATATTCCACGGGCCTGTCTCAGGATAAATGGGGGTTATACGAGTTTCTTTTCCATAGGTAGGGGGACCAGGCAGGGATGCCCGCTATCTCCTCTTCTGTTTGCGTTGTATATAGAGCCTTTGGTGGAAACACTGCGACAACGTCCAGATTTGAGAGGAGTTTGGGGGGGGGGGGGGGGGAGAGGGAGCATAGATTGACCTTATTTGCTGATGATGTGTTGATGTATGTGGTGGATCCAGAGGATACGTTGCCCAAGATATTGGAAATTATGACTGAGTTTGAGGAGTGTGCGGGGTTTAAGGTCAGTATGGATAAAAGTGAGATATTGGGAATAGCGTTATCCCCAGAGGAGGAACTTAGATTGGGTGGGAAATTTCCATTTAAATGGGCAAAAGGTAAGTTTCGGTATCGGGGGATTCAAATCCCTTGTGAATTAAAACAGGTGAGTAGTATTAATTATGGTAAGATAGTGGGTCAAATTAGGTCCGAGTTGTCTCGATGGAAGGGGTTGTGGCTGTCTTGGTGGGGGAGGATGGCAGTGATTAAGATGAACGTTCTGCCAAGGCTGTTATTTTTGTTTCAGGCTTTATCGGTTGAACTTCCTAGTGGGACAATTAAACAGTTACAGAGGTTGGTAACACAATTTATTTGGAATGGGAAACACTCTAGGTTAGGGAGTCGGATTCTGTGGGGGGGTACCTGAGAGGGGAGGGAGAGCGGTTCCTAATATTGAATGGTACTATTATGCAGCCCAGGTGAGGATGCTTATTGACTGGGAGAGTGAGATTATGAAACAAGGAAGCCAGGTGGAGAAGTCTTATAGTAGGGGGAGGGAATTGCACTCGTACTTGTGGACTACGGAGGGAGTGGGGGGGTTTATCTTAGTGGTTGTATAATCCATATGTGAAGCATTTGTTAGGGGTGTGGAGGATAGGAAGAGATTGGGTCAGTTGGGTTAGGTTTCTACGTTGGCATCCCTGTGGTGGGAACCGAAGTTTAGGGCGGGGAGGGAAAATGCCAGATTTGGACAATGGGAAAAGAAGGGGTTGCTACGTTTCCGTGATGTGATGCAGGGGGGAAAATGCTGGGTTTTGAGATGTTGTGTTCCAGATATGGTCTGGCAGAGGGGGATAGGTTTGCTTATGTGCCGGTTCAGAACTTTGTGGGGGCAATGGGCTGGAGGGAGATCAATCCCCAAGAGAGGGAGTGCTTAGAAAATTTGTGGTTAATTTTGAGAAAGGTTCCCAGGCCGTTTGGGTTTCAGCGGGCATGGGAAGCAGATTTGAGATGTAAATTTACTGAGCAAGAATGGGAAAGGATTTGTCCTACCCTGGAGGAGTGGAAGGAAGAGGTTGGGTCAATTAATACATATGGAGTACCTTACAACCGATAGATGGGAGAGGCCCTTGAGTTGTAAAGGGAGGTGGGTTCGTTTAAAACCTGGGGTAAATAGGTGTTTATGGGGGGGGAAGGGGGGTATGATGTGGAGTGGGGATTAGGGATGGATGGGGGTAGAGGGATGGCTGGAGTACTTTTGGGGTGTTTTGTTTGGGGGGGGGGGTAAAAAGAGAAGTGCAAATATATTCATTTTTATGCAGACTTTTGGCTGGCAGCTTGGGGTGGTGGTTGTAGTTATAGTGTGGGTAAACCTTACTTTAATGTTTGAGCCCCGGAGCTGCCATTATATTGATTCCTGGGTCCAGAGAGTGCTCTGGTGTGGGGCTTTGGTTTTCAGCTTTTTGGGTGTTTGGATGGGGTTTATTACTAAGAGGGGGGTGATGGGGGGAATTGCTGGGCTTGGGGGGTTAATAGTGAGTAGATGGGGGGAGGGTTCAATTTTATATATATATATATATATATATATGGTTATTATTATGAGCAGAGTGTTTGTACTAGTGATTGGATTAAAGTTGGCTCCTGCATGGGCTGTTACAGACAGTTTGGACATACGGTGTTATGGTATGTCATCAAGTTGTGACTAATCAATAAAAATTCAAAGTTAAAAAGAAAAATTATGAGATAGAATATACAAACTTATGTGAATCAGTGTGTTGACAGAAAAAGTATCTAATCACAAAAAACATGTGAATGATAATTATAAGTGTATCCTACTAATAAATGTTAATAGAAAAACCATGAATACCATTTTTAAGCTTAGCCAAGATCAAACTAGTAGCAATCTCAGTATCAATGAATGTCTATGTGGGAAAACAAATGAAGCATAAATGTAGTCTAAAATGTAAATAAACTGTATAAAAATATAAACTAAAACATAAGATAAATCTATAATAAATATATTCCTGTTCTTACTACAGAATATGAACCAATAATTATTGTTTAAGGAAATATAGATTAGAAACACAAATATTATCAGAGACTTGTCAGAGTGTAAAAATCATGAATAATATCAGGAAGTATATTTTCACTGAGAGAGTGGTAGATACCTGGAGTGCCCTCCCACAGGAAGTGATAGAGATGAAAACTGTAATGGAATTCAAAAATGCATGGGACAAACGCAAAGGAATCCTGTTTAGAAGGATCAGATCCAAAAAAGCTTAGGGGAGATTAGGTAGGAAAGCCAGTGCTGGGCAGACTTCTGCGGTCTGTGCCCTGATTGAGGCTGAAAAGATTTAGATGGGCTGGAGTGGAGCTTTTCAGGAGCTTTGACAACAACTTCAGAAATTTTAGAACAAGGCCAGTGCCAGGCAGACTTCTATTGTCTATGCCCTGAAAAAGGCAAGGATAAATCAAGATCAGGTATACGTACGATGTATCAGTTCATACCATATGCAGTGCTTTTTTTGTGCCGGTTCCTGACTTGCGTTCCTGCCGCCCGTCGAGATCCAGCGCCCCTGCCCCAGCTGCCCGCCCTCTTTGCTTCCCGACAGCCCTGCTTTCCGGTCCAAACCTCCCCCCCCCCCCCCCCCCGTGACGCATTTCAATCTTTTATTTATTTTTTTTTTTTTACTTGCAGTCACAGCGCCGGCATTGTTGAGAGGACCAGGCTCGCCTCCTCATGCGTTCCTTCCCTTCGGTGTTCCGATTCACTGCCTCTCAGTGTCCCGCCTTCCTGTGACATGTTTCCTGTTTCCGCGAAGGCGGGACACTGAGAGGCAGCGAATCGGAACACCGAAGGGAAGGAAAGCATGAGGAGGTGAGCCTGGTCCTCTTAACAACGCCTGTGCTGTGACTGCAAGTAAAAAAAAAAAATAAATAAAAGATTGAAACGCGTCGCGGGGGGGGGAGGTTTGGACCGGAAAGCAGGGCTGTCGGGAAGCAAAGAGGGCGGGCAGCTGGGGCAGGGGCGCTGGATCTCGACGTTGGGTGGGGAGAAGGTCTGATTTGGGGGTTGGATGAATGGCAGAGCCTGGGGATGGGAGAACAGGGCACATGCTGGGCGCTAGGGGTTGAGGAGAGAGAAGGGTATTTTGCTGGGGCTGGGAGAAGGGAGCTGATTTAGGGAGAAGAGTCTGACTCTGTGGCTGGGAGAAAAAGGGACCAAGGACAGACGCTGAGGTTTGGGGCTGAGGGTCTAATGCTGGGGCTGGAGAAGAAGGGGAGGGCAGGGAAGAGAAAATTGCTGGACATGAAGGAGGAGAGAGAGGATAATCAGTGGACATGGATGGCAGGGGAGGACAGGGGGCAGAGAAGAATGGGTCACGGATGGCAGGAGAGGATGGAGCAGAGAAGAATGGCTGGTCACAGATGGCAGGGGAGGACAGGGGGCAGAGAAGAATGGCTGGTCACAGATGGCAGGGGAGGACAGGGGGCAGAGAAGAATGGCTGGTCACGGATGGCAGGGGAGGACGGAGCACAGAAGAATGGCTGGTCATGGATGGCAGGGGAGGACGGAGCACAGAAGAATGGCTGGTCACGGATGGCAGGGGAGGACAGGGGGCAGAGAAGAATAGCTGGTCACGGATGGCAGGGGAGGACGGAGCACAGAAGAATGGCTGGTCACGGATGGCAGGGGAGGACAGGGGACGGAGGAGAATGGCAGGGGAGGACAGGGGACAGAGGAGAATCGCTGGACATGGGAGGGGAGAGCAGGGGAGAGAGGAGACATGCTGGACATGGATGGATGGAGGGGTTGGCGGGGAGAGAGGAGAAATGCACTTGGATGGAGGAGAGGGGAGAGAGAATTATTTCTTTATATGGATACAGGGGAGGGAAGAGAGAGGAGAAATGCTGGACATGGATGGAGCGGAGGAAAGAAAAAAAAGAAGATGCACATGGATGGAGATGAGGGAAAGGAAAGAGAGGAGAAAAACTGCACTTGGATGGAGAAAATAGGCAAAAGCTGGATCCATGTTGTACCTCCTCCAGTCAATTCCGCAGAGGAGGATCCAGCTTTTACTTATGGATGTAGGGCAAGAAATGAAGAAGAGGAAAGGAAAGAAATAAATGGAAAGGAAGCTCTAGAAATGGAGTTAAGAGAACAGATAGAGAGCAGCAGAATCAGAGGCTGGGACCAATATGGATAGAAAAACAGTCACCAGACAACAAAGGTAGAAAAAATCATTTTATTTTCATTTTAGTGTTTACATCTGTTGTCTTATTTTGCACTGGGTATACTGGAGCTGTAGCAGCTTACAGAAATTATTTATAATGAAAAAAATCATGTTATTTTTTTCTCCTATACTAGTATATTTTCAATGATGTCTGTTTATATGCGCCATGGCTGCTATAAGGGGTGTGGCCAATGTGGGTGTAGCTATCATAAGGGGTGGAGCCATATGTGGTGACTCCGCCCACAATGAGTACCGGCACCTTTTTTTCTACAAAAAAAGCACTGACCATATGTAATGAGTTTATCTTGTTAGGCAGTCTGGATGAACCGAACTGGTCTTTATCTGCTGCCATCTACTATGTTACTATGTAAAACATTTCAAAAATAAATATGTTTACTCCAATAGATGGCTATTAACTTGCTTACAGAATAAACTTCACTTCCAACAATAGATCAAGATGTCCAAGATTACTATCGAGTTTAACACTATGAATCCTTCAAAGATTTACTAACTAGAGAGGAAAACGACTTAAGATGGTCAGACTATATGTCCCCACTTTCAGCATAGAACCAGGAGGGTCCAAAAAAAAAAAAACCTCTGTTCTTTTAATTTTTGCAGTTACTCTCATTTTCTCTCAAAGTTACTTTCTCCTTTTTTATTTTTCAATTCTGTTTTCATACACATTTCATAAGTATTTCTCAAAAAGGCAGCTTATAGGTGCAGGTTACTTATCTGGATTGATATATGGAGCGCTCAACAGAGCGCACTATTTCACTACAGCTTCATCAGGAGCAATACCAACTCCACCAGCAAATTGTTCCCTTCCACCTCATATTTTTACAAGTTACATAGTAACATATTAGATGACGGCAGAAAAAGACCTGCACGGTCCATCCAGTCTGCCCAACAAGATAAACTGATAAGTGCCACTATTTGTGTATACCTTACCTTGATTTGTACCTGTCTTTTTCAGGGCACAGACCGTATAAGTCTGCCCAGCACTATCCCCGCCCCCCAACCACCAGCCCCGCCTCCCACCTCCGGCTCTGGCACAGACCGTATAAGTCTGCCTAGCACTATCCCAGCCTCCCACTACCGGCTCTGCCACCCAATCTTGGCTAAGCTCCTGAGGATCCCTTCCTTCTGAACAGGATTCCTTTATGTTTATCCCACGCATGTTTGAATTCTGTTACCGTTTTCATCTCCACAATTCATTTCAGCCTGTTACCTTGCCGATTATAGATGAAAATAGCAGAGAGCATTGTGAGTTAACCAAAGTCTATCCTGCAGAATATCTTTGAGTTTTAGTTTCCAATTCCATTGCCCCATGTTTATTATTTCCAGGATGCCTTTAAGGAAGAGGTAATGAAGAAAGAAAAAAAAAAGTAAGATATGGTCTTTTTGCATCCTATCCTGTTTTTCAACCTTTTTTTATTTAAAGACAACCTGTATCTAGGGATTCCCATATGTGAGGACTGCTATTCTGCTTCTCTTCGGAGAAAGCAAAGTCATTTACCAGTTGTCACAAACTTTACTGTCTCCTTAGGAGTGTGTTTTTCTTAGTACTATCTTTATACAGAAATAAGGTGAACTCCTGTACTCACACAGATGTGGGAGCTCCAATGCAATGTCAATAGAGTATTCTTGAAAGCTCTTAAACTTTCTTTACATTGCTTCAACCGAGGCTTTCTTAAATAATGTTGGCCATCTTTGAGGGCTAGTATCCTGCTGTTTAGAGAGTGCTATTACAGGTAAGCAACACTTTTTTTTAAACCATAACAATCTCAAATTGGCTTAATTTTATTTGTGCATTTAATAATTTTGTTGGATAAATAAAGCATAGATGAGATCCTGAAGATTCTCATAGGAGTCTTTTGTTGAGAGAAGCACAACTTGACTCTCATAATTTTATTTTTTAGTCAGGAGAAGAAAAAGAAGTCACTGTAGATGTCGAATCCCCTAGGATACCTCAAATGGTGGCAAAGAGACCCCTTAGGGATTTCATTGGACTAGAAGAGTGTGATAAGACCACACGAGAAGCCATGCTGAACTTTAGCTTTTTTCTCACAATTGGGGACATGGATGAGGCCTTCAAATCTATAAAACTCATCAAAAGGTGAGACAGAAAACAATTCTCCACTTATTGCTTGCAGTGCCTAAGGATTGACAGTTTAATTTATAAGCTTGTTCTTCACTGTGATTGGTATTTCCTTTCTGGGCTAATTGTGCCTTGCAGGTCATCCCCCCAAACTTCCCTTTTGTGATTTACTAAAATAGATTACCATTCTGTGCTCACATTCATTTTTGTTCCATACCAGATTTACCATTTTAAAAACATAATTTGCTAGCAGGCTGGAGGGGAGGATCCTTTGGAACTTGGGCATAGCAGATGACAGTTTTACTGTGCAATCAAGTTATCATCTATCTTTAATGCTTGAAAATAGTCATATATCACTGCAGAGCTTTGCAAGTCATAAACAATGGTTTTCCACCTTCGTTATCATGTTTTTATATATAGAGAGTGATGTAGGGAGAGTTTTGCTTGTGTTAGTGGTTCAAATTGGTCACCAGACCTACAAACTAAGAGAAATTTTGTTTGGCAACAGCAGCATGTGACAAATACTGGTGTCTTTGTTGAGTGTATGTAATAATACCTATGGGTGGTAATATCAAAAACAAAATTACAGAGCACATCCAAGGACATGGATTACTGAGCCCAAGTCAGCACGGCTTTTGTGTGGGGAAATCTTGCCTGACCAGCTTACTTCAATTCTTTGAAGGAGTAAACAAACATGTGGACAAAGGGGAGCCGGTTGATATTGTGTATCTGGATTTTCAAAAGGCGTTTGACAAGGTACCTCATGAAAGGCTACAGAGGAAATTGGAGGGTCATGGGATAGGAGGAAATGTGCTATTGTGGATTAAAAACTGGTTGAAGGATAGGAAACAGAGAGTGGGGTTAAATGGGCAGTATTCACAATGGAGATGATTTAGAGATGGGAGTAACTAGCAAGGTAAGTTTACATCAGTCATGTACATTGTTCAAAAATGCCATCTTGGAAGCCCACACCAGTTGTATTCCACATATTAGAAAAGCTGGAAGAAAGGCTAAACAACAGCTGGCATGGTTAAAAGACAAAGTGATAGAGACTTTTATGCATCTCTGAAATGGGCTTTCAAAAAAATGAATGAAGAAAACAGGAATCAGAATAAGCACTGGCAAATTAGATGCTAAGCAGTGATAAGGAAGACAAAAAAAAATTATTTGAAAAGAAGCTTGCCATAGAGTGCACATAGGGAAAAATAACTCAAATTATGATATATGGTGGTAGGTTCCATGTTAGTAGTCACCATCCAGAAAAAGGATTTAGGCATCATTGTAGACTATACTTTGAAATCTTCTGCTCAGTGTGTGGCAGTGGCCAAATCAGCAAACAGAATATTGGGAATTATTAAGAAAACAATTAAGAATAAAACAGAAAATAATATTTCTCTGAGGACAAGCAGGCCACGTTATTCCCACGTATGGGTGATGTCACCTGACACAGCCCCAGCATAGATGCTGAATTGCTAGTAATGAAGAAAATTCTAGCAGCTTCCCACTGCACGTGCACTGGTGCCTTCTCGCCCGACACTCGAGCATGGGTCCCCTTCAGTCTCTTTTTTTCTTTTTTTTTTTCCACAGAGCTGAGAGGACATGTTTTATCTCTCTTCTTCTCACACCGTGTTTTTAAAAAAAACATTTTTGCTTTCGTGAGTGTGGGTAATTATCACCCTTGTTTTACTTATTTATCACTCTTATTTTATTTATTTTTCACTGTTTTTCCCTTCATATTTTTCATCAGTTTTTCGGCATTTTATTTAGTTTCTTTTCTTTTTCGTGAGTGGCTGCACGGTTAGACCACAGCCCCAACCTCAGTTTGAACACTTCATTTTTTATTTGTTCAAGATTGAGGATTTTAATTTAGCTGAAATTCTTTTCTTGATGTCCCAGAAGATTCCCAGTGGCTTCAAGCAGTGCGCTAAGTGCCACCGCGTTATTTCTCTCATGGACCCACACAGTTGGCACCTTGGGCCAAATCATGACCCCTCTGTTTGTGATCTTTGTCTTCATATGCAAGCAAGGACTCAGAGAGTATGACTGGCTTAACAGACGAAGCTTTTTGGCTCTTCGAAGGCGTGACCATCATCTTTGGCACCAGCGACATCAACCTCCATGGCTGCTGTGACATCGGTGACCACTGGGAGTTCACTGGAATTGAGTGAGTTTCCACCTGCCTCGACATTGGGCACTGATAGCAGGCCCCGGGACCGGTCAGCATCGGACCCAACACTGGGGAGATGCTTGGATTCAGTGGCATCCTCGTTGGCATCGCAGGATCTGTGCATCAGGGGAAGTCCAAGAAGCATAAGCATTGGCCCTCAACACACGGTGCCAGGAGTACTGGGGCATCGGACTCTCCAATACCCAAGAAGTGCTGTCATTGAGTGGAGCACTCCCCCTCTTTGGAAGAGGTTATGGTGCGCCATTCATCGAATGGCCAGGTCCCCGTTACCGGTTCGGCACCGATGACTTCAAAGGCTTTCTCCACACCAGCTTCCATGCCTTTGCAGATGCTCACCCTTGATGAGTGGTTCTGGAGCATGCTCCAAGAAGAGTTAGCACAGTTGCTACAGGGTGCTCCCACTTTGGTATCGAGGGCACTTGCACCCTCATCAGAGCAGAGCCCCAGTCTGTCTCCAGGTCTCCACCAATGCCAGTGTCAGATCATCAATACCGGTACCTTGCAGGGTGCTGGGGCCGAGGCCTGAGCAGGCAGAACCCCCTCTGACATTGGGGGAGGAAGCTTCCCTGGAGTCTGAGGGAAGGGCTGCACCTCAATGCTCCTTGGAGCATGAATGTCATTCTACTAGATCGAGGCTGGTGCAGACCCAGTCTCCTGACCTAATGAGGAAGAGGAGTCTGACTGCAACTGCTCATGGGAATCAGATACAGATCCACATTACTTCTTGGAGGAGGAGTCATATGGTATCCCATCTGCTCCCTCACCTTCTCTAGAGAGATGGAAATCTCCAGAGGCGCTTTCATAAGAAAATAAGAACATAAGCATTGCCATACTGGGACAGACTGAAGATCCATCAAACCCAGTGCACTGTTTCGAACAGTGACCAATTCAGGTCGCAAGTACCTGGCAAGATCCCAGAACAGTAAAACTGATTTTATGGTGCTTATTCTAAAATATACAGTGGATTTTCCCAAGTCCATCTTAGTAATGGCTTATGGACTTTTCTTTTAGGAAATTATCCAAACCTTTTTAAGCCCTGCTAAGCTAACTGCTTTTACTACATTCTCTGGCAACAAATTCCAAAGCTTAATTACTCGTTGAGTGAAGAAATATTTTCTCCAATTCATTTTAAATTTGCTACTTTGTAGCTTCTTTGCGTGCCCCCTAGTCCTAGTATTTTTGGAAAGCGTAAACAAGTGATTCACATATCTACCTGTTCCACTCCATTCAGTATTTTATAGACCTCTATCATATCTCCCCTCAGCCTTCTCTTCGCCAAGTTGAGGAGCCCTAGCCACTTTAGACTTTCCTCAGAGGGAAGTCGTCCCATCCCCTTTATCATTTTCATTGCCCTTCTCTGTATCTTTTCTAATTCTACTATATCTTTTTTAAGATGCAGTGACCAGAACTGCGCACAGTATTTGAGGTTTTGTCGGCTCTCTATACAAGCAAGCACTTGTAAAGGAAATCACTTTCCTTCTGCAGGCCCAAACACTCAAACCCATGCCACCAGGTGAAGAAGGGCAGGGGTTCTATTCCAAGTATTTCCTTGTGACCAAGAAAACAGGGGAATACTGACCCATCCTAGACCTAAGGCCCTGAACAAAATTTTAGTAAAAGAGAAGTTCAGGATGATTTCCCTGGGCATCCTACTCCTACTCCCTCTTATTCAGGAAAACGATTGACTATGCTCTCTGGACTTAAAGGATGCCTATACCCACATTCTGATACTTCCTAGTCAAAGGAAGTATCTCAGAGTTTGAGTAAGGAAATTCCATTTCCAGTATCATGTTCTGCCATTTGGCCTAGTGTCTGCTCCCAGAGTTTTCACGAAGTACCTGGCGGTAATTGCAGCATATGTACGCAGACTGGGAGTGTATTTGTTTCCTTACCTGGATGATTGGTTGGTCAAGAACACGTCTCAGGAGGGTGGCAACCGAGTCAAATAGAAGCAAATATTTTTTCACCCATAGTTAAGCTTTGACACTTGTTGCTTGAAGATGTGGTAAAAGCAGTTGGAATAACCTGAGTTTTAAAAGTTTGTTCCTGGAGAAAAAAAGTCAATAGACTGTTACTAAGGTAGACCTGGGGAAAACCATTGCTTACCCCTGGGATAAAGTAGCATGAAAGTCAGCTTCTTTTGGGGATTCTGCCAGGTACTTGTGACCTGGATTGGCCATTATTGGAAACAGGATATTGGATTTTATGGACTTTTGGTTTGACCCAATATGTCAATTCTTATGCTCTTTGCAAAAAGCAGAGTAATTCTATAACAGGGCATCTAGGCAAAAAAGGCACATAAGTGCATGTGGTTTACCTGTTTTATACAAGCAATACATAGTTAAGCTTTGAAACTTGTTGCTTGAAGATGTGATAAAAGCAGTTGACATAACCTGAGTTTTAAAAAGATTTGTTCCTGAAGAAAGAAAATCAATGTACTCCTGTATGCCTTTATAAAATTGCCGTTCTAAAAGATGCTACACAGTTAAACCTACTCCAATACAGGAATAACTTTGTGTATCTATGTACAGGTAGAAATCAGCACTTATACATATCTCTCTATATAAAACGCACCTCCAACGTTCTAATGAAGCCGGAAGGACGCCTGAAACCGGAAGATGTAGTTGTGTAGATCGCTTTTTCCCCATGAGTGTCTGCCCCGCCCTCACGTCACAATGTGATGACGTCGAGGGCGGAGCACTGACACTCAACGAATCGCATTGCTCACCCGTCGCTACGACACGAATCACCTTCTTCTGCCTCTTGCCAGTCCCATGCACCTCCACAAGTCCATTTTTGCACGGTTTCTTATTTATGAAAAAAGAAGACATAATAGTCACCACTACAGATGCTTTCACATGGAGACCTGCCACAAAGGGAATACTTCCAGATACACCCCCGTCCTACTATTGGATGCTGTGTTTTTCCAGCCACGCCTATACCAAACTCCACCACCACCACAGGCATTTACATTAAGGCAGAGGGGGAATACGCAGACCGCAGAGTATTTTCAATCGAAAGCTCAGGCATGGATTTTCTATTTCTGTTCCTGTGTGAAAATGTTTGGTAAAATAGATTCTCACCCTCGGGCAAAAGAAGAGGGTAAACTACAAGATAAAACCTAGCATGACCAGGTGTAAGCTGAATTTTTGCAAATTTTATTAGCGAAGGTTTAATACTTTTCTTCCTAAAATGGGGCTTATCTGTATGAGCATGCAGATGATATAACAAAAGTGCCTGTGCAGTGCAAACAGCTTCGTGCCTCGGTTCAGTGCCTTTTCTCGACCATTTATTCTAAACGTGTCCTCGGGGAGCCCCAGTGGGGTAGGAAGAGAGGACTACCATCGCCCCGAGCAAGCCTGAACGTCAGAGGGTGAGAGGGAGGGAGCCAGCCAGCCAGCCACCCTGAACGTGGGAGGGAGGGAGGGAGCCAGCCTGAACGTGGGAGTGGGAAGGAGGGACCCTGAACATGGGAGGGAGGGAGGGAGGGGGGCCACGACCCTGAAAGGCGGAGGGAGGGGGGACCACAACCCTGAAGCTGGGAGGGAAAGGGGGAGGGGAAGGAGGGCGAGAGACGGAGGGGGGGGGGGCCCTGCCGCACACTCTCATTCTTTCTCACACACACTCTCTCAATCTCACACACACACTCTCACACAGACAGCCTCACTCTATGTCACACACACACACTCGCACATTCACTCTGTCTCTCTCTCTCTCTCTCTCTCACAGTCACTCTCACACACACTCTCTCAAACATACACTCTCCGAGGAAAACCTTGCTAGTGCCCGTTTCATTTGTTATGGAAACGGGCCTTTTTTACTAGTATGTAATAAAACACAAGCTTAAGTGTTGATACCGCTACTCATTCTCTGCCCTGAGAATGCCTATTTATCTAATATAATAAAACGCACCCTCAACGTTCTGAAGCCACGTTCTGTGAAGCCGGAAGCTTGAAGCCGGAAGTCTGAAGTCTGAAGCCTGAAGCCTTGAAGCCTTGAAGCCTTGAAGCCATCTGACGTCACTCCCAGGCTGAGGCTGAAGGGTTCGGGGATTCGTGGTGTGAAGCCTTCAAGCCAGCCAGCCGTCTCTGCCCCGCCCTCGCGACAAAACAAACAAATCCGGAAGCGAAACGTCAGGGAAGGAGGCGGCGCTCCCGACGTCTAGCTTTCCCTTCGCTGTGTTCCGCCTTCAAACAAGGCGGAACACAGCGAAGGGAAAGCTAGACGTCGGGAGCGCCGCCTCCTTCCCTGACGCTTCGCTGCACGAACCGCCACGGAGGTAAAGTTAAAAAGAATTAAAAAAAAAAAAAGGGATGCATGGATGCGAGGCATGGATGCGAAGGGGGGGGGGGGGAGAAGAGGGCGGGCCGGCTGGGACATGGGAGAGAGCGTAGCATGGATGCGAGGGGGGGGGGTCATGGAAGGGCGAGAGGGGACTTGCTGGAAATGGATGAATGGAGGGGGCAGGGGACAGAGGAGCATGGATTACAGAGCAGGCCTCAGCAGAGAGGGGAAATGCTGGATAGGGAAAAATGGAGGGGCCAGGTGACAGATGAGCATGGATGGGCATGGATTGGAAGGGCAGGACTCAGGGAGAGGGGAATTGCTGGATAGGGATGAATGGAGAGGACAGATGGGCATGGATGGATATGGATTACAGAGCAGGCCTCAGGCAGAGAGGGGAAATGCTGGATAGGGAAAAATGGAGGGGCCAGGTGACAGAGGAGCATGGATGGGCATGGATTGGAAGGGCAGGACTCGGGGAGAGGGGAATTGCTGGGTAGGGATGAATGGAGGGGACAGATGGGCATGGATGGATATGGATTGCAGAGCAGGCCTCAGGCAGAGAGGGGGAAATGCTGGATAGAGAAAAATGGAGGGGCCAGTTGACAGAGGAGCATGGATGGGGCATGGGATTGGAAGGGCAGGACTCAGGGAGAGGGGAATTGCTGCATAGGGATGAATGGAGGGGACAGATGGGCATGGATGGATATGGATTGCAGGGCAGGCCTCAGGCAGAGAGGGAAAATGCTGGATAGGGATGAATGGCGGGGGCAGTGACAGGACAAATATGGATGGCCATGGTTGGGAGGGCAGGCTCAGGGACAGAGGGGAATTGCTGGAAAAGGATGAATGGAGGGGGCAGGGGACAGATGGCCATGGATTGGAAGGGCACGGCTCACACTCTCTCTCTCATATACAATGTCTTTCTCACTCTCACACACTCTGTCTCACACTGTATCACATTCACTCTCTATGTGCCACACAGTCACTCACACACTCGCTTGGTCTCATACACTCACTCAAACAGAGAATCTGTGTCTCACACACACTCTCTCTCGTCGCCCACACACACACACTCTCACTCACACTGTGTCTCACATACACACTTGCACACACTCTCATTCTCACACACACACTCTCTCACAAACAACACTCACACCCAGACTCACGCTCTCTCTCACACAATCACACTTTCACTCCCACTCTCAAACAGTCACTCTCACATACACTCTCCCAAACATACACACTCCGAGGAAAACCTTGCTAGCGCCCGTTTCATTTGTGTCAGAAACGGGCCTTTTTTACTAGTATCATATAAATGTAGGTGTCATGTTATTCCTAGCACCTACTTTTAGGCATGTATATTTATATATATTTTATATTTATTTGCATTTGTTGAATCACCTTTTTAACAAGTAAATAAAGGCAATGCCCAATAAAATAAAAATATAACTTAACAGGAAAAGAATGCCATTTATTATAGAACACTAACAATTTTGTAAGTGTCTATTTGAGTGCAAAAAAAACACTGTTCTGCATGCTCAACTCTCTTATAAATTTACTCCCAGTGTGGGTATGTATAAAATTACCTCTTTAGGGGTAATTTTATAAAGCATTTTCCATATGTAAAGCATGATTTACATGCAGAAAATGATGCTTATATAATTGAGCGGCCATTAATTGTATAGATGTGCCCAGGGATGTAGAGCAGGGATGGGCATATTGTGATATATGCATGTGGCTTGTTAAAGATACATACATGTGCATAAAGAACATGCACACATTCAGGGCCTTGCCTAGGGTCTCTGGTGCCCCCCTGCAGACTATCAGTTGGCGCCCCCCCCCCCCCCCCCCCCCCCCCCGTGAAAATGATTGCTCACCACTTGCCACACTGACAGGAATTGTCAGCAATATTCTTAGAAACAAATTGCTATACATTGCAAAATAAGATAGCAGATGTAAATTCTCAAAGTGGATATATTCCAAACACTAAAACGAAAATAAAATGATTTTTTTCTACCTTTGTTGTCTGGTGACTTTCTTTTTCTGATCATGCTGGCCCAGTATCTGATTCTGCTGCTATCTGTCCTCTTAACTCCGTTTCCAGGGCTTCCTTTCCATTTATTTCTTTCCTTACCTCCTTTCTTCTTCATTTCTGGTCCTCAGCTTCTGCCTATTTTCTTCATCCATGTGCAATTTTTCTCCTCTCTTCCTTTTCCCTCATTTCATCTCCTTCATCTCTCTTCCCTCCCCTCTATGTCCAGCAATTTCTCCTCTCTCCCTGAGCCCTGCCCTCCCATCCATGCTCCTCTGTCCCCTGCCCCCTCCATTTATCTCTATCCAGCAATTCCCCTCTCTCCCTCTGCCCTACCCTCCTATCCATCCATGCCCATCTGTCCCCTGCTCCCTCCATTCATCCCTATCCAGCAATTCCCCTCTCTCCCTTCCATGAACCCTGCCCTCGCATCCATGCTCCTCTCTGCCCGCCCTCTTCTCCCCCCCCCCCCACATCCCTTTCCTTTTTTTTTCTTTTAAATTTACCTCCATCCGACAGCGCAGGCACAGCGTCAGTGAAGGAGGCGGCGCTCCCGACATGTCTAGCCTTCCCTTCGCTCAGTGTCCCGCCTTCTTCTGATGTCATTTCCTTGATGTCAGAAGAAGGCGAAACACTGAGCGAAGGGAAGGCTAGACACGTCGGGAGCGCCGCCTCCTTCACTGACGCTGCGCTGCTGGACGGAGGTAAATTTAAAAGGAGAAAAAAAAGGAAAGGGATCTTGCGGGAGAGAAGAGGGCGGGCAGTTGGGCAATGGGAGCGGGAGGGCGAGGTAAGCATGGTGCGGCAGCGCCCCCCAGTGGACGGCGCCTCCCTGCCGTGCTTACCCCGCTTACCGTGTTGGCATGGCCCTGCACACATTCACACTTTTAGAGTAAGTATAAATTTGTGTTTGAGAATATATATGCAACTAAGGATAGTTCTGAGTGCCCATTTTATAAAGGTACAAGGGAATCTATATTGCTTTTATAAAATAAGCGCCTGTTTGGAACTTTGGCATCTTTGTTTTAGTGGTAGGTTATGTATTTTTTTTTAATTTGGGAACACATGGAGATTTTGTAGAACATTTTCCTTTCATCACTTATTATTTCAGACCTAAATGTTCAGTTTGATTTGTGAGAATTCTGTGGTTTGGGGGAAATGATCAAATTTGCTACAAGATAACCATATTAATGTGCATCAAAATACATTTGAAGTCAAACGTTTTCTGTGTTAAAGCGCATTTCTTATTATCTTTCATCTTCTCCTCTCCAAAGGCATTGTGTTTACAGCTTAGTATCCTGAATTTGGGAAAGGGCCATTAAAATTGTATATATTTTTTAAAGAAAAGGCATCACATAATATTTGCCAAATTGTTCGACACAAGCAGCATTGGGTGGTGTAGAAGTGACCGGGGTTTCCACAGGTTGGAGTCCATTGATTAGGTATGGAATATGCATTGTGCCATTTCAGACAATGTATAGGTAAATGAGAAGTGACTGTGATAAGACAATTCTGCACTTAGGACTAAACACATTTTTGATCATTTTTACTAATAAAAATCCTGTGTACCAGTAGTATGTGTGTGGTATTACAGAGGTTATTCTTTGTGTTCTGTCTGAAGTATCTTTGTTCTTTATTACACAGTAAAGAGAAATAAACATACATGTCAAACCAAGCTGCCAGATGTTAGTGCTTTAAATTACATAGTTGTCCATCCAAACCATTTCACAGATAAATAGGTATGGGGTCTTACAGTTTATTTGTTCTACTAGACTTCTGCTGCCAAGTCATTCATTATGGTGATTTTGCTATAGAATTAGAGTACAAGTATCCACAGCTGAAATTTTTGAATAGACTTAAACATATTTCTCCCATCTTTCATGCCTGTATGCCTATTCACTTGAAATAACTGGTATGCGAGTGTGAACTTCCTCGTAGATACTTAGGGTCATTTTACAATGCTGTGGTAGAAAGTGTCCTTCGTGCCCTTACAAGGGGCTTTCCCATGCACTAAGGCCATTTCTACTGGAGCTGGAAAATAGCCATTAGTGTGCGACCATTAATAGAAATTTGTTCTACTACTTTTGTAGGCAATAAAGGCTCAAGTGCCACTCCTGCACTAATCAGCTTTCAGCAATGCTGACAGGCTAACTAATTAGCACAGAAATATTCACTCTGTACCCCACAGAGACACCTCCTTGCCCAAAAAACTTACTGCGTGATACTTCAGTGCGCCCTATGGTAAACCCTTTTAAGCTGCGGTAAGCATGCATTAGTGCTTATCGCAGCTTAGTAAAAGGATCCCTTATATATTCAATTTCTGCACTAGCAGAGGGTGGATGGAACCTTGTGCAATGATGGTCTGTGGGGATGTGGGCCCACAGGCAGAAACTTGTTGTGAGGCCTCATTTACATAAATATTTCCATAAGTCATTAAGGGCTGAAAAATAGGGCCACATATGACAAATACAGCCACTAATGTGTAGGGCCAGCCCTGACTGTTGATATTTATAATATATATTTGTTTTATACATAGGTATATAAATGTGATCCATGAAGAGGCTGTGTTGCCAAACAGTTAAGGTGATATTTTTTCCATTATGATTTAGCATTTATTTTTCTTTTGTTGTCCATCTGTTTCATAGGTTTAACTTACAGTCTATATGTAATAAAGTTTAGCACATATTTCTTTGGAAGATTTTTCTTCCCTTAAGCCTGCTTTCAGCAGGGTGACTCAACATAGTCATTCTCCAGTCCACGGCGAAAGCGTGCAGTAAGGGTGCGACTGATAACAATAACACGTGGTGCCATGCAGTCTTCTCGCCTGTGAAGGATATTCCAGATGAGAATGGCAGCTGCTAGTGTGGCTAGCAGACACGCACCAATATTCAGGTAGCAGGACCAAGATAAGTGCGTATAGGGCCCAATGCGGTAGAAAGTTACCAACCCAATGACCAGAACAAAACCTGCAATGAGGAAGAGAGAATATATTTAAACAGCTGTTGAAATATAATTTGGTTGACGGTGTCACTGTCTTGGCATCTTCTGGGAGTTTAAATCTCACAAAAAGGTGTGAACTCATACAAAACATGAATCCTTCAGTGCAGGTGTGCTTGTAATGAATTCTGGAATCCCATATAAAACAAAATTACAAATGATAATTTTGTACATTCTTAGTATCAGTGTGTCAATGGCTGTAATTACCAAAGCTAGATATGTTTGTTCATGCTGCACGATTGCCCTCCCCTCTCCTGACTTTTGTGTAGATTTATTCTATTTGTTTGCTGATATATTGTGAGACTAGAATACTATGCATCTAAATTGTAGATAAAATTTAGTGTAAACAAATGCAAGGTGATGTACAAAAGGAAAAATATTCCCAACTACAGGCAGAAAATACTGGGTTATGAGTTTAGGAGTAAGCACCAAACAAAAGAGTTCTGGAGTAATTGTGAATAATATGTAGACATTTTCAGCCCAGTGTATTGCAATTGATAAAAATAAAAATAGAATGTTAGGGATTATTCAAAAAGGATTGGAGAACAAATTTAAGAATATCATTATCAGGGGTATAATCGAAAGAGAAGGGCACCCATGTTTTGACACAAATCGGGAGATGGGTGTCCTTCTCTCAGGGTCGCCCAAATCGGCATAATCAAAAGCTGATTTGGGCGTCCTCAACTGCTTTCTGTCACGGGGACGACCAAAGTTCATGTTGGTGTGTTGGCAGCGTAGCAAAGGCGTGGCGTGGTTAAGAGATGGGCGTCCTCGGCCGATAATGGAAAAAAGAAGGGCGCCCCTGACGACCATTTGGCCGACTTGGTCCCTTTTTTTCACGACCAAGCCTTGAAAAGGTGCCCAAAATGACCAGATGACCACCGGAGGGAATCGGGGATGACCTCCCCCTACTCCCCCCATGGTCACCAACCCCCTCCCACCCCCAAAAAGAATTAAAAAAAAATTTTTTTTCCAGCCTCTATGCCAGCCTCAAATGTCATACCCAGCTCCATCACAGCAGTATACAGGTCCCAGGAGCAGTTTTTAGTGGGTGCAGTGCACTTCAGACAGGCAGAGCCAGGCCCATCCCCCCCCCAGCCTGTTACACTTGTGGTGGTAAATATGAGCCCTCCAAAACCCACCCGAAACCCACTGTACCCAAATGTAAGTGCCCCTCTTCACCCGTAAGGGCTATGGTAGTGGTGTACAGTTTGGGGGAGGTTTTGGGGGGCTCAGCACCGAAGGTAAGGGAGCTATGCACCTGGGAGCAATTTGTAAAGTCCACTGCAGTGCCCCCTAGGGTGCCCAGTTGTTGTCCTGGCATGTGAGGGGGATCAGTGCACTACGAATACTGGCTCCCACGACCAAATGCCTTGGATTTGGTCGTTTTTGAGATGGGCATCCTCGGTTTCCATTATCAGCGAAAACCGAGGTCGCCCATCTCTAAGGACGACCATCTCAACATTTAGGTCGACCATCTCTAAGGTCGACCATATTATCGAAACGAAAGATGGACAGCCATCTTGTTTCGATAATACGGGATGCCCCGCCCATCTGTGGGGACGTCCTCAGAGATGGGCATCCTTAGAGGTGGTCGTCCCCATTCGATTATGCCCCTCCATTCCTCTGTATAACTCCTTCGTGTGACTGCACCTTTAGATTGTGTGTAGTTATGGCCATCCTATCTTAAAAAGAATATAACAGAACTAGATAAGATTAAGAGAAGGGCATCAAAAATGATAAAAGGGAAGGAACACTTCCCTTATGAAGAAAGGCTAATGTCAGGTTCTCAGGTTCAGAGGCCGCGGGGCCGGGCTCTGGAGCAAACGTGAGCCCTTGGGCTGCTGCCGAGGAGCGACAGCAGCAGGCAAAACCCACCAACCAACACTGGGTAAGCACACCGGCAGGGACTGCAGGCACTGCCCAGCGAACCGGAACACATGGACTGGAATCCCCCGGACTGGAGGACACAGGACTGGAACACTGGACTGCAATCCCCCGGACTGGAGGACACAGGACTGGAACACACACCGGACCGGAACACACTGGACTGGAGCGCACCAGACTGGAACACACACCGGACCGGAACACACTGGACTGGAGCACACTGGACTGGTCCGCACAGCTTCACCTGCGCTTAGCTACTAAGCCCCCCAGGAGTTGAGCTCCTGGGTTCGAGTAGCCGGCAGGACTTACTGGATACCGGATGACACAGGGACCAGGACTGGAAACAGAAGTGCTCCTAAACCTAAACTGATCTACGTGCTCCCAAGCCCTAAACCAGCAGGAGTGTTCCTAACAGTAAACTGGCAAAAGGACTTCCTAAGCCCTATACTAAACAGGAGCTCCTAAGCCCTGCTCAAGAAAGGGACTTCCTAAGCCCTAAACTAACAGAGCAGGGAACTAAACACAAAGCTAACACAGGTGCTACTAAGCACCAAGCTACAAGCAGAGCTCTACACTAATAAGCTAAACACAAAACTAACAAGCTACCTAAGCACTGCTCTAGCAAGCTAGAACAAAACTAACAAGGTGCTTCCTAAGCACTACTCTGGCAAGCAACCAGAAGAGCTCCTAGCACTAAAAGGGAAGACAGGGGAGCCACAAGGAAAAAGCAGGGAAGCTAACACATAAGCCAAAAGTGCTTCTAAAGCACCAAACACCAACAGCAAAGACTGCAATGCTCCCAATAGCACAAACACCAGAAGTACTTCTAACAGTAAACTCTGCAGTGTTCCTAACAACACCAAACCCTGAAGTACTTCTATCAGCAACAGAGCTTCCAAAGCCCTACACACAGCAATGCTTCCAAAACCAAGAGGGAAAAGCAGGGGAACCATAAGGGAAAAGCAGGAGAGCTAAACACACAGTCACCAGTGCACACTGCACTAACACTAACCTGGCCCTTAGCAAAAGCAAGCAGGGAAACTAGACACAAAGTCAGAAGTGCACACTGCACCACCCTACCTAAAGCAAACACCACCGTTGCAAAAGGCCCTGAAGGTAACAACACCACTTCCTTATCAAGGCCCTCCCTGATGATGTTACACTCCCTAGACCCAGGCAACAGCACACTGACCCAGAGAGCACACTGAAACCCATAGAGGCCCAACCCACACCAATGCAACACCGTGAAGCACCTGAAACCAGTACACCCAAAGAGAGCTAGAGCTAACTCAGTCCACCCCCACAGCTGTAGTAAAGTAAAACAATTAACCCCATGCTGCTGGAAGCTGCCAGCACAGAGAGACAGAGCCAGCTCAGAAAGGACAGAGAAAAGAAACAGAAGCCAGCTAAGAAGCTGACCCCCAGGAAAGAGGTAAGTTTCAGAGGGGTTCTGACTCCGATCATAACAGCTAAACAAGTTGGTGCTCTTCAGCTTAAAGAAAAGAAGATTGAGAAGGGGATATGATAAAATCATGACCAGGGTGGAAAACTTTAGGGTCTGGTTGTTTAACCTTTCAAACACAAAAACAAGAGGAAAGGGATGTTATCAGTGGTGGTGCTGCAGGGTCGGTCCTCAGGCTGACCCTTTTTAACATCTTTGTGAGTGATATTGTGGAAGGGCTGTCTGGTAAGGTTTGCCTCTTTGCGGGTAATACTAAACTCTGTAGTAGAATGGACACCCCGGAGGGTGTTGATGGCATGAGGAAGGATCTAGCGAAGCTTAAAGACTGGTCTAATAATTGGCAACTAAGATTTAATGCTAAGAAATGTAGGGTCACGCACTTGGGTTACTATAATCCAAGGGAGTGGTACAATATAGGGGGTGAAGTGCTTCTGTGTACGGAAGAAGAGTGGGACTTGGGGGTGATTGTGTCCGAAGACATTAAGGTGGCCAAGTAGGTAGAAAAGGCGACGGTCAAAGCCAGAATGATTCTTGGGTGCATAAGGAGAGGGATGACCAGCAGGAAAAAAGAGGTGATAGTTCCCTTGTATAAGTCTCTGGTGAGGCCCCCATTTGGAGTTCTGTGTGCAATTATGGAGACTCCACCTACGGAAAGATACAATCATGATGAAGTTGATCCAGAGGGCAGCTACCAAACTGGTAAATGGTCTCTGTCATAAAATATATGGGGTCAGGCTCATGGACCTCAACATGTATATGCTGGGAGAGAGGGGATATGATAGAGACATTTAAATACCTCAGTGACGTTAATACATAAGAGGTGAGCCTTTTTTAAATGAAGGAAAACTGTGGAATGAGAGGGCATAGGATAAAGTTAAGAGGAAATACTATTTGACGGAAAGGGTAGTAGATGCGTGGAATAGCCTCCCGGTGGAGGTTGTGGAGACACAAAGACTGTATCAGAACTGAACGCATTAGTGCCCAATGTTCCCACATGGCCTATTATGGGAACATTGGGCACTAATAAGTTAAGAAAGCGTGGGACAGGCATATGAGATCCCTTAGGAAAAAGAGGAGCTAGTGGTTATTGAGGAAGGGCAGACTGGATGAGTCATTTGGCCCTTATCTCCCGTCATGATTCTATGTTTCACTCCATGAAACTAATGACTGGTAGACTGAAAATAAACAAGTTTTATTTTCATACAGTGCATAATTAAGCTGTGGAGTCTGTTGCCAAAGGATGTGGTCAAGCAACCAAAGTAGTGAGATTCAAAAGAGGCTTAGAAAAGTTCTTAGAGGATAAAGTCTGTTAAAAAAGTATTAGACCAGGTAGACTTGGGAGAGCCATTGCTTTTTACTGAAAATAAGCTGAGAAATAGCGCAACTTTTTTGTATCTGCTGGGTACTTATGACCCAGACTCTATGGACCTTGATCTCACTCAGTGTGGCTTTTCTTATGTTGTTATACTTTTGTATCTCTATAAGCTTAAGTGAATTTTCAGTGCAAAACTACGTGTGTAGTTTGTCTTTGAAAATATGGTTAAATGTATATGGGTACAAAAATGTACCAGTTGTTTCTATAGATGGCTTTGGGGCACATGAAACTGTGTGTACATTTGAAAATTCAATTATATGCATATAGTTTAATCTCCTCACCTAAACATGCCTCTCTTTTATGCACATAAAAATAAGCATAAAAAAACAAGTTGATTTTTTTCTTTCCTATTAAGGAGGCATACATTTTTTAAATAACTACCAAATTTAGTTCCCTGAAGGTCCCTTTTACTAAAGCTTAGTATGCGCTAACAGAATTAGCATGTGCTAAATTCTAAGAATTCCATAGGTATATAATGGGCTTCTTTGCACTTAGTGCACGGTAAACTTTAGTAAAAGGTCCCCTGTCCCCTAAGTTACATGGCTAGGTATATAATGTGCCTCTTAGCACTTAGTACATGCTAAGCTTTAGTAAATGGGCCCCTAAGTTACATGGGTAGATTGTTTGTTTGAAAATAAAAGGGTAATGGAATTTGAAATACTGGCTTTTTGTGGTTTATGTATGTTTACGTCCCTAGTAAGCTCACAGTCTAACCTGGGGCAAAAAAGGGTTAACGTGACTTGCCCAGAGACAGAAGGAGCTGCAGTGGGAATTGAACACAGTTCCTCAGGTTCTCAGCCCACTGCACTAACCAATAGGCTACTCCTCCACTCCAATAAGGTGTTAATGTGCTTCTAAAAACAATTTTATTTAAGGAACAAAACTCAGCAATAGATAGACCATTAAGTATAACAGATTAAATAACCCCAAATGAACAAGATAGCCTCATCTCTTCCCACACCTATCAAAAACACTTCCTTGACAACTACCAAAACATGGAAGAACTCAGAGAAGCCAAAATATCTTCCCCACCCTGTAAAGTGGAAAGAAACCAAAAGTCCTGTAAGCTTTCATAGAAACATGTGGAGAGTACACTTCAGTGGCGTACCAAGTGGGGGCGGGGTGCCGCGCGCCTGTCGGCTCTTCGTTTTCATGCTCCCTCTGCCCCAGAACAGGTTACTTCCTGTTCCGGGGCAGAGGGAGCATGAAAACGAAGAGCTGGCAGGCGTGCGGCACCCCCCCCCCCCCAGCGGCGTGCACCCGGGGGGGTGTTCTTTCGCCGGGGGATTGGGGGTTCTTTCACTGGGGGGGGCGTCGCGCTGTTCTGGGGGGCGGGGCGATCGGCCCCCCTAGGAACGCCACTGGTACACTTCAAGATCTGTGCTCAAGGCAAGATCATCAAGCAGGCTGTGCACAGTACACTGCCAGTAGATGGCTTCCTTGTCAGTACTGTCCTCATATCACCTCACACAGGAAAAGGGATCAATTTTATAACAGGGGCCTATGATAAAGTAAAAAAAAAAAAAAAAGTGCCTATTTTGGCCTTGGGTTATAAAAGAACATCTGTGTGAGAAGTCCAAAAGGCACTTCTTTTAAACCTATGTTACAAAGACAATGTAGGTGCCCTTGTGTCCATATAAAATAGGCTCCTAGAACCAGCCACTATATCATGTAAATGCTGATGCACACATTTACACCTCTTCCAAAGCAAGTGAATATGTGTGTGCTTACTCTCATATTTTATAAAATATGTGTATACATCACAAGTCTGGCCTTGTTGTACCTAAACTATACCCTCAGGAATGTCTATATACAGTTCATAGAGAAGTATATACTATTTTGTCACCACTCATATTTATAGAAGCGTAAGCCATGGGGTGATTTTATAAAATTATCCCCTCCCCAAACCTATTTTATTAAGGCAAAACAAAAAAAAATCCAAAAACCAATGAGGGCTAACCCCAAATAATTATCAAACTCCCTACCTTCTCAAGCAGTTTTTAAACAAAATATAAAATAGCTATATTCATGGACCATCATACACAAGAGATCATAAAAAATTTCAGGGGTCCTTTTACTAAGCTGCAGGAAAAATGGCCCTGCGGTAGCGGCAGGGTTTGTTTTTCGTACATGCCAGGGCCCTTTTTACCACAGCGGGTAAAATGCCCCCCCAAAATGGTCATGCAGTAAAATAACTTTTATTGTGTGGCCATGCAGAGGGAAGCACCACCATCCATTGAGTGGTGGTAAGGGCTCCTGTGGTAAGCAGGCAGTGCGCGACAATACACAATTACCACCGGGTTAGCGCCATGCTACAAAAAAAAATTTTCTCGGTGCTCCAGAAATGCAGACTTGTTGGATTGGCGGTAGTTTCAGCTTACCACCGCTTTGTAAAAAGGCCCCTCAATGAATTATTTAAGTTTAAATATCAGTCAGTAGGTTAAAATATATTTTTGGAGTCCAATGTAAAACTTTATAAACCAAATTCAGTGTAAATAAACAATGTTAGAGCAAAAACTACTTAAGATTGTTAAGTGAAGATCTCCAAAACCAAGACCCAGCTTTCACCTGACACAATATCATGTTTCAAGCTTCAACTCTACCTCAGGGAAACTCAAGGAAATTGTTTACAGGAATTATGATCCATACATCTTCACTGCAGTGTAAATTTTCCAGCTCTTCAACTGTTAGAACAGCTGGAAGATTTATATTCTAGATTTAAAAAAAAAGAAAATAACTTATAACATGAAAGTTATTTTTCCATGATTTGGGATTTGGCCCATACCAGAACTCTTTTGTCCTCCTTGGATGAAAGCCTGTACCTCCAGCGCTTAATTTTACTAAGCCTTCTCAGGTATGCTTAATGTGTGGTAGAGGGAGGTGGTTTGTGATGGCCATTTGAGTGCTGTATATCTAGGAGAGAATCAGGCATTATGGAGAAGATAGCTTTTTATCTAGTTTGTTTGGTTTTTTTTTTCTCCTCTTGGGGATATAGACTGCTATAAAATACAAAAACATACATAAGACAATCATGAAATACAAATTTTAGACAATTGAAAATAAACTTAACTAAATCATAGGTAGGGTCAAATCCATCATCACTAACAATATCCTTTAAGCGCCTGAGCAAACATCCAGGTCTTCAAAAGATCAATAGGTTCAATTCCAAGCATAACTCAAGTAGCAGCTTATTCCAAAGAGCAAGGACCCAAGTGAGTCTTACACTAGGTAGAGCAAGTGTCTGGCTATGGCGGCAGAATTCAGGAGGGAAGCAGTGCGGCAGGACAGGGCCTGCTTCCTTCCCTTCTCCACGGCTACTGCCATCACTACCAACTCACCTCTTGTCTGCCTGGGCCACAGTGTGGAACCTCTGAGCACAGGTACATCCTAAAGGTCTACTGTGTCCTGCCCCCTCTGGCAGGAAATTTGCAATGGAGGAGGCAGGAATCAGCAGACCTTAAGCACATGCCTGCTTTCAAATGCCTCACACTATGCCACTTTCAAGCACTTCAGAGCAGCTTGAGCAGAGATAGTGTGATGATGGTGGCAGCAGTGGAGGAGAATCAAATCAATTCTTGTATACCGCTGATATCCCCTTTCCAGGGTTCAGTGTGGTTTACATTCTTGGTGAGACAAAAGCCGATAATGTTAGTGTGAGGTATGAGAACAATTAGAGACCACTGGTGTAATGCATGAGACCAAAAACATTATAGGAAATGATAATAATGGATGATACTAGGAGATAGACGTCAATGGATTGTTATGAAACAGTCTTTGGGAAGAGAGAGGTTTTTAGCCTATTCCTGAAGCTAAAGTATCTGTCCTGATGGCAGTAGGTTAAAGTTCCATATTTTAACTCCAAGTACAGGGAACAGAGAGCTGGAAATCTTCTGATTTCTAATTGTCTTTTGAAACGATGACGCTAGCATCAGTTGTTCTTTCAATCTGTTAGACTGGACCAAACGTAGTGAAGCAATCTTAGTCAGCAGTTCAGAGATGAAACCCTGTAAGATTTGAAAAACTAAACAAACAGCTTTGAACCTGAGTCTTTCTGATATGGGAAGCCAGTGCAGTTTGTTAAGATGAGTTGAAACACTGGTATATCTATTCAATCTGTGTATTAGTGTAGCAGCTGTATTCTGTATGATTTGCAGTTTCTGTTTCTGATATTGACACTTAATACCAAGAAATAGAACATTACAGTAATTCAACTGAAGTGAAGAATCAAGCAAGATCCCTAGTATTCTGGTTTCGGACTAGACTGTAAAGCTTTGACCATTGGACAAAGATATTGATGGTGGGGCCTCAATTCCCTGCTTTCTGAACCATAGGACCTTGGTTTTCTGTTTCAACGATTTTTATTGATGACACTGCAAATAACACCAATCCATCTTTCCCAACAAACAATAATCAAAAAAAGGTAAATAACAAACAGCAGCAATGCTAAGTCATGAAAATGTTGTCATATTTGCCCCTCCCCCTATTTTAATTCTGCTTCCCAGCTGGGGACTAGCACTCCAGTCCACAAAGTCAGTCAATTCAACAATATCGTGTCATTCCTTAATTATTATCTGAGATAGTATCAAGCTCATTTTCAAAGCACTTAGCCTCCCAAAGTTCCATAGAAACCTATGGAACTTAGCCTCCCAAAGTGCTTTGAAAATATGCCTCATAATCATACAAACCACTGGGATGTTGAACAACAATAATCGACCCTCTTCTAGCCAATAGATATCATTACTTCCCTCCCCATATATCCCCCTCCTCCATCTATGGTACCCCCCTTACCTCCCTCTGCTCGGGAATATGTGCTGCGATTGATCCCCTCACCACATTCAAGGCCTCTTACAGCATATTAAGAATAAGGCTTCTTCCTCTCTGGGTTAAAGTATCCAACAGGCACCCCCATGTCTTCAGGAAGCCTGCTTTGCGCTTACATGATCCCTTTGCCTCTCTTGCCTCCCATACCATCAGATGGTGAACTTGATTACGCCAGTGCCGAAATTCAGGGGCATCTACTGAAGTTCAATACTGCATCACGCACTTCTGCGCAACAAGGCAGAGTTTACGACACAATAATGTTTTTTCTGCATTAATACCTTGAAACACACCTGAATTGTCCAATATTAGCTGGAGTGGAATTCCCTCAATCCTGTAGGTTAGTAAGGAAGACAGAAATGATGCAACTCGCCTCCAAAATATCTGCACCACTGTACAGTCCCAGAACGCATGAAAAAAAGTATTATCATACACTTTACATTTCCCACATACTGCTGTGGTAATACCCCCCGTTCTATACAATTGGACTTGAGTAAAGTATGCTCTGTGTATTACCCTAAAAGCACATTCCCTAAGGGTAGCTCCACTAGTTAGCCGATAAACATCTTTTAGGTGTGCTGCTATATCCCAAGGTACCAAGTTCTCTCCTACATCTTTTTCCCATCTCTGTCTAAGTTGATCCAACTCTTTCCCAGGTGTCAGTTCCCAAATTCTCTGCTGTATGCTTGAAATAGAAGGGGCCCCTCCGAAACTTCATCAAAAAACAATTTAATCTTCCCTCCTAACTTAAATTTTAGTGCTTCTTTGTCTATTGAGTGCATATAGTGTTTTATCTAGCAATAGGCAAAAGTGTCCAACATCTAGCCATAGAAGGTATCAGCTGAGACAATGGCTTACCCTCCCCGTCCACTCTCACAACATCTTCTAAACAGATTAAACCCCTCTGCTCCCATTGTGTGGAAGTGATATTCGCCAACCCTGGCTGAAACATCAGGTTTCCTTTAATAGTTCAGTAATTCTCGGATTTCCCCCTAGCCACTTTCCTAGTAGCCGCCACGCATCTCTTAAAGGCGCCAAAAGTATGCTATTCCTAAGCGGCTGTGGTAACAGTACTCCATCTGTGTGAAGTAAGGTTATAAGTTTGTACAAGGTAAAGTAGGCTTCTTCTAAGCTAAGGGGGGGGGGGGGGGGTGTGCATTTCAGTGGAAAACCCAATCTCTCACTTGACTCAAGAGACATGCTGTGTTGTAATACTTGAGATTAGGAAGGTCCAAGCCTCCTTGCCTCCACCCTCCCAGCATGTATTGTATTTGAACCTTAGCTTTTTTTTTCACCCAACAAAATCTCGCCACTAATTGACAAAAGTGCTTAATATCTTTTTGCAAGAGCCGCAGCGGTAATGTCTGCAAGACATAGAGCCACCAAGGCAGAATCACCATTTTGAGAAGGCTAATTCAGCCCATTAAGGTCAGCCCACTCCAGGTCTCTAATTGCTGGGCCGTTTGTGTGATCAGTCGATTTACATTTAGTTTATATAACCCTTTCGTGAGAGCCGCTAAGATAATACCTAAGTACCTAAAACAGTTACCTGCCCACCTCAGCGGGAAGTCCCCAGACCAAAGGGTCTGAGTGCCCGGATTCACAGCCAGCACATCAGATTTTTCGAGATGTAATTTAAAATCTTTAGTAGTCTCCGAATTCTCTAAAAATCTCCAAAAGGTCCTCTAAAGATTCCATGGGTTTTGTTAGGATTACTAGCAAATCATCCGCGAATGCAGCTAGTTTGAACTCTGTCCTCCCAATCGACACCCCATGAACAGCCAGACTTGAAACGATATCCCGAATCAATGGATCTAAATAAAGTGCGAATAGCAGAGGTGACAAAGGGCATCCCTGTCTAGTCCCCCGTTCAACCTCAAAATCCCCTGAAATATTTCCATTAACCATTACTTGAGCTCTCGGGGAGCAATACATGGCCCGAAATGCCTGTACGAACCAACCCTGGAATCCATCCTTTTCCAATACCGAGAACAAAAAAGGCCATTCTACGCAATCAAATGCTTTTTCTTCATCAAAGCTGATTACTATGGCCTTTTCATGAGTTAGACCCAGTCGTTTCAATGAAGCCAGAATACTCTGTAGATTTTTAGCCACAGATCTATCCTGCACAAAGCCCACTTACACCTCGTGTATAACATGTGGCAACATGTTTCCCATTCTATTAGCCAATATTTTTGAAAAAAGTTTGACTTCATGATTCAAAAGTGAAATAGGTCTATACGAGGACATCAACATTTTGTCTCATTTTGGCTTAGGAAACACTATGATCTGAGCTACATTAACGTGGTCCGGCAGTCGACCCAAGTCTACCCACGCATTAAACACTGCGGTCAAGGTAGGAACTATAGATTCCCCCACCATCTTGTAAAATTCAGCTTTTAGACAGTCTGGGCCCGGAGCTTTACCCACCTTGCTACAGCCGATGGCCCATGTTATCTTATCGGCGCTAATCGGGGCGTTCAAGCATTTGCAGTCTTTTTGATTTAAAGTAGGGGTTTCTATTCCATCCAGATAAAGGCTACCTTGCAGCCCCTCTTTGTCTTCTGTGCTATAGAGTTTTTGTTAGAAAGCTTGAAAAGCTGACCTTATTTCCTGATCTGTATGGAGTATACTCCACCCCCTCCCCCCCCCCCCCCCCCCCCATTTTTGATAGAAACTATATTTCTAGACACATTTTGGAGCCACCAACCTTGCTAACAACTTTCCGCCTTTATTCCCATGTTTGTATAATTGGAATCGATAAATAAGTCTGAGACTTAATCTCTCTATCATGTAATAAAGCGTTTAGGGCCGTCTGGACAGCTATCAGATCTGTTCTTACTTGAAGACTCAGAGTAACTCCAAATTGTTTTCGCAGCTCTTTCAGTTGTTTTTCCAACCGTATGATTTTAGGATCCCTAGTCGTCTTGTACTGAGTGGCATAACTAATAATCTCACCTCGCATGACAGCTTTTGCTGCTTCCCAATAAGTGGAAATATCTTCTACCGAGTCCTCATTAAAATGTTTGTATTCTCCCCACTTAGCTAACAAGAACTCCCTAAATTTTTCATCCTTAAAGAGATAGCTAGGGAAAGTCCAACCTCGGGCCTTGTCTTCCACTGCATCTCCTTGCCAGGTCATCCATACCATAGAGTGGTCCGAAAGAATACACGGTCCAATATTTGCTGCCCTAATATCTGTAAAAGACGTACGCGATGTCAGCAAATAATCAATCCTTGAATGTGTATTATGAGCTCGTGATTGATGTGTGTTTGCCCTTTCCAGAGGATGTAGCGTGTGCCAGACGTCCACAAGATCTAATGTATTACATAGGTCAGGCAAGCCTCTAGTGCCACGGTACCCAGTATCTATGGGAGAGTATGACCTGTCCATCTGTGGGCCCCATGCCATATTGAAGTCTTCTCCCAACAGCGGGAGTGCTTCTGTTTTAATAAGAGTCAAGAGTAGTCTCTTATAAAATTTAAGATCCAACATATTCGGAGCATACATACTACCCAGAACAACCTGCTGTCTGGTAACTGTGGCCATACAAAAAATAAATCGACCGTCCGGGTCTTTTACCACATTATGAATCTGTGAAGCTACCCCCTTCCGAAACAATATTGCCACCCCACCTTTACGTCCCACTGCTGGTGATGCAACACATTCCCCCACCTACCATCTAACCAATTTTGCATGCTCAAGGTCTGATAAGTGTGTTTCTTGTAAGAGCACAATGTCTGCCCTTATACGTTGTAATGCAGAATTTTTTTACCTCTTTATAGGAGAATGAATGCCCCCCACATTCCAAGTGACAATTTTAATCATTTCCCAGGCAATTGTCGCACAGTATCAACCAGTGAAAAATTCTATCTACTAAGAAGAGCCAGCCCAGCCTCTGACCCCTCCCCATCATATATTTACAATTATATATCCATCCTTGTATCATCACTATTTTATGATCTACAAACCAATCATCCACACCATGCATCCATACCTTTTCCTGAGCAGAGCCCCTACCATCTCTCCTACCCCCCCCCATCCCTTCTCCCATCCCTTCCCCATTACATACACCCCTCATTACCCCAATGATCCCTATGGGATTCAGGTCACTTCTAATGCCTCCCCTCAAAACCCTTTGTAAACATCCCACCCCCATCTGTATGTTTCCTCTTTATGTACTCGTTAACATCCAGCTTCACCCTTCAGTTCAAATTACAGATTAACATAAAAAGCAACTTATTTCTAAGCAAATCTTCATTTACATCACTCATATCTATACTTCCTCTCTCTCTCTCTCTCATAGTCTGCTAATATGCAACCCCCCCCCCCCCCTTGCATGGCTCAAACCATTATTTTTTTAGCCCCTTACCATTATTCATTGCCCAATTACCTCCACATTATGTGTTAGGATTTCTACCCCTTTCCACCCATCATATTACCATATACATTCCAAGCAAAAAAGAAAAACATTAATACTACTAAACTAATAGAAAAAGACAAGTCAACTGCAAATTATCATTCCCCTCTTACTGCAACTATTACGCCATATACTGGCGATGTCCTCCACAAATTAGTAGTCCCATTTCAATTATCAGCTCTAGATGGTTTCCAGTTGATACTTGAAGGGTCAGTACAATCTGCAAATTTCTCTGTCCCTCTGATTTGCTTCGTGCAATTTTTATTCCAACTCAATTATGTACCACTTCTCCAATTCCAAGCCGAATCATTCAATTTGAGTTTCCAGGCTCCAACTGCTGCAAAACAACATGCGCTTCCTCTGCAGTCGTGTAGATCTTAGAGGTTGATTAATACACAATTCGAAGCTTCACGGGATATAGTAGAGCTGATTAAATTTTACGCTGTACTAATTCCGAGCAAACAGGAGAGAACTGCTGCCTGTTGGGCTGCTACTGCAGCCGAGTAGTCCTGAAAGCACAGGACCTTCTGGTTTCTACTTCTCAGCTCCCTTTCCCCCTCTCAGCGCTTGCAGAATGGCAGTCTTGTGGGCAAAATTAAGAACTCTTCATATAACCACTCTTGGTCGGCCAGCACTCCCTTGCTTAAGGCCTAAACGATGTGCCCGTTCAATTCTTAGCGGACCCAAATATGGCGGCAGCGCCAGCTCTTTAGAGAGCCATATTTCTAAAATGTTTTTCAGATCCCGATCGCCTTGGTCTTCAGCCAGTCCCATAAACCGCAAATTATTACGTCTCAACCTATTTTCAAGATCTTCTATTTTATCGGCGTATGATATTATCCTTTTCTTTAGTTTACTGTATTCTGCCTCCATTTTCATCATTCGATTTTCCAGGTCACTGGCTCTCTGTTGATAATTCAACATGTCCGTTTTAATCTGGGCGACATGACTATGCAAAGACTCCAGCTTAGTTTCCAAAGAGCCCAACTTCTTATCTAGTATGGACCCGAGCGCGCTGGTAACTTCACCAACTATTTCTGCCGCCCATGCAGATCTAACCAACTATGCCGCTGAGCTAGCAGGAGCCGCCATCTTGTCTTCTGTCGGCCGGCTTTTCTCATCTTTAAGGTTCCATGCAGCTGACGATTTAGTTTTCAGTGTTAATTTGGTTTATCTTGATGGTTTTGTAGCGCTCTTCCTGAGGCAGCCACGAGGTTGGCGAAACAAGGCGCTTTTGTCGAGGGGCTGGCGTTTTTTCGCCGCTGCAGCAACCATATAGGACTCCGGAGTCCCTTAAAGTGGGATTTTTGGTTATAGTCTTTCGCCTGTGGGTGTTACACCTGGTTAAAGCTAAGTATTCCACACTTGTGATATCTGGGGTTAAGCCTGAGTGGGTTTCTACTTGTTGCAGTATGTACAAGCAAAGTTTCTAGATGGTTTAAAACGTTAAAATGTTAAAAAAAAGTTTTATATTTACCACTGTTTTGCTCTATTATACAACAAATAGTACCTTAGCATATCTCAAGGTGTATCCTTGTTTTGAGGGTTCTCTTCAGACAGTCCTTTACTGGCTTTTGTCAGTTTTTCAGGATGGTTAGATGATGGGTGTCCATTTGTAAGATTGATATAGAATTTTTGAGAGAGGGATTGAGTTTTTTATCCCATCGGTTTTCTCATGTTCTATGAGTTTTTACGTTGGGGTTTTTTTCTCTCTTGACTCTCTGAAATAGAACCCATGATAGTACTCTACTCCTATTTTAAGCAGGGGTTTAGCAATAACTTTGTATGATTCCCTGCTAGGAGGTTTGAGGTTCATTTTGTTAACAGTATTTATCAATCCAGAGGGACACCTGCATACCATCTCTGTATATGATTTTACAAGTAAACTCCTTCTGATAGGTTGATATTTCATTTTCGAGTTTATTTTCTCCTATATAATTTAGAGGTATATCTATTACATGGTATACTACTTGCAATGTCAACACAATACATAATAGAATATTATGATTGGTAGTGAAGGGTAAGGCAAAGTTGTAACATATAGATGAGTAAGAAAGTAGGAAGAATTTGAAAGTAAGGTCACTGATTTGAAGAAAGTTGCACATGAGGTCAGAGAGATGGTTAAATATTTTCTCCGAGGACAAGCAGGCTGCTTGTTCTCACGACTGGGATGACGTCCACGGCAGCCCCCTCCGACCGGAAAAAACTTCGCGGGAGGTCCCGCACGCAGGGCACGCCCACCGCACATGCGCGGCCGTCTTCCCATCCATGCGCGACTGTTCCCGCTCAGTTTTTTTCCTTTCCACGCTGGAGAGAGACGTGTCTTCGTCCCTCTCCTAGTCAGCCCCGGAAACCGGATTGCGGCCTAGCCCGCGGTTTTTTCTTTTCTTTGTGTACGTGTTCACGTTATCTTTTTCTCGTTAATTAAAAAAAAAAAAGTTTTCCTCGTCCTCAGTCGCAAGGGCGAGTTGTCGCGGCCTTGTGGCCGCGCAGTCGTTTCTTTCTTTTTCGGGTGTGCTTTTCACAGCCACCATAGACGATTTTGACTTCGCCGACGCGATTTTTCCGTCGATGTCCTCGAAGGTCCCGAGCGGATTCAAGAAGTGTGGTCGGTGCGGCCGGCAGATCTCGCAGACCGATACTCACACTTGGTGTCTCCAGTGCCTTGGCCCAGAGCATAATTCCAAGACGTGCACCTTGTGTCTCGACTTACGGAAGCGGATGCAGATGGCGAGGCAAGTTCTGCGGGACCGTCTTTTTGGAACTTGCGCCGGCCCTTCGACGTCGACCTCGACGGCATCGGTGTCGAAGGCCGGGTCTTCGGTACCGATGACGGCGTCGGCGCCGACTATGGCATCGACCCCAGGAGCACAGTTACCTTTGGCCCGCCGGCCTGCCAGCGACGGCGGTGGTGAGCGGCCGCGGCCACTCCCGCTGCTCAGGGCCATCGGGACCGAACCCTGTCGGATCCGATACCTCGAAGCCATGGGGGCTCCACCTCCTCGTCCCTTCCGTGGAGCGCCGATGACGGACATCGGAAGAAAGCCAAAAAGCACCGTCATCGGTCGCCCACGACGCACGGGACTGGCAGCTCCGGGACATCGAGGGACGACTCGACACCCAGGAAGCGGCAGTGCCGGGAGGAGTGTTCCCCCTCAGTCGAAGAGGTGTCGCTGCGCCGGTCCTCGGGTATCTCGGTACCGTCTCCTGGACCCGAGCAGCTTCCAGCGCTGGCGCCCACACCGGCCCCCCCTGCCTTTCCCAACAGCAGGCCTAGACGAGTGCCTCCGAGCCATCCTTTCGGGGATTCTGGAAGGGCTGATGCGCCAGGCTCTACCGGCACCGGGGGTGCTTGCGCCCTCGGTGACGTTGATGGAGGCGCTGGTGGGCTCTGGCCCGATGATGAGGCCTCCGACGCCGCTTGCGGCACCGGTGTCGACCGCCACTCAGGTGGAGTCGACATCGATGGAGGGAGCTTCGTCCCAGCCGGCGCGGGAGTCCACCACTCGACGTCATCATCGAGGACGTGGTTCCTCGCAGTCGAGACGGGCCCGGTTGCGGTCTGAGCTGAGAGAGCTCATGTCCGACACCGAGGAGGAGGCCTCGTGGGGGGAGGAGGAGGATCCCAGATATTTCTCCTCCGAGGAGTCTGTGGACCTTCCCTCCGACCCCACTCCTTCACCGGAGAGGAAGCTCTCACCTGCTGAAAGCCTCTCCTTTGCCTCTTTTGTCAGGGATATGTCTATCAGCATTCCCTTCCCCGTGGTTACTGTGGATGAGCCGAGGGCGGAGATGCTCGAAGTCCTCGACTATCCATCACCACCTAGAGAATCTTCCATGGTACCGCTGCACAATGTCCTGAAGGAGACGCTGCTTCGGAACTGGTTGAAGCCACTATCTAATCCCACCATCCCCAAGAAAGCGGAGTCCCAATACAGAATCCACTCAGACCCAGAGTTGATGCGGCCTCAATTGCCTCATGACTCGGCGGTCGTGGACTCTGCTCTCAAAAGAGCACGGAGTTCGAGGGATGCCGCCTCGGCGCCCCCTGGGCGGGAGTCTTGCACTCTGGACTCGTTTGGGAGGAAGGCCTACCAATTTTCCATGCTCGTGACCCGAATCCAATCATACCAGCTCTACACGAGCATCCACATGCAGAACAATGTGCGGCAACTGGCGGACCTGGTCGACAAGCTCCCTCCACAACAGTCCAGGCCTTTTCAGGAGGTGGTCAGGCAGCTGAAGGCGTGCAGAAAGTTCCTGTCCAAGGGTATCTATGACACCTGTGATGTGGCATCTCGAGTTGCGGCTCAAGGTATAGTGATGCGCAGACACTCCTGGCTGCGTGCCTCTGACCTGGACAACCGTACCCAGCCGCGGCTGGCGGATGTCCCTTGCTGGGGGGATAACATTTTCAGCGAGAAGGTCGAGCAGTTGGTGGACCAACTACACCAGCGGGAAACTGCTCTCGACAAGCTCTCCCACCGGGCGCCTTCAGCATCCACCTCAGCAGGTGGACGTTTTTCCCGGGCCCGGCAGGCTGCACCCTACGCCTACAGCAAGCGTAGATACACCCAGCCGGCCCGAAGGCCTCCTCAGGCACAGGGACAGTCCCAGCGTGCTTGTTCCCATCAACAGCTTGCGCCTAAGCAACCCCCTGCGCCTCCACAGCAAAAGCAGGGGACAAGCTGTTGACTGGATCCATGGGAACATAGCCGCCATCAAAGTAGCCGTGCCAGACGGCCTGCCGGTCGGGGGGAGGTTAAAAGTTTTTCACCAAAGGTGGCCTCTTATAACCTCCGACCAGTGGGTTCTCCAAATAGTGCGGTGCGGATACACCCTGAATTTGGTCTCCACCCCACCAAATTGTCCACCGGGAGCCCAATCCTTCAGCTCCCATCACAAGCAGGTACTTGCAGAGGAACTCTTTGCCCTTCTCAGCGCCAATGCGGTCGAGCCTGTGCCACCCGGGCAGGAAGGGCATGGATTCTATTCCAGGTACTTCCTTGTGGAAAAGAAAACAGGGGATGCACCCCATCCTAGACCTGAGAGGCCTGAACAAGTATCCGGTGCGAGAAAAGTTCAGGATGCTTTCCTTGGGCATCCTTCTCCCCATGATTCAGAAAGACGATTGGCTTTGTTCCCTGGATTTAAAGGATGCTTATACTCACATCCCGATACTGCCAGCCCACAGACAGTATCTCCGATTCCGTCTGGGGACATGTCACTTTCAGTATTGTGTGCTACCCTTTGGGCTCACCTCTGCACCACGGGTGTTCACGAAGTGTCTCGTGGTGGTTGCGGCGTATCTCCGCAAGCTGGGGGTGCACGTGTTCCCGTATCTCGACGATTGGCTGGTGAAGAGCACCTCAGAGGCAGGAGCTCTTCGGTCCATGCAGAGCACTATTCACCTTCTGGAGCTGCTGGGGTTTGTGATAAATTACCCGGTCCCATCTCCAGCCAGTCCAATCTCTGGAATTCATAGGAGCTCTGCTGAATTCACAGACGGCTCAGGCTTATCTTCCCGAGGCGAGAGCTCAGAATCTCCTGTCCCTCGCTTCCCAGACCAGAGCGTCTTAGCAGATCACAGCTGGGCAGATGTTGAGACTCCTGGGCCATATGGCCTCTACGGTCCATGTGACTCCCATGACTCGTCTTCACATGAGATCTGCTCAATGAACCCTAGCTTTCCAGTGGTGCCAAGCCACCGGGAATCTAGAAGATGTCATCCTCCTGTCCATCAGTTGCTGCAATTCGCTGCACTGGTGGACAAATTGGACCAATTTGACCCTTGGACGTCCATTCCAAATTCCGCAGCCCACGAAGGTGCTGACGACAGATGCATCTCGCCTGGGGTGGGGAGCTCATGTCGATGGGCTCCACACCCAGGGGGTGTGGTCCCCCCAGGAACAAGATCTTCAGATCAACCTCCTGGAGCTTCGAGCGGTCTGGAACGCACTGAAGGCCTTCAGGAATCGGCTGTCCTACCAAATCATCCAAATTGGGACAGACAGGTTGCAATGTATTACATCAACAAGCAGGGGGGCACTGGATCTCGCCCTCTGTGTCAGGAAGCCGTCAGGATGTGGCGTTGGGCATGCCAGTTTGGCATGTTTCTCCAGGCCACATACCTGGCAGGTGTAAACAACAGTCTGGCCGACAGGCTGAGCAGAGTTATGCAACCGCACGAGTGGTCGCTTCATTCCAGAGTGGTACGCAAGATCTTCCGAGAGTGGGGCACCCCCTCGGTGGACCTTTTCGCCTCTCAGACCAATCACAAGCTGCCTCTGTTCTGTTCCAGACTACAGGCACACGGCAGATTGGCGTCGGATGTTTTTCCTCCTCCAATGGGGGAATGGCCTCCTGTATGCATATCCTCCCATACCTTTGGTGTTTTCCGACTCTCATTTTGCAGAACGACGGAGCGCTTCTGCACCCCAACCTTCAGTCTCTGGCTCTCACGGAAGGGCCATAGCATTGTCAGTAGTGGGGAGTCCTCATATCTACCTCCATCCTACATTTATCACAACTTGTTAGGAGAACACAACTGTAGTTCTGTGCTATGCCATGCCTAGGGATACGTTCACCTCCTTTCTTGCCAGGCCCAAAATGTCATGCTCTGAACCATATAAACAGCATTAGGTATTCTGCACAGTTCATAGCGCAATACCAGTCCTGAATAGCGGAGGAGGAGAACATGGTCCAAAACTCAGCATTGCCACTGATCTCCAAACTGGAATATAGACAAATGACTGAATGAGAGGTTGGGAGTGGTACGTGAGGAGGGAGAGTGAGTGACAGGATGGGGAACAATGAGTGTGAAGTAATTGGAAGGGGAGGTGTGAGGAGAGTGAATGGGAGGATTGGAAAGGGTATGGAGAGAGGAAGGACTGTGGGGTATGAATAAAGAAAGGGATCAGGATGAGAAGGAGGGGTATGAGTGAATCATCCATCTTTCTCCTGATTCTCAGAACCTCCTTCCTGATCCATGATCTCCTCTTTTTTTCTTCCCTTCCCCCAGCATTCCTCTTCTCTCTCTTTCCTCTGCTTCCTGATTTCTCATATCTTACCCTCCCTCTGCGCTAGCATTCTGTTTCCTTTTGCCTCTCCTATCTAAGATTCCTTCTCCATTTCCTTTCTTTGAGATCATCTTCCCCATCCCCCAAATATAATCCTCCTCTAGCTCCACTTTTTCCTTCCCAGAACAGTCACTATCCCACATTTTTATCCCAAAAAAGAACCAGATAAGTAAACAAAATACACAAAAAAGTAAGAACATGCTATTTTTAGTAACTTACATGTGCTACCTTTGATATGTGTTATTAATAATTAGATCTCATTGCGTAAAATGGGACGTAGTGTAAACACATTCATTTTATTATCACACATTAATAACCCTACTTGTTAATATATGTAAATCTGCAGAACATTCTATATAATTGCTGCTGAATTTCAGAAACTTTTCCATAGTTTCTTGTTCTTGGCACAGAATCCACCCTTGACCGTCCACAAGGGTTTGGGGGCTGTATCTATAAGGACGCTGAAACAGGCAGTTTTGTATAACCTGTGATTGGTGATGAGCTTGTGTTTTATTTTCTTAACTTACATTCTTCCTCAATTCCATATATGCATTGACCTGAGTTATCAATCATAGTAACTTCTTAGGCATATTGTACTTAACTGATGCCATTGTTCGAGGAGGGTACATCCATCTGTCCCATATATATAGGTTTGTGTGGACATGCAAAATGGAGGTAATCATGAGTGCAAGCAGGGCCGCAGAAAGGAGGGGCAGGGGAGGCAAAATTCCCTGGGCCTAGCCTCCAAGGGGGGGTGGGGGGGTCCGGGCCTGGCACTGGCAAGCTTCTTCTTGCTGCCTGCTTCCAGGTCTGTCCTCCCCTGCTCCTGCGTGCCGCCCAGGACCCAGATGATTGCATTAGCCTGATATCGCGTTAATGCAGTCATCCGGGTCCTGACTCTCAGCACGGACAGGAGCAGGAGAGGACAGACTGTGGGAGCAGACACGCAGGAAGTGACTTGCAGGTACGGGCCACCCCCTTGGAGGCAAAGACAAAAAAGTGCAGGAGCGGCAGTATGTGTGGGGGGGGGGGGGGCAGTGCGAGTGGAGGCAAAGACAAAAAGATGTGGGAGCAGCAGTGTGCGTGTGGGGGGAGGGGGCTTGCGCAGGCCAGGTCTGCCCTGTGCCCAGCTATGTCTCTCGGCGGCCCTGATTGCAAGCGGAAGAGAAAGGGGGAGAGGCAGAGACTTCAAGGAGAAGGGCAGCAGGGGTTACGATGGAGTGAGTGTAGGCAACCAGGAAGTTTTGAAGGATGAAGGAAAAGGGAAGCCAGAACATGAGAATAAATAAGAGTATAACAAAGAGAAGGTGGAGTATGGGGAGTGGGAAAAAACACCTAAATGCTCACAGCTAAAAACACATACACACCCCAACCCACAACTGTTTAAACCCCGAAATAACTCCACAACATATCTCCATCCTACACATCATGGACACCTCTTCCACTTCACCCAGACCTCACATATATTACCATTCATCATGTACATCCCATTCTCTTACAAATCCCTTCCACCCTACCAAGAGACAGTTTAGCATGTCTTCCCCCTTCTGAGATTCCACATAGACATTCTTGAGTATGTGACTAGATGAAGGGGAAACATGCCATGTGTCGCACTGTAAGTGTACAATTTTCAACTTATTCCAGGAATTTACTTCACTTGCTTTATTTAAAGCATGCTTCTTGGAATGTTATTTTGTAAGAATGAGAACTTTGGTTGCTTAAATGTGTCATTACTATAACTTTCAAGTTGTTTGTTCAGCTTTTAGCAAAAATCATTTTAATTCATCAGGAGTATATTTTAAAAAAAAACTAAACTGGAGATGCTTTTCTCTAGTAGTGTAATATATACAGTTCTGAAATTATCTTTTGTGTTTTTCTATATGTTGTATTAGATTTGGTCTTTGATTTTCTGTGTAGCATAATTTTAGATTTTTAGCTCTGCGATACTCATATTCTCTATCAAAACAGATTATAAGCAAGAGATTATGTATAGTACATTGAACATTATGGTAGGAAAAAAGACCATTTGGGCCATCTAAGCCTCCTAGTTATTTCTGTTCACATGTCAAGGATATCCTATATAATAATTCTCAGCTCCAACGTTCTGTGCCTGGCTTTCTCTCTCTCTCTCTCTCTCACACACACACACAGTCTTTCACTCTCTGTGTGTCACTGTCACACACACACTCTGTCTCTCTGTTACACCCACACTCTCACACACACATATACTCTGCTTCACTGCACACCCCTGTGCTCCTGCAAGGGCTTGCCGGAAGGAGGAGGATATGGAGACCCACACACATACTCTGTCACGCACACACACGCTCTCTCTCACACAGTCACTCTCATACACACACTCTCAAATATACACAGTACGAGCAAAATCTTCATGGTGCCCATTTCATTTGTGAAATTACACACACAGGAACGCAACGCACAATGTGAAGATGCAAAAAATAAATTAACAGCAACACAACACATGGGTTAATGCACAAAAACACAGACAAACCCGTTTGTAGAATTACAAATTAAACAAACAAAAAAAACTTACAGCACATGGGACGAGGATTAGTGCATATGGTGGTACAACACGGCAACACATGATTTACACCTTAAAAAAAAAAACAATTACACACTCATGGATCATCTTCTACATTATGCAAACTACACAAATATTCCTTCTCATTATAACACTTTTCAAACAACTGTTTGGTTACAAAAAAAAACAACTTTCAAATAAAACCTTGCTAGCGCCCGTTTCCTTTAAAACAGGAACAGGCCTTTTTTACTAGTTTCCTAATAATAGCTTGTAGATTTCTCAAAAGAGCTTTGGTTGTCTTCCTTCGTTGTCTCCTGAGTAGCAGAATATGTGGGTTCCATTATTTAGTTTATAACCCTTAACCCCTCTCCTTTCACATCCAACCACAAGGTCCCACAGTAATCTAAATAGCTACTATCACTAGTGTAGCTGTTACCTGAAGATCTGGCCTCTTAGTTCCCCATGGCCTTTTTGGACACTCTTTCACCACCACCAACCCCTAACACTGATGATCAACCTGAGGAGCATGTAGGGGCTCATTTTCAAAGTACTTACTTACAAAGTTCCATAGGTTACTATGGAACTTTGTAAGTGTATAAGGGCTTTGAAAATAACCCTGTAGTCTGCCAACTTGTCATGTGAGCACCTGGGTTTCTATTGGGACTTCTAGCTTTTATTGTACATGTGTGTATTGTCTGCCATATTGTTTAAATATTTATATACTACTTCAGAATATATTCTATGGTGTTATGTTCAACAAACTTAAAAAAAAATGGCTTTAAAAATATCCAGTGTATCTGAATGTAACTCACCTTGAGCTACTACTGAAAAAGGTGTGAGCAAATCCAATCCCCAAAAAATCCCATTGCCGAGGCTACCCAGCTTTGTTCAATCTTTTGCTATACCAACCTTCATAAAAGCAACAGAGCATTTTTTCTGGGGGGAGGGTTCATAAATGTTGGGGTTTTTTTTTGTTGTTTTTTGGGTTTTTTTTTACTTATATAGGACAGCTACAGTAATTTGGTTGAGACTTTCGTTTTGTAACCAGGATATTACATATGTTAGCTGTCTAATGTGTATTGGTGGATTAGATTTCTTTTATTTTCACTGTACTGTTTAGAAGTGTGCCTTTCCAGAAGATGGGCTGTCTTGATGAGTTCAGCTTTAATTGATTGCCAATAAATAATTGTTGTAATAGCAGGAAGAAAAATCAGGGTTTCCTCACAATAGCCCAAAAATAAAACCATTTAACTGCGCCAGGCCATTTCCCTTCACAGGCCCTTTTGCTGAACTCTAGCTTGGAGTAGCAGCTGATCACAGTGCCACTGCTGTTTCACTTGTTTCATAGTTTTAATGTAGAAATGGTATATCATATTAGTCTGCCAAAACCCATTCTTTTAAACAAAACCAACTAAATACTTTGAATAAGATAGAGGAGTGTGGTAGCCGTGTTAGTCCACTCTTAAGGTTATCAATAGAAATCAAACAAAATAAAACATGGAAAAGAAAATAAGATGATACCTTTTTTATTGGACATAACTTTGAATAAGATATAATTCTATAAAGGTAATCCTTATTTTCTGAGAAAGACTTGAAGCAGATCTTAAAGTTTGTATCTGAACATGTTCATTAGTCCAATAACAGTATCATCTCCATCCAACCACTTTGCTGGTTTCTTTTAACAACTTTTAGTACTAGGAAAGTTCAGAGGAAAGAAAAGAACAGGAAGGCAGGAGAGAAGGCAGAAAGTCATAGAGGGAAAAGTAAATTAGCTAGACACATACATTTGTAGTTGAAGGGAGAGAGACAAGGAATCACTGAGTCAGATGAAAGGATAAGTGGAAATGAAAATTAGTAATAGTATCATTATTATTATCACTTTTATAATATTACCAGGTGTATGCATCATTTTATAGACAAGTCCCTGTGCTTTGGCGCTTACAG
This sequence comes from Microcaecilia unicolor, assembly GCF_901765095.1. Classification (NCBI taxonomy): domain Eukaryota; kingdom Metazoa; phylum Chordata; class Amphibia; order Gymnophiona; family Siphonopidae; genus Microcaecilia; species Microcaecilia unicolor. The sequence continues at coordinate 53,945,533 of NC_044038.1, forward strand.
TCTAGGAAAGATGGACTAACAAGAAATACACATAAAGAACTGATAAGAAGCTTCTAGTTACAGTAGTGAACTGATCGGGAAGCACTAAACCAGGTGGCTTGTAAGTGAGATTAATCAAGACAGGGACAACTTAATCGAGTGAAGTTGCAAGGCTTAAGGCTTCTTAAAAGGTTATATAAAATTTCTAATGATGTGGTTGGACTCTAGAAAAGAATAATTAGGTGGGGTTCACTAGAGGGCAGGAACCACTTAATGTAGTCAGAGAAAGTATCAAGAAATCATTGCAAAGCAAGTGAATAAAAAAAATAAATAACTGAATGAAAGAAAAAGAAACAAGAATTGAGTGAGAGTTTAGTTTATTGATTCTCTTGCTATACCGCCCTTTGTCGAAAAACATCAGAGCAGTTCATAACATCTAAAAAATGATAAAAGGTAAGGACAGTTAAATTCCAGATAGAAACAAAGATGAATGGAGAACAAGGGCAGAAATGATAGAAATTTTATATTAAAAAAGGAATCTTTGGTCTCTTCCAGAGATTGTAGTAGTTGGAAAAGGTGAGTCAGTTCTATTTAGGGTTTCATAAGAGTTGTTGTTTTGAATGTTTGCTTCCATAGAACTCTTGTTTATATTGTGCTGTTTCCCATCCCTGGAGAAATGGCCCTTGCTGGAAATGTATTTCCATATTGAGGAAGGAAATAAGTAATGAATCTCCTGGGAATAGCTTAGTGGGGAAGAGAGGTGGCAAAATGTTACTTGTTCAATTTTAATTTTTTAATCTAAAACTGAATTTCCTGTTTGGTAGAGAGTGGTAGCCAGCCGGTTTTGCTTTCCAGGTCTTGAAGGAATAACTAATCCCCCAATATTCATCTGGCAGCAGTCTACATTTTTTTAAACGCTGATAGTTGCTGGCTAAATTATCCCCTGGTATTCAGTGCTGGGCCATGTCCGGGCACCTGCACTGAATATCAGGGGATAATTTGGGGAGGGCAGGCTGCCGGAGGTTATGCAGGTCTGGCCGATATTCAGCCAGGGCCACATAAGAGTTATGCAGCCCTAGATGAATATCAGGCTGAGGCTGCATAACTTCTTTTTTTTGTTGTTGTTTAAAAAATTAAAAGCCCCTGAGCTCCATATCATCCCCCACACCAGCACCAGGGTCCCCTTTTTCCCTCCCCCCAGCCTGCATTATGACCCCCCCCCCCCCCCAACCGGGAAGCTTACCTACATCCCTGGGGATCCAGCAGGGTCATTGGGGGCATGAGCGCAGCCCTCTCGCTAATGCCTTTTGCGGCACCTCTGCAAAATGGCTGCTGTGACCTCTCATGGTAGCTCATGGTTGTACAGCTCTTGAGCTGCCACACCTGTGGACACGGTTGTACAGCTCGCAGTTGTACAGCTCTTGAGCTGTCTTAAATGAAGCCACTTAGCTATGCAGGTGTCGGCACTGAATATTGCAGACACCCACATCACCTGGGGCTCCTCCCCAGCGCTGCCCCTAGCACCACCCCTGACCTGCCCACTTTCGGTTTGGGCAGTCTCGGGGATATTCAGCAGCACTGTCCGGTTAAGTGCACTAAATATTCCCGGTTAGGCAGTGGGAAGCTCTTTAAGCGAGTAGGAGAGGCTCCTGCCCTCTTAAATCACTTTGAATATTGGCCTCTAACTTTTCCCTGAGGACAAGCAGTCCTATTTATTGTCACATGTGGATATCGCGATCCCACGTTGCCCAGTCCAGAGCTTGTAACAACCTTTTAAGAACTTTGTGGAGCACAAGAGCCTTCCCACCTGCAACAACAGCATGGTTACCATCTTTCTTTTTTTACCGAGGTGAGGAGTTGCCGCATTTTGTGGCACCTATTCACAGATTCGGTCTGAAACAGCTTTTTTTGTGCGTTTGCTGTGATTTTTTCGCAGCGCTTTTTGTGTGCCTGTGTTTGGGTTTTATATCCCTCTTTCCTTATTGTCTTACTTTCCTTATTTTATCGATTTTAAGTTTCCTTTGTTTTCTGAGTGATCAGGCCATTTTTAGGCCTTGACTTTGGCCGGGTTCTCCTTTTACTTTAGTGCCTTGCCTCTTTTTGTAGCACCATTGAGTCATTTGATTTGGTTGTGGAGGTTTTCCCTTCCATGTCCACTAAACTTCCCAGTGGCTTTGCATGCTGTACCCAGTACAGTTAGACCATCTCTAGCAAAGACACCCATTTTTAGTGTCTTCGGTGTCTAGGACCTGATCATAGCCCTTCTAACTGTGTCCTTTGTCTTTGGATGAAGAAAAGGAGCCAGGTAGCCAGAGAGGCTCAACGGGAAAGGATTTTTGAAGCCTGGTCAAAATCCTCGGCATTGGCATCGATATTGATGTCATTGGCTTCGGCACCGACATCGAGTGTTGCATCAGGAGCATTGGTACGTATTGGTGCCAGACCTATGGACACTGGGAGCAGTTGTGCATCGAGTGGGTCCCCACCTGCCTCAATGCCTGTTGCTGTGCAGGGCCCTCAGCACCAATCTACATCAGATTCAACCCCCTAGGTGACGTGAGGATTCAACGTCATCCTTGTCAGCACTGAGGAGCCTTGATGATTAGCTTCGGACGAAGGCCAAGAAGCACCGCGATCCCCCTCAGTACATGGTGCCAGGACCTCTGGAGTGTTGAGGAATTTGGCACCCCAGAAGCATCAGCACTGGGAAGACCACTTCCCCTCCATATAAGAAGTGCCAGTGCGTCAGTTTTCTGGTAGCCAGGACCAGCCTCCCATCTGACCCCAGCAGCTCTGCAGACTGTCTCTGCACTGATGCCCCAGCTTTTCCCAGTATTGGCTCTCAAAGAAGGCACCTGGGCCTTGCTCCCTGAGCTGCTGGTTGGCTTCATGCAATGGACTGCATCGGCACTGATGCCCCAGCTTTTCCCAGTATTGGCTCTCAAAGAAGGCATCTGGGCCTTTCTCCCTGAGCTGCTAGTGGGCTTCATGCAATGGACTGAATCGGCATCTGGGGTGCTTGCATCTACCTTGCCTTCTGTTGCGGCCCCACTTGGCTCTCAGCCTGTGGTGTGACCTCCGATGCCAGTGTTGTGTGCCACCCAAGCCAGTACCCCCTTGACGTCGGTGGAGGAATTTTCACCAGAGTCAAGATGGGAGCAAGCTCCTCGATGCCCCTCTCGGGGACATGGTTCCTCTAGATCGAGGTAGGCTCAGCTGTCCTGTGAGGAGGTTTTAACTGACACTGATGATGAGTGCTCATGGGACGAAGGAGGATCCATGGTAATTTTCGGAGGATGAGTTCTATAGTATCCCCTCCGAACCCTCCCCACCAAAGGAAAGGAGAAAGTCTCCCCCTAAGAGTCTTTCCTTCCCCTCTTTTGTTAAGGAAATGGCGGCTGCCCTTCAATTTCTTTTGGAGGAGGAGGAGGACGACGAGCCCAGGTCCAAGATGCTTGAGGTCCTGGACTATGAGTCATCTCTTAGAGAGGCTGTGACTCTGCCGCTGCATGAGATCCTTCAGGATGTTCTCGTGCAGAACTGGGAGTCCCTCTGTCTGTCCTGGTACAGCCCAAGAAGATCAGTACCATATACTGGATCCACAGTACCCTTGGATTTGATAAACCTCAGTTGCCTCATCATTCCATGGTGGTGGAATCCACCCTCAACAGGGCCAAGAGTTCTAGAGACTATGCTTTGGCTTCTCCAGGCACAGAAGCTAGAACCCTGAACTCTCTTGGGAGAAAGATGTATCAGGCTGCTATGCTCATCGTCCGTATTCAGTCTTACCAGCTTCACGAGTGTTTACTTGCGGAACTCGGTCGATGTGCGCCTTCCGGAGCAGGCCGAGTCGTTTTGCCAGTTGGTCAAGCAGCAGAAGGCGTGCCACAAGTTCTTGACCAGGGGCACTTACGACACTTTTGACGTGGCATCCAGAATCTCTGCCCAAGATATAGCAATGCACAGACTCTCATGGTTGCGTGTTTCTGACCTGGACCATTTGGTCCAGCAGAGGATGGCAGATGCCCCTTGCCAGTGGGATAATCTTTTTGGAGAGAAGGTCGAAGAGGTCACTGGCCAGATCAAAAAGCACACTGATGCTATGTCCTCTCTTTCCGCTGGGCGTCTTCTGCAGCTGCCTCCTCCTCCAGAGGTATTTTGGTAGGTTGTGGAGTGCCCCCTATTCCTATTCTAGGCATAGGTACACTCCTTCAGCTCACCAGCCAAGCAAGGGACGAGCTTTTGACTGGCTTCAGCAGAGCATAGCTGCATTCAAAGTGTCCGTTCCGGACGACTTGCCAGTCAGGGGGAGGTTAAAGTTATTTTCACCAAAGGTGGTCTCTCATAACCTCTGGCCAGTGGGTTCTTTAAATAGTTCGGCTCTGATACACCCTCAGTTTGATTTCCAAACCTCCAAATTGTCCACTGAGAGCTTATCACAGGCAGGTACTTGCAGAGGAACTCTCCATCCTTCTAAAGGCCCATGCGATCTAACCCGTTCCACCAGGGGAGGAAGGGCGGGGATTCTATTCCAGGTACTTCCTTGTGCAGAAAAAGACGGGGGGGGGGGGGGGGACGCATCCCATCCTAGACCTAAGGGCCCTGAACAAATTCCTAGTCCATGAAAAGTTCAGGATTATTTCCCTGGGCACCCTTCTTCCCGTGATTCAGGAAAATGATTGGCGATGCTGTCTGGACTTGAAGGATGCATACACTCACATCCCGATACTTCCAGTCCACAGGAAGTATATGATTTTGTCTGGGAACACATCACTTTCAGTACCGCGTGTTGCCTTTTGGTCTCTCGTCAACCCTCAGGGTTTTTACAAAATGTCTAGCGGTAGTCGCAGAGTCACTACACAGATTGGGAGTCCTTGTGTTCCCTTATCTCGATGATTGGCTGGTAAAGATCACCTTGGAGGAAAGTGCTCGGGAGTCCATGCGGATGACTATTCGGGTGCTGGAGCTACTAGGGTTCATTGTAAACTACCCCAAATCCCATCTTCATCCGGCATTCTTAGGAGCCCTGCTTGATACCAGGATTGTCCGACCATACCTTCCAAGGTTCACACGTCGCAGCATGTCCACAGCTCGGCAGATGTTGAGATTACTGGGCCATATGGCTTCCACAGTTTGTTACTCCCATGGCACATCTCCACATGAGGTCTGCTCTATGGACCCTAGCTTCCCAGTGGTATCAAGCCACAGGCAGTCTAAGGGTGTCATCTAAGTGTCTCCGGAGCTGGTGTACTCTCCGATGGTGGACAGTTCGACCCAATTTGAACTTGGGACTCCCATTCCAAATTCCTCAGCCACAAAAAGTGCTGATGACGGATGTGTCTCTCCTAGGTTGGGAAGCTGTTGTAGATGAGCTTCACACCCAAGGAGCTTGATCTCTCCAGGAAACGAATCTTCAGATCAATCTCCTGGAATTCAGAGCGATCTGGAATGCTCTAAAAGCCTTCAGAGACCAGCTGTTCCACCAAATTATTCTAATTCAAACAGACAATCAGGTTGCAATGTATTACATCAGATTCTTCCTGCAGCTCCTGAATTATTACTGCCCTTGCCACATTGTACGGTGGGGAGATGGAGACTTCAATGCTATGGACGATTCAAGCTAGGATAGGAAATGTGTTAGTAAGAAGTGCAATGCTGTAAGTGTGTGTGGGGTGGGGGGAGACCTACTCTGTCCCAGTTTGGATCTTTTGGATATCTGGCGGATATTCCACCCGTGGGAACACGAGTTTATGCACATCTCCTGTGCCCACCTCTCAGAGAGATAGATTACATTTTGATATAAGCGGTGAGGTGGATGTGGTGGACATTGCACAGGTGGGTGTCTCAGATCACGCTGTGGTGCATAACTTTGCATACCTTGTGAAAAGAGCATTGTCCTGTTTGGTGAATGCCTCACTATTTGAAAGAGGACCCAGACTTTGGTCAATTTTTATCCCGAAAACGAGAAGAATACTCCGCCAACAAAGCTGTCCATGTCAGACACTGGTGTTATTTTGAGAAGCAGGGGAAGGCAGTAATCAGAGAAAACATTATATAATACCTAGCATTATGCCGAAAGCAACTAGACAGACATCTTACTGTTGCAAACCCGACTGCGTCGGGCGTAGGAGGATTTAGCAAGTAGGTTTTACCCCAGAAAACAGGGAGGCATTTTGTCAGCTTCAAACCTCTTTGAGTAGCTTGATACATCAGTGCAGTTTGAATAAATCTTTGTTATAGCCGCCACCAATTTTTCTGTTAAGGGAATTGTATGGATACTTATTTGACCCACTTGGTCCGATGACCACAGGACCGTATTCTGTGCCAGTTTTGCAGGATCTCTTTTGAAGGATAATCATGGGATAACCAAGCTTTTAAAGAATTTTTAAATTTTTTTATAGTACCTTGTACATGGCTTCCTCTTCGTCAGAACCTTTATATTTTCAATTTTTGGACCTGGGAGCCTTAAATTAACCCTTCCACTTGGGAGAGGTGCCATATGCCATCAAAACATCTTTGATGAAAAAAGCTGTGGGTCTGAATAAGCTATACCATCAGAATTCAAGATTTTGAGTCCTGCACTACAAGCAGGGGGGCACCGGATCTCACCCTCTGTGTTAGGAAGCTGTCCAGATGTGTCATTGGGTGCACCATCATGGCATGTTTCTCCAAGCCACCTATCTGGCGGGCGTAAACAAAAGCCTGGCCGAAAAGCTGAGCAGGAAAATGCAACCGCACGAGTGGTCTTTCAATATGGGCGTAGTCCAGAAGATCTTTTTGCCGCTCAACTCAATCACAAGGTCCCTCAGTTCAGTTCTAGGGTTCAGGCCCACAACAGACTAGCGTCAGATGCCTTTCTTCTTCATTGGGGGACAGGCCTTCTGTACGCGTATCCTCCGATACCTCTAGTGGGAAAACGTTGTTGAAACTCAAGCAAGACCGCGAAATCATGATTTTGATCACACCTTATTGGCCGCGACAGATAATAGTTCCCTCTTCTTCTGGAATTGTCCTCCGAAGAACTGTGGAGATTGGAGTGTTTTCCAACACTCAGAACGAGAGATTGTTTCTACATCCCAACCTCCAGAGTCTGGCTCTCACAGCCTTGATGTTGCTACCTTGGGTCTTTCAGAGGGGGGTGTCCTAAGTCTTGCTGGCTTCCAGGAAAGATTCTACTAAGAGATATTATTGTTTTAAATGGAAGAGGTATGCCATCTGTTGTGATAGCAAGGCCATAGATCTCTTTCTTGGCCTACATAGACTCTGCTTGAATACCTTCTACATTTATCTGAGGCTGGTCTCAAGACAAACTGCGTAAGGTTTCACCTTAGTGCAATTAGTGCTTATTATCAGCATGTAGAAGGTAAGCCTATCTCTTGACAGACTTTAGTTCACTTCTTGAGAGGTTTGCACAGTGATAACCTGTTGGTAATTGGGCATCGGTATTCGCTGCCGGGTTGGCGTTGGAACATTTATTGCCACCTTAGTGGGTGGCAGTAAGAGCTTCATGTATGGCCATCCCATAGGAGTTCTCTTACTGCATGGCCATGTGTACCTGAGGTCTTTCTACCTGCTGCAGTAAAAAAAGGCCCTGGTGCGCGGGAAAAATAGCCCCTGTTGTCAGCGCAGGGTCCTTTTTTCCAGTCAAAGCTCCGCCAGTGTCATGGATCTCAATGTCATTCTCACCCAGCTGATGAAAGCTCCTTTTGAGCGACTGAATTCCTGCCATCTGAAGTACTTGTCCTGTAAGATCGTTTTCTTGGTGGCTGTTACTTCAGTTCATATGGTCAGTGAGCTTCAGGCCTTTGTAGTGGATGCACATTATACTAAGTTTCATCACAACAGGGTAACATAGAGGGGCATAATCGAACGTCGCCGGCCAAATAGATCACCGGCAGTGCTACAGCTGGCCAGAACCGTATTATCGAAAAAGATGGCCGGTCATCTTTTTTTTCGATAATACGGTTTAGCCTGGCCAAATGCCGTGGAGTTCGCCAGTTTTGAGATGGCCAGGTTTGTTTTTCAGCAATAATGGAAAGTTATGTCAGCCATCTCAAACCCCGGCCAAATTCAAGGCATTTGGCCGTGGGAGGAGCCAGCAGTTTTAGTGCACTGGCCCCCCTGACATGCCAGGACACCAACCAGCCACCCTAGGGGTCACTGCGGTGGACTTCAGAAAAGCTCCCACGTGCATAGCTCCCTTACTTTGGGAGCTGAGCCCCCCAAACCCCCCCCAAAAAAACCCACTACCCACAAATGTACTGCACCCACTAAAATTGCTCAAGGGACCTGCATACAGCCTCTAGGACTTATTGCTGCTGTATAACTTTGGCACACCAGTTCACACCTGAAGACTAATCTCTCTGAAAAAGTCCTTTCTTGAAATAACCACGTTTACTCACAGTTAACTGCAGATCAGAGGTTGTGCTCCACTGGCAAAGGGTCCCCTGGTACTAAGATTAGCAGTAGGTCAGAGCTGACACAATGGTGTACAATGCCCTCTTTCAGCACCATTCAAGGTAAGAACTACGTTCTCTGACGTGGGTAACACAGGAAAGGGATCTAAAACTGTCTTACAAAAATGGCCACTACCGCATGGACTACAACAGGAAACAAAACAGGGCACACTCTGACCCAGTTAGCAGGGGGGGAAAGCACCATAGGAGTAGAGCCCAGTACCCTACACCCACCACAATGCATTGCTAATGTGACTCTGCAGGGCACCTAACAGAAAAGGTGTCACACTCACCCGAGAGCCACATCGCAACCAGGGAAAGGCTGTCGGAGGATACAACACATTCTGCTGTCATGGAGGTGGGTACGGCATTTGAGGCTGGCATACAGGCTGGCAAAAAAGGTTTTTAGTTTTATTTTTTTAGTTTGGAAGGGGATTGGTGACCACTAGGGGAGTATGGGGAGGTCATCCCCCATTCCCTCCAGTGGTCATCTGGTCAGTTGGGGCACCTATTTGAGGCTTGGTCGTGAAAATAAAAGGACCAAGTAAAGCCGGCGAAATACTGCTTAACGCCACTTTTTTTTCCATTATCGGCGAAAGCTGGCCATCTGGTAGCCACGCCCATGCCCGCCCATGTCCTGCCTTCGCTTTTCTACTGACATGCCTCCTTGAACTTTCGCCGGCGAAGCGACGGGAAAGCAGCAATGCTGTCAAAAATGCCACTTTTGATTATACCGATTTCTCCGCTTTTAAGAAATCGCCAGCCATCTCCCGATTTGTGTCGGAAGATGGCTGGCGATCACTTTTGATTATAAGCTGGATAGTAACATAGTGGATGACGGCAGAAAAAGACCTGCACGGTCCATCTAGTCATATGTGCTACTTTATATGTATACCTGTCCTTGATTTGTTTCTCTCTACTCAACTGGAAGAAAAAACATATAGACTACCCAAGTCCTCAAATATAAATATTCCACCAAAAAATACTTGGGAAAAATTAAACTAAATAACCATTCATACATATAATCGTTAATATAATTATTTAAATTTTAGATTGTGCTCAGTCCATATCCATTACACCCATAGCGTTCCCAGGGAAAGCATGTAGTAGTGTTTAGATGGAACCATCATAGCACATCCTATGTTCCACCTCCTCAAAATGTGTGTGCGCACACATTTTGAGGAGGTGGAACATAGGATGTGCTATGATGGTCTTGATTTGTTTCTGCCATTTTCAGGGCACAGACAGTAGAAGTCTGCCCAGAACAAGGCCCACCCCCCAACCACCAGCCCCGCCTCACCCCACCGGCTCTGCCACCCAATCTCAGCTAAGCTTCTGAGGATCCCTGCATGCACCCCAAGTTCCTGCCGAAGGTGGTGTCTGAGTTCCATTCTTTCCCCGTCCTCACACCAATCCTGGCAAAGGTAGCTTTCACACTTTGGACTACAAGAGAGCATTGGCCTTTTACATGGAGCGGACGAAGCCCTTCAGACAGTCCACCCTGTTGTTTGTTTCTTTTGATCCCAACAAGAGGGGAGTCACCATCGGGAAACACACCATTTCCAATTGGCTAGCAGATTGCATTTCCTTTGCTTATGACCAAACTGGGCTGACTTTGGAGGGTCATGTCATGGCTCATAATGTTAGAGCCATGGCTGCGTCGGTAGCCCACTTGAAGTCAGCCTCCATTAAAGAGATTTGCAAAGCCTATCCCATGACTTTCGAATTTCCTCAGGAGTCTTTTCAGAAGTGGGGCGCAGGGGAAGCGGTCGCTCCCCCAAACAGATTTTTAGAAGAGATGGTGCCTAAGCGCCAAATGCCTGCCAATAGCTTTCTCTGCCTCCTCCCCCCTCCCACACGAGTCTTGCACCTGTCTCTTCCGCCCACTCTCTCCCATCAATGTGGGAGTCTTACATGTTTTGCCCGCTCTACCATCCGTGTGGTGATTTTCACTGCTCTCCTGCATATACTTCTGTCTCTTCCACCCGCTCTCTCCCATCCGCATGGTCGCTCGTTTTTAAAGCCCTGAAGACTTCTCCTTCCGACACCGGCGATTGACATAGACAGCTTTCAGCCAGCATCAGGGCCTCTCCCTCTGCAGAAGACAGGAAGTTGTATTAGAAGAGGCGGGACGCACCTGAGGGAGAGCGAGGCTCCAACGTTGGCAGAAGGCTGGCTATGTGAATCGCTGGTGTCGGAGGGAGAATGCCTCAGGGCTTTAAAAGTGAGCAATCACGCGGATGGGAGAGAGCGGGTGGAAGAGACAGGAGTATATGCAGGAGGGCAGTGAAAAAAACGACGCGGACGGTAGAGCGGGGGAAACATGTAAGACTCGGGGGGGGGGGGGGCTGGAGAAGGGAGAAAGCTGCCCAAGACGGTCTGCATATTACAGCTGATTGGTAGATTTCCTTTATTGTATTTTTGACTTTTCTTTCCGATCTTTATTTTTGGTTTTTATTACCTGTATAATAGTTTCAATCAAATTTTGGATTCCCAGTACACAACAGGGCGTAGAATTATTTTATTTTTTTAATTTTAATTTTCCATCGATATATTATTTATTTATTTACCAATTATCATTTGAAGAAGCCCTGATTTTTCTTACAGGACACATCCTGTTATATTGCTTGATAGTGAAGAGAACACATTTTTCAACATTATTTTATCTATGTGAGGTATACTTATATTTTATGGTCAGTCATTCATATTTTTTATATATTTTTTATTATCTTATTTCTATTTCTGTCATTTTTTTAAATTTAATTTTAGACATTTATTTTTTAGATTTTTATTCCACTGTCACTGGTAGGCACGACTGAGTGCATTTAGAAAGGTGTTTCGATTAGGTGGGTGCCTATCCTAATATTTCATTATATGATTTTATCTGATTGATAGTTTTGACCTAAATACAGTGCCTTATGTTGGACATATTGTAGCATGTTTTTGGATGTTTTTTAACTGTTGTTTATCTTTTTATCAAAAATTGTCATATTTCTTTTAAATCATATGTTATGATTCATAAAGACAGTAGTCATAGTCTTTTATCTTCTTTAATATTGATTATTACTATTTGTTAGCATTTATACTGTTTGTGAGCCTCACTTTGATTATTGGAAAAGTAATGGAAGCGATGCTGAAGGAAAGGATAGTGAATTTCCTAGAAGCAAATAAGTTGCAAGATCCGAGACAACATGGTTTCACCAAAGGGAAATCGTGCCAAACGAATCTCATTGAATTCTTTGATTGGGTGACCGGAGAATTAAATCAAGGACGTGCTATGGACATAATCTACTTAGATTTCAGCAAAGCTTTTGACACGGTTCTCCACAGGAGGCTCTTGAATAAACTAGACAGGCTAAAGATAGGACCCGAAGTGGTGAACTGGATTAGGAACTGGTTAACGGGCAGATGCCAGAGGGTGGTGGTAAATGGAGTTCGCTCGGAGGAGGGAAAGGTGAGTAGTGGAGTGCCTTAGGGATCGGTGCTGGTGCCGATTCTATTCAATATATTTGTGAGTGACATTGCCAAAGGGTTACAAGGTAAAGTTTGCCTTTTTGCGGATGACACCAAGATTTGCAACAGAGTGGACACCCTGGAGGGAGTGGAAAACATGAAAAAAGATCTGCGGAAGCTAGAAGAATGGTCTAACGTTTGACAATTAAAATTCAATGCGAAGAAATGCAAAGTGATGCACTTAGGGAGTAGAAATCCAAGGGAGACGTATGTGTTAGGCGGGGAGAGTCTGATAGGCACGGACGGGGAGAGGGATCTTGGGGTGATAGTATCTGAGGACCTGAAGGCGACAAAACAGTGTGACAAAGCGGTGGCCATAGCTAGAAGATTGCTAGGCTGTATAGAGAGAGGTGTGACCAGCAGAAGAAAAGAGATTTAATACCCCTGTATAAGACGTTGGTGAGGCCCCACCTGGAGTATTGTGTTCAGTTATGGAGGCCGTATCTTGCGAAGGATGTTTAAAAAAATGGAAGCGGTGCAAAGAAAAGCTACAAGAATGGTATGGGATTTGCGTTACAAGACGTATAAGGAGAGACTTGTTGACCTGAACATGTATACCCTGGAGGAAAGGAGAAGCAAGGGTGATATGATACAGACATTCAAATATTTGAAAGGTATTAATCCGCAAACGAACCTTTTCCGGAGAGAGGAAGGCGGTAGAACTAGAGGACATGAAATGAGATTGAAGGGGGGCAGACTCAAGAAAAATGTCAGGAAAAATGTCTTCACGGAGAGAGTAGTGGATGCTTGGAATGCCCTCCCGCGGGAGGTGGTGGAAATGAAAACGGTAACGGAATTCAAACATGCGTGGGATAAACATAAAGGAATCCTGTTCAGAAGGAATGGATCCTCAGGAGCTTAGCCGAGATTGGGTGGCAGAGCCGGTGGTGGGAGGCGGGGATAATGCTGGGCAGACTTATACGGTCTGAGCCGGAGGTGGGAGGCGGGGCTGGTGGTTGGGAGGCAGGGATAGTGCTGGGCAGACTTATACGGTCTGTGCCCTGAAGAGGACAGGTACAAATCAAGGTAGGGTATACACAAAAAGTAGCACATATGAGTTTATCTTGTTGGGCAGACTGGATGGACCGTGCAGGTCTTTTTCTGCCGTCATCTACTATGTTACTATGCTATGTATGTTTATCATTATGATGTTTTATCCTATCAGCCTAATGTTTTCTTTTAATCTGTTTTTAAAATTGGTTTAATATATGTGTTTGTAATTGTTTTATTATTGTTTTGTAGCCCCTGATGCATCCCAGTTGGGTGAAACACGGCCTGTGTCGGGCTTTTCATGTTAGATGACCTTTTTTTAATACAATTTTTAATAAATTTTAATTTTGTTTTATCTATACCGATCTGCTTTGTTTGTTTTTCACCAAGAAGGTTTAATAGACAGGAGCGGAACTGAGCCTATCTAGTCCATTGTAAGCAAGGAAGCCAGTTTGGTTAATCTGTTTCTACTCCCCCGCGCAGTTGTCATTGCCGTTCACGTGGAACAAAGCAAGCAAACTTATGAGCTGCTGCATCCAACTTGTAATTTTGTATTGTTGGTCCATCTGTAACAAGTCTAAAGCTGTTTCAGTTGGATAGGCAGTGCCTTAAAAGCTGGAGGAGAAAAGAAATAACAATCGAATATAACTAAAACAGCTTCAATAATTATTATAGCCGGTAGAAACCGCAATTATAAACTCTATAGGTTCAGCTCATTTTTCTTCACTGTTCACTGATAGGGACACAGGGGCACTACTAGAAAGGAGGGTAAGGAGATAGTGACACAGAGAGGGCACTACTGGAATGGGGAGGAGGAGATAGGGACACAAAGAGGCACTACTGAAAGGGGGGAATGGGAATATGGGGAGAATGGTGAAAAAGGAGCAAGATGGGGAGAAAGAGGTAATGCTGGAAAAAGGGGGAAGATGGGGACAGAGGGCAATGTTAGAAAAAGGGAGAGATGGAGACACCAGGAGGGCAGATATTAGAAAAGGGGGAGATGAGGAGACCAGGTAGGCTTGTGCTGAAAAAGGGGGGAGATGGGGACACAGAAAGGGCAGATGCTGAACTTGGAGGTAGGATAGGGACAAGGGACAGAGAGGGAGATACTAGACAGGACAAATAGTGGTGCAGAGGAAAGAAGGATGGTGCACTTAGAGACAGAAAAAATGTCAGATGGGCAAGAGACCCTGTAAAGGCAGAAGAAACAGAGAAAAACAGAAAAGAGGCAGTGGGACCAAAGCAAATGAGAAAATACAGTAGAAAAAGGTATTTTATTTTGAATATGATTTTAGGAATATGACAGTATTTAAAAATGCACATCTCTGATGTCTTCAAATTACCAACCCTGCAGGGGTCTGAGTGCATTTTCGTAAGTAATTTTGAATGTACTGCAGCACAGATTTTGATGGGTAGAATCAGGGACTGCAAATCCCACATGAATTTGGGATGTCAGTTCACACTAGGACTGGTTGAAAAAAATCTTCCTTCTGGAGCTTGATCACTTGTCAGCTCTATGCACAGCTATTTGATAGTGGGGACATAAAATGAAAGATCAGTGCCAACAGATGTAGAGAAGGAAAGGAAGAAGACAAGAAGAAAGAGAAGAAATGGAAAGGCCAACCTGGAAAAGAATTTGTGTGGCTGACTCGTGGAACATGGAAAAAAGATTGGGACCAGCCAAATTCCCAGACAACAAAGGTAGAAGAAAATTATTTTTATTTAATACTTTGTAAGGACTGAGATGTACCTGCTTTGTAAAAGGTACTTTCTTTTTCTATTTTTATTTTGCAAAGTACAGGAGAAAATGCATTTCTGTTTCTTTTTTTACCAATATTGCACTGTTTATAGAGTCTGGCTTCCTTGGGCAGAGAGGAGGGGGGGGGGGGGGTCTCAATTTCGATTTTTGTTGTTGTTGCTCTCTATTCTGTATTAGATTGGTAGCATGGAATGTTGTCACAATTTGGGTTTCTGCCAGGTGCTTGTGACCTGGGTTGGCCACTGTTGGAAACAGGATACTGGGCTAGATGGACCGTTGGTCTGACCCAGTATGGCTACTCTTATGTTATATAGATGAGGGTCTGTCCATGTTCTGCATGTGTGACTGAGGTGAAGGATTCTGCTAGCATGTAGTGTCTGTGTAACAGTGCAGCTTGTTCCAGTTTCCCAATAGTAGGTATATTGGTGCTCCAGAGCTCAGTGTAATATATATAGCACTGTCTTCTGATAGGTGGTTTAGGGCTGTTATGGTGTGGTACGTTTTGTGTTCTAGGGCACTCCTGGCGTACCCCCTTGCCAGTCAGGTTTTCAGGATATCCACAATAAATATGCATGACATTGATTTGCATATATTGCCTCCATTACATTCAAATCTTTTTCATGCAGATTCATTGTGGATAGCCTGAAAACCTGAATGGCAAGAGGGTACTCCAGGACCACCTAGGGAAACACGTCTCTTGGTCCCACTGTAATATTTATAGCACTATCTTTTCATACGTAGGTTAGGGCTGTTATGGTGTGGTAAGTTTTCAGTATAGGTTTTGGGTGTTTTTTTGCAAGGGTTTGTGTTATTTCACAAAGTGTCTAGCCCTATTTGAATGTAGGCTGTGGGGCAAGGGCCACCTTTGGTGGCCTTTGTCACCCAAAATAAAAATGCTCAAGACTAGTGTTCTTCACATCCTGTAGAGTCACCTCACAAACAAAAGCCCATTTGGTTTAAACAAGGTGTCTAGCAGTGGAAGGGAATGTGTGTGCTATTCTTGAGGTGATGGTCACGATTTGAATATTTTTTACTTTGTAGTTAAGAAGACAGGTTGCCTGCTCTGGCCAGTCCAGGGACCTCTTCTGCGTCCTGCCTCCTGATGTAACTTACTGTTTTCTTGTAGGCAGGGTGCAACAGAGACAGCCAGTATTAATCAGTGCCTGCTACAGCCCCTGAGCAACAACACAGACACTGTTGTCTAGCTGATACCAACTGGCACCTATTTTATAAAAATCTGCTCCCCCTGAGATCAAAACCTGGCTATGCCTCTGAGTCTTTCATGAGGTTCTTTTGTCAAATGCCTTTTGAAAAGCCAGATACACTTCCTCTTCTGCATACTTCTGTGGCTGTGCACCGTAGCTCATAGTTGTTGTTGTTTTTTTTAATGTTTCCCAACTGTTACAGGGAGATGATGTCTGCAGGATCAACCTGCCCTCACCATACTCTCTCCACTCCTACAACCTGGCTTCAGCAAGGAGAGCAACGCAGATGTCCAAGACTTCTCTGGCTTCTGCAGCTGCAGTATTCCTCTCTTTTATTGTGCCATGGTTCACAGTTTTTTAAATGCATCCCAACTGACACAGGAAGATTATGTCATCAGAGCTGACCCACCCTCATTGGGAACTCTCCATTCCTAAGCTGATGCCAGGCTTCAGCATGGAGAGCAAAGTAGATCTCTTTGGCTACTGTAGCATCAGTACCGTTCCCTCTCTTCAATTATTATTTTTAAAGTTAAAATTTAACTTTAACTTGTTCAGATCGCTAAACATCACTTGAAATTATATAAAGACGTGAAGGATTATTTTCAAAGCACTTAGATTTACAAAGTTACATAGGGGCTCATTTTCAAAGCACTTAGACTTACAAAGTTCCATAGGTTACTATATAACTTTTTTAATCTAAGGAGTTCTTTTACAGACCGGCGGTAAGCCCAACGTGGGCTTATTTCTCGCTCTTTAGGGACTACTGCCAGCCTAACCCAGCTGTCAACGGTAGTCCCACCCTGAGCACATGCCATTTCTGAGGGGAAAAACTCCCATGGAAACGGGCTGCACAGCGATAACCCGTCGGTAATTGGGCATCGGCATGCGCTGCCGGGTTAGCGTTGCAACCTTTATCCCCACCTCAGTGGGTGGCGGTAAGGGTTTCCTGTTGCATGGCCATGCCGTAGGAGTTCTCTTACCGCATGGCCGTGTGTATCAGGCTCTTTTTACCCGCTGTGGTAAAAAAAGGCCCTGGCGCGCGGGAAAAATGGCCCCTGCTGTCAGCATAGGGCCCTTTTTCCCACAGTTTGGAAAAGGGCCACTAAGTGCTTTGAAAATGAGCCCCTTTGTAACTTTATAAATCTAAGTGTTTTGAAAATATGCCTCATAGTAACCTATGGAACTTTGTAAATCTAAGTGCTTTTAAAATGAGCCCCGTAATCACCAGGCTTGGTACAAATACAGGCAACTTGTTGTATTGCTTTATAAAATAATGTGTAACCTTACTGTTTACTATGGAAAATTTCTGGAGGTACGTATAGATACATTAATTATCTTCAGTATTATGCATAGTGACTATCACAACTGGCTATATATAGTTTTAAAACTACACACATTGTATGATGGGCAGAAATGTCCTTTTTCATATACAGTCTAGGGTTCATTTAGGGATGCTTCCTTCATTCCCTTTTGAATGCAGATAAATTTGGAGAGTAGATGAATGCTGTAGAGAAAGATAAGCATGAGTTAAGAAATTCCATATTTTACACTGTGTTCTTTTCCTGGAGGTTTTTTTTTTTCTACAAAACAAATAGCCATCTTTCCTGTGAGTTGGGAGGTGCAAGGGCCCTGAGCTGTGTAAATCCCAGTTCTGTGCTTCGGGTTTCATCTCTTCCTTCCTTCCTTTCTCCCTTCCTGCAGCTTCTGAAGGGTTGATGTCTTCTGTTTGTGAGATCCATGCTTTTTTTCATTAATTACTGAGTACACATGCAGGTGTCAGAAATTAAAACACTGCATGTTTGAATCCCATCAGGAGTGCTGCCAAGAGGAGTGCTGACTGATCGCATTTTATAGGTCGTTATGAGAGTCAAGTGTGAGTCATACTGAAGGATAGCGTCAGAACACCAAATTTTCTTTTTAATGCCTCCAATTCAGGCCACTCTAATTTTTTTTCCATATTGCTGCTTTTAGCTTACCTAAGTTTATGAGTGAGACTTTGGGCAAGATCTGGCTTTTTTTTATAGTTCAACATTTTTATTGGTGACAAAACGTAAAACACCACATGTCCAACATTATCCATTTACATATTCAACTAAACATGTACATCTTTAAAACTGAATGATACAATCTGTCAACCATCTTTTCATATTTTCTCCCCGCCCCACCCCTCTATTCCATCTCGTCAATTATTTTATTGGGAATACTACTTATCCAGATATCTACTGGTATAAGGAACTCTGCTCCAATCTTAACATGTGCTCCCTTGCAAACAAACGGCTGTCATCAAACTTTTATCTTACACCTCTTCCCCTCCATTGTTATGCAATAATAAGTTTTAACTGCTCCTCTCATGTAGCTTAACTCCCCACATAGTATAACTCCCAAGTTCAGACTTTGTTACCAATTATGTATGATTCCTCTCCCCCCTTCCCCCCCTCCCATTGTATTGCCTACTACCAAGAGAGTTCCCTCCTCACCTCCCCCCTCTCCTCCTTCCTCTCGCTCCACATATGACTCCTCCTCTGTGGACGCTGTACTTCCTTCTTGTGATCTCCTCATATCCACCATCCTATCGATGACATCCACATTCCACTATCTAAAAATCCCAAGGAGAGAATATTGAAATAATAATAAATAAAATTAAAAAAAAAAAATCATAGTCTATTCAGCAAAAAACTGCGGGTTCTGGATGATAATGATTGTATGTACAATTCCCAAATTCCCAAGAAAGCCTTCCTTCTCTTTGGGGAGGATCCCACCACCCTCCTCTCCTGCAGAAGCAGATCGTATAGGCGGTTTCTCCAATTCCAATAATCTGGCGGCTCCGCTCCCATCCAACTATTCAGGATAAGTTTCTTCCCTATTAAGCTGGCCTTTCGGATGAACTGCCGAGCCCCTTTTTGCGGAACTGCTAACATTTCATATTGATCGAGCAAGACCCCCAAAGGGGAAAACTGAATTTTATGTTTCAACACCTTTTCCAAGTATTGAGCTATTTGCCTCCAAAAAGTCTGTATCTTGTAACAGTCCCATAGATAATGAAACAACGTGCCCTCCCCCTGCCGACACTTAGAACACAACGGGTCCGGGACTCCTCCCATGTGAAACACCTGAGATTTGGCCATGTATGCTCTGTGTAAAATTCTATACTGACATTCTCTCAAACTAGCATTCCCTGACATGGAGGGTATTCGTGACACCAGCCTCCGGAAGTTAATTTGCAAATTAGGCTGTTTCAAATCTTGAGCCCACCTCAGCTGAATTTTCCCCATCTCCTTTCCTCCTCCCAGCTCCCACAAGGCTTTCTGCAGCCCTGAGACTGATAGCCTCTCCCCAGGCATGGAACCATAGAATTCTCTAACTCTACGCCCATGTCTACCTCCCAACCGTACTGGGTCCAAGGAGCGAACATAGTGAGCTAGCTGTCCATATGCAATGTATGGCTATAATCTATACCTACTCCCAAGGCACCCAAGCCTAATAACTGTCCCCGAGAATCAAGGACATGCTCTAACCTTGTGATATCTAGTTCTGCCCATCTAAGAAACACTTTATTTTCTGAGCCCGGTTTAAATTGAGGATTGCCCTGTAATGGTAAAAGATCTGACATCTCCGCCTCTAGCCCCCAGCTCTTATTTAAATCCTTCCAAATCTCTCTAATGGGCCTTAGCAACACGCTGTTGCCCACCGGACTAGGTAGAGCAGTCCCTGGGCATTGCAGCAGATAATATAGATGATAGGGCTTAAAGTATTCCTGTTCCAGTCTCCTAGGCGTGAAGTCCTGCCTGTCCAATAGCCAGTCTCCCAAGTGTCTCAACAAGCAAGCTTGGTTGTAGCGACGGAGGTACGGAAGACCCATCCCCCCTCCCTCCACGAGCCCATTAATATTTTCAAAGGAAGCTTAGGTTTGGAATCTCTCCAGACAAACTTCCTCACATACTTATAAATCCGATTTATGTCCTTATTCTTTAACTTCAAGGGCAGCACCTGAAAAGTATAGAGCCATCTTGGGAATTCTACCATTCTGAATAGGTGTATCCTCCCATGTAAAGTAATTGGTAAAGCTTTCCACCTCCCCAGTTGCCCCTTCATTGTGTCTACCAGCCTGGTGATGTTGGTCTGATATAGGGCCGTAGTGTGCATGGTGATCCGCACTCCTAGGTATCGAAGAGACTCCACAGCCCATTTCAAAGGAAATGTGCCTCCCCATAGCCGTCTCACACTGTCATTAGTCGTCAATGCCAAGGATTTTGAGTAATTGATCTTAAACCCTGAGAAATCTCCATACTCCTGGAAGAGTTCTAATAAAGCTTCTAAGGAACGTTTGGGCTGAGTAAGGTGCACTAAAATGTCATCTGCGAAAGCAGAGACTTTAAATGATAGCGGACCCCACTTTACCCCTGTCACTTCAGGATGGGCACTAATCTCTCTGATCAGGGGATCTAGGACCAGGACAAAGAGCAGAGGAGACAGGGGACATCCCTGTCTTGTACCTCTCCTGATTGGGAATAAGTCTGACTTCTCCCCATTTATCCACATATATGCCTGTGGATTAGAATACAATGCTCCCACCGCATTCCTAAATGCCCCCTCTATCCCCACTTTCTTCAATACCTCAAACATAAAGTTCCAAACTACTCGATCAAAGGCCTTCTCTGCGTCAAAGCTGACCAGCACAGAAGGCCTTTTCTGTGCCTCCACTGTCTCCAGGGAAGCCAGTAGAGCTCTTTATTACTCGCCACTGACCTGCCTTTTACAAATCCTACCTGAGGGGAGGCTGCCAAATCCGGGAGCACCCTAGCTAACCTATTGGCCAATATCTTTGCACAAATTTTTATATCACAATTCAACAGAGATATTGGCCTGTAGGACCCCACTTCCCTCTCATCCCTACCGGGTTTTAATAATACTATTACTTTCGCCTCATTTAACCGATCTGACAAGGTTCCTGATGTTATCATATCATTGAAGAGGTTGATCAAAGGACTTGTCACTTGCTCCTGCAACAGCTTATAAAATGCCATGCTAAATCCGTCTGGTCCCGGCGCTTTATGAATTTTGCTTTGCTGTAATGCCAGCATCAGCTCCCCCTCCTCTATAGGGCTATTCAGTATTACCGATTGCTTCTCTGAAATCCTAGGTAACTCTTGGTTGGTCAAGTATACCTCGCTATCCGGAATTATATCTGACGGCTCCTCATATAATGCCTTATAATAGTCCCGAAATCTTCCTATGATCCCTCCAGTCTCCCGGATTATCTGCCCTCCTCCATCTTTGATTTGCAGGATCCTAGAAGGCCCCTTCTGCCCCTTCACTAACCTACTCATCAAAGTACCTGCCTTATTCCCGTACTGAAAGAGTTGATGTTGGTAATAAATTTGTGACTTCCTAGCCCTCTGGTGTAATAATTCATTCAGCTCCCTTTGAGACGCCAATAGTGCTCTTTTCTGTTCTTCCGTTATGATCTCACCAAATCGCACCCTCCTAGCTCTAATTTCTTTTTCCAGACGGAGGATTAAGATCTGGCTTTTTAAAATAGCAGTTGAAGCAAAAAAAAAAAAAAAACAACAACCTTATTTTGTTTAGATAATTCACTTTACTGTTATACCAAACAAAATCATTAAGCCCTCTTACTTTTTTTTGTTATTGCATTCCTGGTGAGATATTGGTTTTCAAAGTTTCTGAAGAACGTTTCTACTTACCTACTTCTACTTTTTTGAATCTAGAAGATGCAAGATATTAACACTTTATTAGATTCCTATACAAGCATTACATTTATAAATGTAAGGTATGAATATAGTATAAAGACCTGAAAATGGGTTTGGTGAACAAGATTTTTAAGAAGACAAGCCTGAAATAGAAGCACACCTTTTTATTAAAAAAAATTGAGGAATACAACCAGTCAAGAAAGCAAAAAAATGAAAAACAGTACATTTAATATTTTCAGAAATCTATCTAGCTTGCTGATTTGTCTCATCCTGTTTTTCAGACCGAAAGTTCTTATGCTGTGAGGAGTAGCCTAATGGTTAGAGCAGGGCTGTAGCTAGTTATGTGCAGCCAGTGTGGCTGCAAAGGGTGCAGTGGAAGCGAGGGCACTGAAACTGCATCCTGTCCATTGGCTTCCCTTGCTGATGTCATGCAAGTAAGCAGGGCGGGAGCACTTGGGGGTGAGTCACACAAGTTGTAACTTGTGACGCTCCTGGGTTAGATCAGCGACTGAGAACTAAAACTCTAAGAACATGGGCAGACTGGATGGACTGTAGAGGTCTTTAACTGCTGTCATCTACTATGTTACTATCAGGCTTTTTTTCGAAAGTGATCGCCAGTCATTTTCCAACATAAATCGGGAGATGGCCGGCGATCTCTCAAAAGTGGCGAAATCGGTATAATCGCCACTTTCCCGTCGCTGAGCCGGTGAAAGTTCAAGGGGGCGTGTCGGCAGCGTAGCAAAGGTGGGACATGGGCGTGGCTACCAGATGGCCGGCTTTCGCAGATAATGGGGGAAAAAAAGCGGCGTTAATCAGTATTTTGCTGGGTTTACTTGGTCCTTTTATTTTCACGACCAAGCCTCAAAAAGGTGCCCCAACTCATCAGATGACCACCAGAGGGAATGGGGGATGACCTCCCCGTACTCCCCCAGTGGTCACCAACCCCCTCCCACACTAATAAATATAAAAACCTTTTTTGCCAGCCTTTATGCCAGCCTCAAATATCATACCCAGCTCCCTGACAGCAGTATGCAAGTCCCTGGAACAGTTTTTGTTGGTTGCAGTGGACTTCAGGCAGGCGGACCCAGGCGCATCCCCCCCCTACCTGTTACACTTGTAGTGATAAATGTTAAGCCCTCCAAACCCCCCCAAAACCCACTGTACCCACATGTAGGTGCCCCCCTTCACCCATAAGGACTATGGTAGTGGTGTAGAGTTGTGGGGAGTGGGATTTGGGGGGCTCAGCACCCAAGGTAAGGGAGCTATGCACCTGGGAGGTATTTGTATATTTGTTTTAAATTTTTAGAAGAGCCCCCTAGGGTGCCCGGTTGGTGTGTTGGCATGTCAAGGGGACCAGTGCACTACAAATGCTGGCTCCTCCCATGACGAAATGCCTTGGATTTTGCCGGGTTTGAGGTGGCCGGCATTTTTTTCCATTATCGCTGAAAAACAAAACCGGCGATCTCAAACCCGGCGAACTCTGGCATTTGGCCAGGCCAAACTGTATTATCGAAAGAAAAGATGGCCGGCCATCTTTTTCGATAATACAGTTACGGCCAGCTGTTGCGTCGCCGCCAAAATAGATCGCTGGCGCCGTTCAATTATGCCCCTCCACGTAACATACATAAGAATAGCCATACCGGGTCAGACCAATAGTCCATCTAGCCTAGTATCCTGCTTCCAACAGTTGCCAATCTAGCTCCCAAGTACCTGGCAGACACCCAAATAGTAGCAACATTCCATGCTACCAATCCCAGGGTATTTTCCTCCAGGAACCAGTGGCATAGCAACGTGGGGCCTGAGGGGGCCGGACCACCGCAGATTCACCCCTGGATCCCTCTCCCGGCGAACCCGCCCCCGCCGCTGCCTACCTTTACTTTTGCTGGCGGGGGATCCCACTCCCCGCCAGCCGACGTCTTCTTAGTTCTTCCTGCTCTTCAATTTGTTGCTGACGTCCTGCACGTACAACGTGCAGGACGTCAGCAAACAAATTGAAGAGCAGGAAGCGACTGAGAAGAAGACGTCGCCTGGCGGGGAGTGGGATCCCCCGCCAGCAAAAGTAAAGGTAGGCTGCAGCGGCGGGAGGGGGAGGGCGGCAATGTCGGCCGGGGGGGGGGGGGGGGGGGGGGGGAGGGCTAAAATGTGCCCCCTCCCCCTGGGCTCTGGACCCCTCCCCCACGGAAGGCTGGCTACGCCCCTGCCAGGAACTTGTCCAAACCTTTTTTAAACCCAGATATACTAACCACTGTTACCACATCCTCTGGCTTTGGCCAATTTGAAATCCTACTGCTGCTCCTTGTGATCTTGGACAGGTCACTTAACTCTATATTGCCTCTGATACAAACTTGATTGTAAACCCTCTGAGGACAGAAAAATACCTACTGTACCTGAAAGTAATTTATCTTGAACTATTACTGAAAATGACAAGAGCTTACTCCAAAATCTTTTTTTTTTTTTTTTTTTAAATGACCTACCCTGTCCCATTCTGGAGGTCTTCACTGTAGGGTCACAAGGACAGGTTTAGGAACCACTGCCATAGAAGCACTGCTTATCTTCAAATAATGGTAAGGTTACCAGTTTTCGAATATTGTCCCTGATTTCAGATCCACGTCCCTGACTCCCTCCTCTTTAGCCACCTTCTGTCCACAATTCCAGTAATGTGGAAAGTTTACCACTGCAAATGCTACGGGACAGAGTGTTTTTCTCCCACCTCTGCTCCAGTACCTCCCCCTCTTACTATGCCCTTGGTCTGCCCCTCCCCTCAAACCTTCTTTCATGTTTTGCTCCACAGTTGTCATATTGAAAATTGGTGTGCAGTGGAGCCTTTGCCCAAGGATGCTGCACATCTCAGCCGAGTTCTGTACCCATGCCAACAGGATGTATGCATCAGAGGGGGCGAGACCCAGCTGAGTCTTGCAGTGCACTACAGCAGATGCTCTGCAGCACATCACTTTTCTATGTAATGCTGACACTATGGAGCAAGTGTGAGGAAAGGTTTGAGGGGAGGGGGAAATGATGGACTGGAAAGAGGAGGAAAGGAGAGAATGGTGAAGATGCTGGATTGGAAGAGGGGAGGAGAGAGAGGTGGAGATGCTGGACTGGAAGGGAGAGGATTCCTCCTACCAGTTCAGCATCTCTATCCCTCTCTCCCCCCACCTTCTGTCCAGCATCTCTTTCCCTATCCTCCCCCTTCCAGTCCAGCATCTCTACTACTCTCTCCTCCTCTCCTCCTGGGTGAAGAAGTTGTTCTTAGGGTGTGTCACTTCTTGTGTTGGTGGGAGGTTTTGAAGTGGGTTCTATCTTGGAAAGGGACTGATTTTGTGACAGGGAAATTCAGGAGATTGGCTGCTTGTGTTGGTGGGGGGTTTCAGGAGGGTAGGCACTTCTTGTGTTGGAGGGGGTCTGTCTTGCATAGGGGTTTCAGGAGGGGTGATGGAAAGAGATAGAAACCAGGGGCAATTAAATTGGAACGGGAGTAAGACTGGCTATGGTGACAGCCTGGAAGCTATGTTGATGCCAGATGATATTCAGAGCCATCACCCACATAGTTAAATGTTCAAAATTAGGACTGCTTTATGTGTGGACCTATTTGGTCACATCTATGCAGGCACCAGCACTGAATATTGCCAGCACCCTTTCTAACTCCACCTCCTTAACACCCTTCTCATGCCTAGATTTCTAATGGCCATTAAGTAACGATAAGCAGCATACAGCCCAGTTAAGTTCTGCTGAATATCGGCATATGAACAGCTCAGCGGAGTTTCTGCTGCCCAATTAAACCATTTGGAATATCATAACCATAATATTTATTTTGACAGCTTTTGAGCTGTCCTAAATTAGGCTGCTTAGCTATGTGGGTGCCAGTACCTGCATAGATCCAAGCTCCTCCCTAGTGTCACCCCTGACTGCCCACTTTTTCTGGCAGTGGTTGGATGCGATATTAAGTGGCAATGCCCACTTTAGTGCCACTGACTATTGGGGGTAGGCGGTGACAGGCAATTTAAGTGGGCAGGAGCCTCTACTGCCCACTTAGATTGCTTTGAATAACAGCTGGCTCATACTTGGAAAATTAATTGAATGTATATTAATTTATGAATTAGAATGTGTAAAGTTAATTTTTGCTGTAATGTGTTAAAAATGTTTATTAACACAAATGTATGCGTGGAACACCTCGCTGCGAACAGTTCTTGACACTATCTCTCCTCTTCAAACAAACTCCTCTACCCGTTCTACTCATTCGCAGAACTCATAATACACATCTGACCTGCTCTCTCTCAAGAAGATACTTAGATGAGTAGAGTAAAAATGGAGACATCAACACATGCCTCAAGCTTTGTCTAACTTCAGACACACTACCCATTTATACAGAAATGCTCTTCTTACCACCAAGAAGGACTATTACTCCCAGAAAATTACCAGTGCCCCAAACACGGTGACCCTGTATAGGATTTTTAAGACCATAACAGCTCCTCTCATTCCTCAAGCCTCTGGCACGATCTTTCTTACAGTCCAAGCCTTAGGCTTCTCACTTCAACAGTAAAGATCAGTATGTTATGGGCTGGCATCACACCTACCCCACCCCGGCCCCTTCCATGCCATCCACTCCACCAATGTCATCTAATGGTGGTCTGGGGACTTTTAGTATTCTCGCCTTTAATACTTTTTCGGCTACTGTTAAATCCATGAAACTGAGAACTGCCTCATACAACCCCTTGCCCTCTTGCCTTATTAAAACATTTCCTTAAAATTTCCTTCCATTTATTTTCTCTATGCTCTCCACTAGACTGGAAGATGGCTATATCCCACATTACTGGAAAACAGCTATCATATTACCTAAAGTTAAGGACCATTCCCAACTATTCTTTGACTGCAATAACTTCCACCCAATTGCAAATATGCCATTCATTGTCAAAATTGCTGAATCGGTTGTTCAAACTCAGTTGGTAGACTTTCTCACTGAAACACATTCCATCCACCCCAACCAGACCGGTTTTTATCAGTAACCTAACACAGCGACCACTCTCCTCAGTAGTATGACTTACATCTATTTTTAACTTGATCAAGCCAGGTGTGTGCTCCCTCTCTCCATTATCTATTCAAAGCCTTCAGCATGGTAGACCATGATATCCTGCTCACCAGACTTCGACAGATTAGATTAAAGGATTCTGCCCTTTGATTTCCTCGTACCTTTCAAACAGAAGTTACTCAATTTACTACAATGGTGTTTCTTCCTCACCCTTTTCTCTGGATTTAGGAGTCCCTCAAGGATCCATTCTCGCCCCTGTGTTGTTCATTATATTCCTGGCACCATTCCTTACCCTTCTAGACTCCCTGGACTTCAAGGCCAGGTCCTTTGTACTCTTGACCCTTCTGACCCGCTCCATCTCCAAGACATTAATTCCACGCTTACTCAGGTAGGTAACAAACTGGTTTCGAGACAACAAGCTTGTCTTGAACCCTAGGAAGTCTAAGTCTCTCCTTTTTACCAATCACACAAGTCTGATGATACCATCAACTCCCTTCTTCCTCTGCTCCACCCTGTCCCTCTCATCCCAACCACAAAAATTCTAGGTGTCATCATTGACACATCACTTACATTTTCCTCTCAAGTACTGGCTTTGGCTAAGTGCTCGTTCTTCAAGTAGTGCATGATCTATTCTATGCAGAAGTTACTAGGTCCCCTTACCATCACTACCCTTATCCACTCACTCATTATTAGTCATTTGGTCTACTTCAATGTCCTCTATAAAGGAATCAGAGCTAAAAATCTGTGCCGTTTTCAGCTTATTCAGAATACTGCCATTAATCACAGGACACAAGAAATATGATCGTCGCCACTCTCCTCAAGTCTGCACACTGGCTGCCACTGTCACACTGCATAATCTTTAAAATCTTACTTTTGGTCTACAAGATTCGTACCTCTGGCTACATCTGGGGAACCCCTTATACTTTCCAATTTCCTGACTCCCTGCTGCCCTTCCAGATCTCTCAGATCATCTCAACAGAATCTTCTTGTTGTCCCATCATTTTACGCCATTAGTCATGAAACCACATGGCGCTGTATTTTCTCGGTCCAAGGCCAAGACCTCTGGAATAAACCGCGCTAGCATCTTAGATTGTGTCACTCCCTCCAGCAATTTAAAACTGAACTTAAGATATTTCTGTTCACTACAGTCTATGATTGACCCTGCCCCGCTTTGGCTCTATCGACGGCTGGCCTGAATTTCATATCTTCTACCCACTCTCTTTTTCTCCCTCCCAATTTTCAAATCAAAATATTGTAGTTCTACCCTTCCCCCTCTCTTTCCACCATTCTTCTGTGCCTGGTTCTTATTATCTAATTCTCCCTCTCTTATGTGTGCTACTATATAAGCCACCTAGTTATTAACTTGATGGGCAAGATAGAACTCTGAATAAACTTGGAAACTTATTAAATGAACCCTGAGAATACACATTTCCTAACTTCTGCTTCTTCTGATGTCTTCTATAGTTTATAAGTACATAAATAATGCCACACTGGGAAAAGACCAAGGGTCCATCGAGCCCAGCATCCTGTCCACGACAGCGGCCAATCCAGGCCCAAGGGCACCTGGTAAGCTTCCCAAATGTACAAACATTCTTTACATGTTATTCCCGGAATTGTGGATTTTTCCCAAGTCCATTTAGTAGCGGTTTATGGACTTGTCCTTTAGGAAACCGATTTGTTTTAAATTTACTACACTGTAGTTTAATCGCATGTTCCCTAGTCCTAGTATTTTTGGAAAGCGTGAGCAGATGCTTCACATCCACCTGTTCCACTCCACTCATTTTATATACCTCTATCATGTCTTCCCTCAGCCCAGTGGCGTACCAAAGGGGGGGCGGTGGGGGCGGTCCACCCCGGGTGCACGCCGCTGGGGGGGGGGGGGTGCCGCGGCGCTTCAGTCCGATTTCGCAATTCGCATGTGTTCACTGCTCCCTCTGAGTCTGCCCCGGAACAGGAAGTGACCTGTTCCGGGGCAGACTCAGAGGAAGCAGTGAACACATGCGAATTGCGAAATCGGACTGAAACAGGGCAACAGGCGCGCGCCGCGGCACCCCCCCCCCCAGCGGCGTGCACCCGGAGGGGTGTCATTTCGCCGGGGGGGGGAAGAGGTGTCATTTCGCCAGGGGGGGGGGGGTTGCGCTGCACCCAGGGGGGGGGCGCATCGGCGATCCGCCCCGGGTGTCAGCTAGGGTTGGAATGCCACTGCCTCAGCCGTCTCTTCTCCAAGCTGAAAAGCCCTAGCCTCCTTAGTCTTTCTTCATAGGGAAGTCTTCCCATCCCCGCTATCATTTTAGTCGCCCTTTGCTGCACCTTTTCCAATTCCACTATATTTTTCTTGAGATGCAGCGACCAGAATTGAACACAATACTCAAGGTGCAGTCGCACCATGGAGCGATACAACGGCATTATAACATCCTCACACCTGTTTTCCATACCTTTCCTAATAATACCCAGCATTCTATTCGCTTTCCGAGCCGCAGCAGCACACTGAGCAGAAGGTTTCAGTGTATCGACAACGACGACACCCAGATCCCTTTCTTGGTCCGTAACTCCTAATGTGGAACAAAAATCTTTTTAAACATATCCAAATAAATTGCAGATTAGATGCTTAATTTAAATTCTTCCGGTATTTTTGTTTTTCTGTTTTAAATTGGAGTTGTATGATATCTGTGTATGTGAGAGCATATGCTGTATGCTTGTAGGAAAGGGGATAAACTTTTAAAGGATTTCACATATAAGGATCCTTTCAGGATCCTCACTATCTCAGCAAGTTTCTGCATTCAAGACATGGCAATTTAGTGTAGAGAGGGGGTGTATGCCATTCTGCTATACCGTCCCCCTGCTGGGATGCCTGCCCTTATATAAGCCAGGACATACTTAGTATTTCTTTGGAGAACAGATATTCACTCTTAGTTTCATTTTATTATCACACTGACTTGATTTCCTCTAAGAACTGAATACATCCCTCTCGAAGTCAACAGCTTAGATGTCATTCATTGCTCTGCCCTTGGAAGGTTGCCAGACCCCTTTCCAACATCTTTTGAATATTACCATTCTTGACAGCAATTGTCCACTCTTTATTTTCTGTAATGTTAATTATTTCTACGTAAGGCTGTTTTGTTCCCTCCCCCTTGTCTCCTGCTCCCTTCCCTTTTCAACCCAGGATTTCAAGGCTCAGTTTGCATAACAGGTAATAACAGGCATTTCCTTCTCCTGTTTCGGGATATCCTGGCGCCTTTCAGTCTCTCTCTGCCTGTGTTTAAAACCGACTGCAGCACAGGAAAAAAAATAGTCTATAATTAGCAGCCTATAGAGAAGAATGGCACTTGGCTGTCTACTGAGCTGTTTGTCAGTGAAATCAACACATGTAAATAGAGCTTCAATGCGTTTCCTCTCTGTATGCAAACCAAGGTATGCAGAACTTGGAGGTTACGAAGATATATGCGAGAGGACAGGAATGGGAATAGAATGTTGAGAAACAAACTACGTGAATAACATCCTGAGGTATCGATGTTGATTTTGAGCTTTATCTTCAAAAGCATTTTAATTGCTTTATGGGCAATAATGATCTATTATAAAATTACCTGCCTGGTATGCAAATAAAATTTACACACATATAGCCTGTATAAACACAAGTATACTTGCTGTTTCTTCCAGATATCTGAGTTTGCTATTATGTGCATCTTTTGAAAACTTGAGCATAGGCCCATAATTTAACCCAGAAAAATTGTGTTCCGAAAGTGCAGTTCTAAGTATACAAGTATAATTTTCCAAGGGCAATTTTTTAAAGTGATGGTACGAGCATACTTTTGCTTTCAGAATTGAGGAAAGGCTGCACAAAAAAATCATACATATACTTTTTACCCATGGGCCCTAAAAAGATTAATTTATAAAACCATTTTCTATTTGTAGTGCATATATTATTTTACACTTTACTGTTTGTACTTACTGTATGTTGCAGTGGGTTCTTTGGAGGATATGTGACTATTAAATGGATTCAATAAGTACATTATGGAATTACAATAATAAATACGCACATGCCACCCGTAAGCATTTCTGGGGGGGAGGTGTTTGGGCAAAGCTGAAGCAGAGTTGCAAAGTACACATAGCTGCCTCAGGACAGGTATAACTTTATGCAAGAGCATTTGTGTGTTACTGGTGGTGGAGGGGGGGGGGGGGGGGGGAATGTTCTGGGAGCCTATTCCATAAAATCATATATACACAAATGTTGTCTTTATAAAATAGGCATGTTTTTCAAACTTTTATAGATGCTGTGTTATAAAATTAACTTCTTAATGAGTTGAAGTATAAACTACAGGGCTAGTGAATGTGTGTGTAGATCTTGCAGCAACCAATTAGATGTGATAATTACAATAAGAATCCTCTCACTACCAAGTTGGCACATTACCAGTTATGAGGTATACTGCATTTAGATGCCATGCACTGTTTCCTTGTGTATGGAGTTTCAGTGCTTTCTATTTCAGAAAACATTAGAAACATGACTTTTTGAGCAGGATTTGTTATGATTGCTTGCAGTGATAATTTCTTTAAGTAGTAGTTGTTAAAGAAATTGTGATACATAACCCAGTTTATTTCTTTGAGGTAGTAAGAACCCATCTGTTAAAAATTTATGTAGGACAATTTATTTATTTATTTGTGACATTTATGTCCCACATTATCCCAAACAAGTTTCAGTTCAATGTGGCTTACAATAAACAGTATAGGCTACATAACACAGAATTATTTATTTATTAATTACATTTGTATCCCGCATTTTCCCACCTGTTGGTAGGTTCAGTGTGGCTTACATGGAACAATGGGGACGGTTACAATTAGACAAACAGTTGGAAGAAGGGAAGTGATGGTTGATAGACTGGGTGGGTTGAAGGGAGGTTAGAGTTAGGGATTGTAATGAAAAGATTGATAAGATGAGTCATTTGAAGTGAGAGTACAGTTGTTGATTGTGCTTATTAATGCTGTAGTAATTGTAATTGTTTTTTATTATTATCCACTCTGGAGAAATTGAGAGGGTGGAAAATTATATTGCAAGTGGCTTCAAAGAAAATGTGACTATATAGTTGGATTTGAAAACATAGAATGGAAAGCTTGCTAGATTAGGCATGTCAGAGACAAAGACTATAACTTAAACTTTCAAACACGGAGGTTTCTCAACTTCAGTCTTCAAGGTGATCAGCAGGTCTTGTTTTCAAAATGACCCCATGGGTATTCATGTGGAGAGGACTTTAAACTAGGATCAGTAGGGACAGATGAACAAAGCACCAAGGCATGTGAAAGTCCTAAAGTAAGTAAAACATCAAGGGTAATTCTGTAAGGGGGTGTGTACTTTTAAGTGGTCAAGTATGCAGCTAGTTTGGGATATTTTAGTCATTTATGCATGGATATGGCCACATATGCATGTAAATGACCTCTTATAAAATAGCTACTAGTGGAAATGTATGCACCATCACATAATGGCACATCCATTGCTGACGGGTGTGGAGTTTGGGAAGAGCAACAGTGATATTTCTGAGATGGCATCGAGAGCATCTGCCAGGTGAATTGGCGCCTGCAGACTCACCTGGCTAAGGGCCTCCGTCTTCAGCCAAGGTGTGCTGTGCTGTGGAGATAATCTTTTTGACGATAAGATTCAAGAGGCGGCTGCTCTCATCAAACAGCACACTGGCACCTTTAAAACCTTCTCCAGATCCAGTTCTGTCCTGGCCTTCTCCTTGAGGAAGTGTCAGAGCGGAGGGCAATGGAGGTCTTATTACACTTATAGGGATAGGTATCTTCAACTCTCCCAGTCTCAGCAGGGTTCTTGTTCTCATCTCAGACAAAATCAGGGTCAGGGTTATGGTTGCCTCCATGAGAACATAGCCTTAGTTCCTGTATCTATTCTGGACAGCCTACCTATAGGAAGAGGCTGAATTTTGTTCACAACCAAATGGCCCCTCATAACCAGTTGGGTTCTCAAACTAGTGTGAATGGGATACCGCCTTCGTATGACAGAGCAACCTCAAAAATTAATTACCCACTGAGAGCACCAAGATTAATTTCTCGGCATTAGGAAATACTTAAAAGGAACTTTCTTCCCTCTTACAGGCCGATGTGGTTGAGGGCAGGGATTTTATTCCAAGTAGTTTCTGATCATTAAAAAGACGGGACGATACCACCAAAAGGGGACCAGCAATGTTGTCTAGACATATAGGATGACTATACTCATATTCAGATACATCCAGGCCACAGAAAATATCTATGATTTGTCACAGGGAAACACCACTACCAGTACTGTAGACTGTCATTTGGCCTCACATCAGTACTTTGAGTGTTCACTAAATATTTAACCATCATCACAGCATATATACACTTGACTAGGGTGTACGTGTTTCTCTTTTTGGAACAATTGTCTAATTAAGCACACAGCTCAGTAAGGGGCAGAAAGATCTATTCACTCAATCATTTGGGTGTTTGAGTTGCTAGGATTCATCATAACTTATACCAAATCACATCTAAACCCTACTCAAAAACTGGAATTCATAGGAGCCTTGCAAGAGATGACTCAAGCAATTGCATTTCTTCCACAGTATAGGATTTCTATGTGGAGAAATTCAGAAGAGTCAGCAAGTACCAGTTGGTCAAATGTTGAGGATGCTAGGCCACATGGCATCAACAGTCCATGTTACTCCCATGGCATGACTTCATTTGAGGCAAGATCAGTGGACCTCATCACCCAGTAGTCTCAGTTTACAAGGAATCTCTAAGATGTCACATCTGTCACCAATCCTGTATGAGACTGTCCATGCTAGAGGACTAACCAATCTTGTTTAGCAAAAAGTATCCCCCTTCAAATTACTCAGATATGAGAAACTCTAATGACAGATGCATCCAAACTGGTTTGTGGAGCTCATCTGGATGGGTTTCACACCTAGGATGTATGGCCTTCTCAGCTTCATCATATAAACTTCCCAGAGCTTAGAGATGTTTTGAATGGTCTTGAGGCTTTCAGAGATTGGTTGTCCAACTAAGTCATCTTTGTTCAAATAGACAACCAGGTGGCTATGTATTACAAGAACAACAGGGAAGAATGGGGTGATAGCTTCTATGCTGGGAGACCATCAGAATGTGGAAATGTGACCATTTCTTATGGGATGTGCTTCAGAGCCATATATCTGGCAGATAAGGACAATGCTATGGCATACAAACTGAATTGAGACCTGCAGCCCAACTTGTGCACGTTGAACAACAAAGTTGTCCACAGGATCTTTTAGTAGTGGGCACTCCATTATGTGAAGGACCCAGCAGACCTAGAGTGAGGGACACCGAATCAAGACGCCGGAAAGGCAAACGTCTACAGGAACAGTGGAAGGACTACAACTTCCAGCTTCCCTGGAGTAGGTCACCTGATGCCTGGGGTGGGGCTAGACTGCATTACAAGTCCCAGGATCCTATCAGGGAGTCACCTGACCCATTCAAGGAGGGCAAGCCAGACTTCAGGTCCCAGAGTTCCCAGAGGAAGGGCCAGGACCTTGTCAGGCCGGCTAATGCTAAGGATTGGCTGTTGCCTGGAATTAACAATTTAGAATTAGGAGCAGAGTGCATGTAGCGGTTACCAGTGGAGGGAGAGGGAGATATTCAAAGGGTGGAGGCAGAGGCTGGGGAGGAACTCATGGACATTTTTGCCCTGGCAAAGGTAAAAGGAGAGAAGCATAAGGGCTTCATAACATCTTTGCTGGATAGTTTAAGTTAAAGGTGGAAGAGGGTAGAAGTTTGGATGCTGGAACCCGCCTGGGGCTTGCTGCAAGTATTGGAATTTGTTTGGAAATATAATAGATGCTGGACTTTGTACTCAAGCCAGACCCATGTGAGTGGATATCAGGTGTTCAAGTGCTGGTATGTGAAAGGATGGGGGTTCCCTTAACCTCAGGACATTTGATGTGAGGACATAAAATGCTTGAGTTAAAACACTGTACTAAATAAAGGAACTTTATTCAAGTGAAGGAGTTTTCCTTAAAAGATTGTACCAAATAACTGAACTTTATTCAAGTGAAGGAGTTTTCCTTAAAAGACTGTGCTAAGTGAATGAACTTTATTAAGGCTCATGAAGTTGTACTGAGCTGCTGAATGAACTTTATCCAAGCACAGGGGGTTTCTTTAAAGGACTGTATTAAACTCTGTGGGAGACAAACGCCTAAGGACTCACGTGCAGGTGGTACGAAAGGCTTTGTCTGACACCCTTTATAGAGTGGAGGCTCTACAATGGGCCCTATATGAACTGAGTTGTTAAGTGCTATGATGCCTGAGGAAAGGCTTATCTTGGAAATAGTTTTGCGTTCATTAAATATTATGGTTTCAAGTTATTTAAAAAATTCCTGCATAAAGCCGGGGAGGAGTCATGTCCTTGGATTGGCAAGTTGGCGGACTACCCGGATGCACTGCAGAGGGTGACACATGATAGATCTCTTTGCCACTCCATTCAACAAGGGTGTAGTAGTAGTGGAGTGAGGACGTCCCGATGTGACAACAGCAGGCAGGAACAGGCATGCATGTGGAGTGAGATGGCCCAAATACTTCAAGAAAAGATAATGGTTTACCCATTTGGCTCCATTGGTGACATCACCCATGTGTGAGGATTCATGTTCTGTGGTCTGGGAGAACACCTGCTACAGGTAAGTATCTTCATTGTTTAAGAATAAGGAGGTTTTAGTGTTGTGCACAGGAGTCTGTTCTTGTTGCATTCTTTTTTTTTTTTTTTTACATGTATGTTGATGATGATACAGAAAGGCTTTCAGATAAAGTTTACCTCTTTGCAAATGATACCAAAATTAGCAGCAGAGTAGATACGCTCATAGGATCCAGCTCTGTGGGTGCTAGTGGTTGTTGAGCTCTCCCAATATTGAACAGGATCCTCATCCTTGTTAACAAATCTCGTCAACCATCAGCTCTCTCCTATCTCTGTTCCTTTATTTTCCCCTTCACCTCTCTCCACTGTCTTCACTCTGCAGAACAGAATCTACTGACTCTCCCTCCGCCCTCTGTCCTTCACTTAGGTCTCAAGGAACTCTGCCTTTAGATACATTGAACCTAAAATCTGGAATGACTTGTCCCTCTCCATCAGAAACTAACCAAACATTGCCTTGTTTAAGAAACTACTTAAGACCCACCTTTTCCTAGGATCTTTCCCCTCCATCGCTACCTAGAACTTTGCTCGTCCCCATTCTGTCTAGGTCTTCTTTTTCCTTGAACTCTCTTTTTATGTTTTTTTTTTTTTATTATTTTATTGTAAACCGCTGTGCTGCCTATGCTAAGGCTAATGTGTGGTATAACAAGTGACATATAAATAAATAAATCATTGTTTCCATGGAGTGGTAATTTGTATTGTGTTTGGCATCACCAATCATTTTGATATGTTGGCACCTATGGACACACTGGAAGATGTAGATAACATGAGACGGGATCTATTGGGACTTGAAGAACAGTCTAGAATTTAGTAGAAAAATGCAGGATTGTGCATTTGGGCTGCAAAACCCCAAAGAAGCAGAACTGTGTTAAGAGTGAAGTACATTTGTGCAAGAAAGAAGAACAGGACCTGGGGGACCAAATCAATAGAAAAGTGAAGGCAGAAGCCCAAAAGATGCTTGGGTGCATAGGGAAAGCAATAGCCAGCAGCAAAATGATGATAGTGCCAGTGGCGTAGCCAGAAGGCAATTTTTGGGTGGGCCAACAGGTTTGATGGGTGGGCACTAGAGTTGCCAACTTTTTTGAAAGAGAGAAAAACAGCAACCTGATGTTGCTCTGTCCCCACCCCACTCCATGCTCCACCTCTACCTCACTCTCCATAACTTCAATGAGGGTTGCAGTACAGGCTTCAATGGCTGCAGGCCAATTGAGAGCTAAGGGAAGTATAATAGACTGCACTCTTCAGCCCCATTGAGCCATGGTCCTCCAACACACATATGGTACTGAAGCCAAACACATTCTGCATCCAAAGAACTTCCTGGCCCTCCACCAACAATGGATACAGAGCACAGCAAGGACATTTCTCCATAAAACTCATCACACAAAGGAATGTTGGTTTCTAGTGTAATCTCAATAATAAACATATTATAAATTAATTTTAAAAAATCAATAAAACAAAAGTCACTCAGAACCTAGAGCAAATCTACCATGCCAACACTAACTTCCAAAAACAAGGATCCTACCTATGAAAAGGAAGTGCCTTAAATATTATAGTGGGGCCCTAAAATACAAATACATTTATCAGGAAAGCCCTTCAAGTCAAATTACTACAGAATGCTACATAGAAACTTCATGCTAACAGAATACCTCAGTCACACAGAGAACACAAATGCCAAATACAGAATAAGTGACCATAAACTCGAAATATAAATTAAACAGAAACCCCAAGAAACCAGACATTGCATGTAGTACAACACCAGAGAAACAAGAAAGAAAGGTATTTCCTCCTATGCAAAATATAAAGATGGCACATGCCAGGTATGGTGTTAGGGGTTGCAACTAGGGCAGTTGTGCTTGGTTCCCTGGCCAGAGAAAGCCCGCCTGCTGGAATGGACTTTGTGGAGGAGTAGCCTAGTGGTTAGTGCAGTGGACTTTGATCCTGGGGAACTGAGTTTCGATTCCCACTGCAGCTCCTTGTGACTCTGGGCAAGTCACTTAATCCTCCATTGCCCCTGGTACACAGGGCCGTGCCTAGGGTCTCTGGCGCCCCCCTGCAGACTATCAGTTGGCGCCCCCCCCCCCCCCGTGAAAATGATCACGCCCCCCCCCCCCATGAAAATGATCGCTCACCACTTGCCACACTGAAAGGAATTGTCAGCAATATTCTTAGAAACAAATTGCTATACATTGCAAAATAAGATAGCAGATGTAAATTCTCAAAGTGGACATATTCCAAACGCTAAAATGAAAATAAAATAATTTTTTTCTACCTTTGTTGTCTGGTGACTTTCTTTTTCAATCATGCTGGTCCAGTATCTGATTCTGCTGCTATCTGTCCTCTTAACTCCATTTCCAGGGCTTCCTTTCCATTTATTTCTTTACTTTTCTCCTTTCTTCTTCATTTCTTGCTCTATATCCATTTCCAGCAATTTCTCCTCTCTCCCTGGGTCCTGCCCTCCCATCCATGTCCATTCTTGTCCCTCTCTGTCCTTCCCTCCTCCATCCATAGCCAGCAATCCTCCTCTCTCCCCTCCCCTCCATTTCCAGCAATTTGTCCTCTCCCTGGGCCCCCATGTCCATCCTTGTCCCTCTCTGCCCTTCCCTCCTCCATCCATAGCCAGCAATCCTTGCCTCCTCTATCCCCTCCCCTCCATTTCCAGCAATTTGTCCTCTCCCTGGGCCCCCATGTCCATCCTTGTCCCTCTCTGCCCTTCCCTCCTCCATCCATAGCCAGCAATCCTCTCTCCCCTCCCCTTCCAGCAATTTGTCCTCTCCCTGGGCCCTGCCCTCCCATCCATGCCTCTCTGCCCTTCCCTCCGCACCCTGGGGCCTTTAAATCTTTTACTTCTGGTCGCAGCAGCGAAATAAAACAAATACAGAAAATAAAATAATACCATTTTATTGGACTAATGCATTTAGCTTCCAGAGGCCAAAATCTCCTTCCTCAGGTCAATACAGTATAGTGCTGTTACAGTATCCTATCCTGATCTGAGGAAGGGGGTTTTGTTCTCTGAAAGTTAAGTCAAAATGTATTAAAATTAGTCCAATAAAAAGATTACCTTATTTAAATGTTCTATTTATAAACATTTATTAGCACAGCTAAAATACTATATCCTAAAGCAAAATAATAAAAATATATATTTACAGTTTGTTGTCTTTGGTTTCTGCTTTCCTCATCTTCTTTTCACCGTCTTCCTTCCATCCAGCATCTGTCTTCGCTCTCTCTCTCTGCCATCCAGTGTCTGCCCTCTCTAATGTTCCTTCCATCCACATCTGCCCTCTATTTCTGCTCCTTCCATCCACCATCTGCCCCAGTCTGCCATCTCTCTCTCCCCCTTCCATCCACCATCTGCCCTCTCTCTCTCCTTTCCCTCTAGCATTTGCCCTCTATCTCTGCCCCCTTCCATCCACTGTCTGCTCTTTCACTCCCTTCTATCCACTGTCTGCCCTTTCTCTCTGCTCCTTCGATTCACCACTTGCCCTCTCCCATCCATTCAGGGTCTGCCCTCCCTCTCACTCCCCATTCCATCCAGGATCTATCCCCCCTCTCTCACTGCCCCCTCTTTTCGGCTCCCAGTTCCCACCTGCGGCTGCCCCTAGTTCCAGATCCATTGATTCTCCCATCCACCCCTGCCCCAGGCATGACCCCATTCTCCCTCCTGCTCACTTTTCAGACCCCAGTTCCAGCTCCATGCCCCTTCTCCCATCTGTCTCCCACCCAGTCCCTTCTGCCCATCCGAGTCCCCCTCACCCCATCTGTCTCCCACCCAGTCCCTTCTGCTATCCAAGTGCCCCCCCACCCTCACCCCATCTGTCTCCCACCCAGTCCCTTCTGCCCATCCGAGTCCCCCTCACCCAATCTGTCTCCCACCCAGTCCCTTCTGCTATCCAAGTGCCCCCCACCCTCACCCCATCTGTCTCCCACCCAGTCCCTTCTGCCCATCCGAGTCCCCCTCACCCCATCTGTCTCCCACCCAGTCCCTTCTGCTATCCGAGTCCCCCCCACCTTCACCCCATCTGTCCCCCACCCTCACCCTGCCTCGTCTTCTCCCTGCCACCCGGTCTTTAAAAAGAAATTGCCGACGCGATAGCGAGCACAGCACCTCATGTGGAAGTAAAAGAAGCGAATCCGATCATCTCATTGGGCCTTCCTTCACTGTCCCGCCCTAGAAGAAATAGGAAGTTGCGTCAGAGGAGGGCGGGACAGTGAGGGAAGGCCCAATGAGATGATCGGATCCGCTTCATTTACTTCCACACGAGGTGCTGCGCTCGCTATCGCGTCGGCAAATAAATTTAAAGGGCTGGGGGGGGGTGCCAGGATGAAGAGCAGCGGGAGCGGCGGCACCCCCCTTTCTGGTGACACCCGCGGCGATGAAAAGATTTAAAGGCCTCGGGGGCGAGGGTAAGCACCGCGGGCGGCGCCCTCCAGAGGTGGGCGCCCCCCTGCGGCGCTTACCTCGCTTACCGCATCGGCACGGCCCTGCTGGTACAAAATAAGTACCTGAATATATGTAAACCGCTTTGAATGTAGTTGCAAAAACTTCAGAAAGGCGGTATATCAAGTCACGTTTCCCTTTCCTAGATTTCTGTCCTGGACCCCAGCCATGTTTAACATCAACTCTGGCAAGATGTACATTCCAAATCCAACATATTATATTCACAACATTGAAAATAAAATAATTTTTTGTACCTTTTTGTTATCTGGTCATTTTATTTTTAAAATTGTATCGGTCCCAGTCTCTGGTTTCTGCTTCCCTCTGTCTTCTCTTAACTCACTTGCCAGGGTCTCCTGTCTATTTGACATTTCTTCTTTCTCCATGTTCATCATCCATCTCCCATCTCCTTTTTTCCTATATTTCCTTGTCCAGTATCTCCCCTGTGTTCATATCCCCTCATCCATCATCATTCCTCTATGCACCTATGCATCCCATGCCCAGCATATCCCTTCTGCGTTCCTATTCGCTCCCTTGTCTGGTATCTCTCCCCTCACAGTCTCCCACCCCCATGGCAGCACTTGCACTTTACTATTGGCGCTGCCTGACAGCAACTCACAGACGCAGCGTTGATGTCCTGCTCCGGGGCCTTACCTCTGCCGTGTCCTGTCCTGTGTACAGGAAGTTGCATCAATACAGCAGAGGGAAGACCCCAGAGCAGGACATCAGCGCCACGTCTGTAGTTGCTGTCAGGCAGCGCCGATAGCAAAGTGCAAGTGCTGCCACGGGGTTGGGAGACTGTGAGGTGCAGGAGCAGGACGCCACGTCTGTGAGGTGCTGCCACTGGCAGCGCCAACAGCATTAAATGCAAGCGCTGCAGCGGGGGTGGGACAAGGTGAGGATTGGAAGACACGGACGTGTTGAGACTCTGCCTCTGGTGGGCCTAAGGCAAAACTCGTAGCTACACCCCCTGGATAGTGCCTCAGTACAAGTCTCTAGTGAGACTTCATTTGGAGTATTTTATACAGTTCTGGAAAGCATGTCATTAAAAAGGTATAAACAGGATGGAGGTCTTTATTATAAAGCACATGGGGGACAAACTTAAAGGTTTGTATACTATGAAAGAAAAGCAGAAGAGGGCAGATATGATAGACATTTAAATACCTCCATGGTGCAAGTGGCCCTTTTTCAGTTGAAAGTAAGCTCTGGAATGAGGGGGCATAGGATGAAAGTAAAAGGGTATAGACTCAGCGTAATCTAAGAAAACGTTTCTGCATGGAAAGAGTGGTAGACATGTGGAATGGCCTCCCAAAGGACATGGTTGAGTTTCGGATATTATCTGAATTCAAAAAAGCATGAGACAAGCACAGAGGATCTCTAAGGGAGAGGAATGGATTGTAGAGTTGGTATAGATGAGTAAATTGGCTAGGCCATATGGTCTTTATCTGCCATTATTTTCTGTGTTGCTATATATTGATATGCACTTGGTCCACGATCTAGATTAATTTATTTTGGTGCTTCTGAAAATCAGATCTGTTTGCAGCCTTGAAAGACTAGAGCTAAGAACCCTTTGTCTTGATGCTATGGCCCTTCTTTACCATGACTGATTATTTGTAGCCTATTTATTGAAAGAAGAAAAGCAGGCTTGTGAGATCACCACATTTTTGTGTGTGTATGTCCAAGTGTTCCCCTCCCACACAGTAACTTTTGTATTTAATTTGCTGTTCATATAGATTTTCTGGATATGTTAAAAGGATCAAGAAGATCTTGACCTAGGTGTTTCTATGCATATACATATAGGCTTGCATGTGGTTTTTGTTTCCCCAGAAAATAGGCTTCTGAGTGGAACTAAATGTTGATATGGTAATTTTTTGCAGACCTGCCATGTTTTTCCCCATATAACAACCCCCTGTATTTATTATAGTATGGAGGAAGAGGTACCTGTACTTACTGGCCAATTGGAATACTGCAGCAATAGCTTCTTCCCACCACTGAGAATCCTGGGAGATTAAAGGCAATTCCACCAGTCCCATCAGAAAAATGAGCTGTCCAGCAGTTAGGGCCACAGTAGCGATCAAGTTACAGGCACGCATCATGTCAAACTGTACTGGAGAGAGGGAAATGCAGAAAGGTCTACAAATCGGATGTGACCCAGAACAGACATTTAAATGTAAAATGACAGAAGCATTTGAATATCGTGCACCTGTTTCACAATATGCTTTCACAATGATCCATATTAATTACAATACTTTGATCTAATGCTAACACACTTTCAATCTATCTGAGTACTGATCTCACTCTGGCTCATTTCTTCTCAGCTAAATAATAGAGAATTAATAGTTCCTGTTTTCAGAATGGTCTCTCTTATGTCAGATTATTAAATTAGAATGCAGTTATTACTTTTTTCCTGACCAAAGAGAAGTTGCATACTTTGAAGACAATCTATGAACAATGCAGCTTCATTTTACCAGCTTCTCATATATTTCCATAGTATAATGCCTTGCTAATTAGTTTACCAACCCATATTAATATTAGTACATCTTCAGGTGGTAAATCAACCTTTCTCCGAGGACAAGCAGGCTGCTTGTTCTCATGATTGGGTTATGGTCTGCGACGGCCCAGGAAACCAGCAAAATTTTTGACAGCAAAAACAAAGAACTCTCCAGAACACTCCGCCTTGCGGGCCGAACACAGTGCGCACGCGCGAATGGCTTCCCGCCCGCGACGCGAGCGTGCCCTCTCAGTATTTTTATCCGCGATCTTGAGTGCCACGTTTTATTCGAGCGCTCAAAATTTTTCGGCTCAGGAGACTTATTTTTCGCGTTTATCGCCCGCTTTTTTCTTTCTTTCACATTTCCTGTGTTGTTTTACAAAAATAGATATAAAAAAAAAGAATTATTTTTTCCCTTGTCTTCTTCACTTCTGTAAGTTTTCTTCTTTTTTTCGTCACGGCCGCCTTTTAGGCTGCTCAGCCGGGTCTTTTTTTCCCTTTTTGTGCCTTTTTATTGGCACAATCGAGTCCTTTAATTTCGCAGCCGCTGTTTTTCCGTCCATGTCATCGAGGACTCCCAGCAGCTTCAAGCGTTGTACTCGCTGCAACCGGACCATCTCGGGTACCGACCCCCAAGCGTGATGTCTCCAGTGCCTTGGGCCTGAACATTTGCCAACTGCTTGTAAGTTGTGCTCTTTAATGAAAAAATGGACCCAAGTGTCTCGGGAGGCTCAACACGAGCGCCTTTTTGCTGAGTGGTCTGGTCCTTCAATGTCGGCATCGACATTGGTACGAGGTCGGCGGAATCGGCATCAACATCGAGGGAAGCATCGACTTCGAGAGCACAGGTAATGGCTGCCGAACGACCACATTGCGCTGGGAGCAGTGAGGCATCAAGTGGATCTCCACCTGGATCGAGGCCTACTGCTATGCAGGCCCCCCGGGACTGACGACCTTCAGACCCGGCCCTGAGGCGTGAGGATTCCACGTCCTCCTCTTCGGTACTGAGGAGTCTCGATGACGGGCGTCGAGCGAAGGCTAAGAAGCACCGTCATCGATCTCCTTCCATGCATGGTACTGGGAGCTTCGGGGAGCCGAGGGATTCAGCACCCGAGAAGAGTCTGCCCTGAGAGGACCGCTCACCCTCTATACAGGAGGTGCCGATGCGCCGGTCTTCTGGCAGTTCGGTACCGGCTCTCAAGCCCCCTCAGGTTCTGCCACCAGCTCCTACACCGGCCCCACAGCCTTTCCCGATGGAGGCTCTCGACGGGCGCATCAGGGCCCTTCTTCCAGAGCTTCTGGAAGGGTTGCT
Source organism: Microcaecilia unicolor (assembly GCF_901765095.1). Taxonomy (NCBI): domain Eukaryota; kingdom Metazoa; phylum Chordata; class Amphibia; order Gymnophiona; family Siphonopidae; genus Microcaecilia; species Microcaecilia unicolor. The sequence goes on from NC_044038.1 coordinate 53,989,081, forward strand.
GTGCCAGTCTGCATCGATGCCAGGGGTGCTTGCGCCTTCTGCATCGACTTGAAGCGGCATCTGGGCCTTTGTCTGTGGTGAGGTCTCCGTCCTCGGTGCTGCTTGCAGCATCGGCGTCGGCCGCCACCCAGGTCGATTCTCCCTCACATCGGTGGGGGAAGCTTCGCCACAGTCCAGGCAGGAGTCGACTTCTCGACATCCCCCCCCCCCCCCCCGAGGAACATCGATCCTCGACGTCGAGACAGGCTTGGGTTCGGGCTGCTCAGAGAGCTTTTGTCCTACACCAATGATGAGTGCTTGTGGGAAGAAGAGGAAGATAGATCCCAGGTATTTTTCGGAGGAAGAGTCGTATGGTGTCCCCTCTGATCCTACTCCACCAATTGAAAGAAAATTGTCTCCACCTGAGTGTCTTTCTTTTTCCTCTTGTTTGGGAAATGTCTAAGGACATTCCATTCCCTAAGGAGGTTGTGGATGAGCCCAGGGCCGAGATGCTCGAGGTCTTGGATTATCCTTCTTCACCCACAGAGGTTGCAACGGCTCCCTTGCATAACATACTCAGGGAAGTTCTTATGCGAAACTGGTCGTTCCTTCTTTCTAATCCAGTGGTCCCCAAGAAATCTGAGTCCCAATACAGAGTCCATGCAGAGCCTGTAATGGTTAAGTCTCAACTGCCTCACGATTCCAGGGTGGTGGACTCTGCTCTCAGAAGAGCCAAGAGTACTAGTGACTGTGCCTCGGCGCACCCAGGCAGAGAGTCTAGGACCTTGGATTCTTTTGGAAGGAAAACGTATCAGGCCGCTATGCTCGTAGCCAAGATCCAAACATACCAGCTCTACACAAGCATCCACTTGTGGAACTCAGTGAGGCAACTGTCCAGTTTGGTCGAAGCCCTTCCTCAGGAGCTCGCCAAACCTTTTCACTGGGTGGTCAGGCAGCAGAAGGCGTGTCGAAAATTCCTGGCCAGGGGTACTTAGGACACTTCTGTTGTGGCATCCCGAGTAGCTGCTTAAGGTATAGTGATGCGCAGATTCTCATGGCTGCGTGTCTCTGACCTGGATCATAAGACCCAGCAGCGAATGGCGGATGTTCCTTGCCGGGGGATAATCTTTTTGGAGAAAAAATAGAGGACATGGTCAATCAGATCAAAAAGCACCATGATGCTATGGATTCTCTCTCCCGCTGGGCGTCTTCTGCTACCACTTCCTTATCTAGGAGGTTTTTTGGCGGGAAGAGGAGTGCTCCCTATTCCTACGATAGGCGTAGGTACACTCCTGCTTCTCGGAAGCCTGTCCATGCTCAGTCCCAGCATGCCCGTTCCCGTCAACGGTGTGCGACTAAGGCCTCTGCAGCTCCCCAGCAAAAGCAAGGGACGGGCTTTTGACTGGCTCCAGTGCAGCATAGCCTCAGAAAAAGTGTCCGTGCCGGACGACTTGCCAGTCGGAGGGAGGTTAATATTTTTTCACCAAAGGTGGCCTCTTATAACCTCCGACCGGTGGGTTCTTCAAATAGTTCGGTTAGGATACATTCTCAGTCTGGAATCCATGCCTCCAAATTGTCCACCGGGAGCTCAGTCCTTCAGCTTGCAGCACAAGCAGGTACTTGCAGAGGAACTCTCCACCCTTCTAAAGGCCAATGCGGTCGAACCCATTCCACCAGGGGAAGAAGGGCTGGGATTCTATTCTAGGTACTTCCTTGTGCAAAAGAAAAAAGGGGGGATGTGTCCCATCCTAGACCTAAGGGCCCTGAACAAATTCCTTGTCCGAGAAAAGTTCAGGATGGTTTCCCTAGGCACCCTTCTTCCCATGATTCAGGAAAATGATTGGCTATGCTATCTGAACTTAAAGGATGCTTACACACACATCTCGATACTTCCAGCTCACAGGAGGTATCTTCGATTTCTGCTGGGAACACAGCACTTTCAGTACTGTGTACTGCCCTTTGGTCTGACGTCTGCGCCCAGGGTGTTCATAGACTAGGAGTGCATGTGTTCCCTTATCTCGATGATTGGCTGGTGAAGAGCACCTCGGAGGTGGGCGCTCTACAGTCCATGCGGATGACTATTTGAGTGCTGGAGCTACTGGGGTTCGTAATCAATTATCCCAAGTGCCATCTTGTCTCGGTTCAGAAATTGGAATTCATCGGAGCTCTGTTGGACACACGGACGTCTCGAGCTTATCTTCCCCAGACAGGGGCAGACAATCTCCTGGCCCTAGTGTCCCTGGCTCAAGCGTCTCAACAGATCACAGCTTGGCAGATGTTGAGACTCTTAGGACACATGGCTTCCACATTTCATGTAACCCCCATGGCACGCCTGCATATGAGATCAGCTCAATGGACCCTACCTTCCCAGTGGAGCCAGGCCACAGGGGATCTAGAGGATGTCATCCATCTTTCCACCAACTTTTGCAATTCCCTACTCTGGTGGACTATTCGAGCCAGTCTGACCTTGGGACGTCCATTCCAAATTCCTCAGCCACAAAAAGTGCTGATGACGGATGCCTTCCTCCTGAGGTGGGGAGCTCATGTAGATGGACTTCACACTCAAGGAGCTTGGTCCTTTCAGGAAAAGTGTCTTCAGATCAACCTTCTGGAATTACGAGTGATCTGGAACGCTCTCAAGGCTTTCAGAGATCGGATGTCGAACCAAATTATTCTAATTCAGACAGACAATCAGGTTGCTATGTATTACACCAACAAGCAGAGGGGCACTGGATCTCGCTCTCTGTGTCAGGAAGCCATTCGGATGTGGCTTTGGGCGCATCATCACAGCATGTTTCTCCAGGCCACTTATCTGGGAGGTGTAAACAACAGTCTGGCCGACACAATGAGCAGGATAATGCAACCTCAAGAGTGGTCACTGAACATGGGCGTAGTCCGCAAAATTTTCCGAGCATGGGGCACCCCCTCGGTGGATCTTTTTGCCACTCAGATCACAAAGTCCCTCAGTTCTGTTCCCAGCTTCAGGCCTATGACAGACTAGCGTCAGATGCCTTTCTCCTTCATTGGGGGGCAGGCCTACTGTATGCGCATCCTCCTATACCTCTAGTAAGGAAGACTTTGCTGAAACTCAAGCAAGACCATGGAACCATGATTCTGATTGTGCCCTTTTGGCCCCGTCAGATCTGGTTCCCTCTTCTTCTGGAGTTGTCCTCCGAAGAACTGTGGAGATTGGAGGGGTCACTTCTACATCCCAACCTCCAGTCTCTGGCTCTCACGGCCTGGATGTTGAGAGCTTAGAGATTGCCTCTTTGGGTCTTTCAGAGGGTGTCCCGAGTCTTGCTTCCAGGAAAGATTCCACAAGGGGAGGAGGTTTGCTGTCTGGTGTGACACAAAGCCCTAGATCCTTTTTCTTGTCCTACACGGACCCTGCTTGAATTCCTTCTACACTTATCAGAGTCTGTTCTCAAGACCAACTCCGAAAGAGTTCATCTTAGTGCAATTAGTGCTTATCATCAACGTGTAGAGGGTAAGCCTATCTCTGGACAGCTTTTAGTAGTTCGCTTTATGAGAGGTTTGCTTTTGTCAAAGCCCCCTGTCAAACCTCCACCAGTGTCATGGGATCTCAACGTCGTTCTCACCCAACTGATGAAAGCTCCTTTTGAGCCACTGAATTCCTGCCATCTGAAGTACTTGACCTGGAAGGTCATTTTCTTGGTGGCTGTTACTTCAGCTCGTAGAGTCAGTGAGCTCCAAGCCCTGGTAGTGCATGCACCTTATATCAAGTTTCATCATAACAGAGTAGTCCTCCGCACTCGCCCTAAGTTCTTGCCGAAGGTGGTGTTGGAGTTCCATCTGAACCAGTCAATTGTCTTGCCAGCATTTTTTCCCTGACCAATCTGCATTTCTTTCACTTATGCCCAAGCTGTGTTGACTCTAGAGGGCCATGTCACGGCTCACAATGTCAGAGCCATGGCTGCGTCAGTGGCTCACTTAAAGTCAGCTTCGATTGAAGAGATTTGCAAGGCTGCAACGTGGTCATCAGTCCACACATTCACATCCCACTACTGCCTTCAGCAGGATACCTGACGCAACAGTCGGTTCGGGCAGTCAGTGCTGCAGAATCTGTTCGGGGTTTAGAATCGAACTCCACCCCCCCAGGCCCATTTTTGTTCTTTTCCAGGCTGCACTCTCAGTTAGTTGATTTTGATTTCAGGTCAATCTATGTTATCTCCTTGGCATGAGCCTGGGTGCTAGGGATACCCCAATTGTGAGAACAAGCAGCCTGCTTGTCCTTGGAGAAAGTGTAGATACATACCTGTAGCAGGTATTCTCCGAGGACAGCAGGTTGATCGTTCTCACAAACCCTCCCTCCTCCCCTATGGAGTTGTTCTATTCTCTGTTTTTGCTTTTTATTGAACTGAGAGGGCACGCTCGCGTCGTGGACGGGAAGCCGTTCGCGTGTGCGTGCTGTGTTCGGCCCGTGCGGCGTAGCATTCTGGAAAGTTCTTTGTTTTTGCTGTCAAAAGTTTTTCCAGTCTCCTGGGCCATTGCGGACGATGACCGACACCCAATTGTGAGAACAATCAGCCTGCTGTCCTCTGAGAATACCTGCTACAGGTATGTATCTACACTGTTTTCATTAATCCCTAGACAGAATTCCTTGTGTTCACCTCTTCTGATAGAGGCATAAATACGCCACTGGGTAGAGTGCCATTCTGACATATTACACTCCTGTTTCATTCACAGGTGTATAAATACTCTAAAAGACAATGTACCTAGCCCTTGGTGTTGAAAAGAAGATCTTGCGGTGTTGGAGTGTTATTCTGGGATGCACTGGGCAGGGCTAAACACCATATAAGGAGTTTTTTTCCCTTATATGGTATTTAGCCCTGCCTGGTGTATCCCAGAATGCACTGGGCAGGGCCTGGGTGTCGCCATTTTGTTCCAGGCAGGCCCAAGGCAGGCGAGAGGAGCCATTGCCCCTGCCCTCCTGCCTCCACCTTGTTGTAAAGGTATAGGGAGGGGCGGGAGTGTAGGTCAGGTGCGGGAAGGAGGGGTGTATGCCTTCGCAGGGGAAGGGGTTTGGTCCACCAGGGAACATTTTTATAAAACGTTTTGGAGTCCCGGTGGGGGGGGGGGGGGGGGGGGGGGGGTTGTGGTCCACTGGACTAATAGGGAAAGTAAAAAAAAAAAGATTGGGGGACCACCAGGGAAATAAAGAAAACAAGATGCAGGTGGGTGTTGTGGTCCATTGGCCCACCATGGAAATTAAAAAAGAAAAATTCAAGGGGAGGGGGCCAGTAGGTGAGAAGTAGGAAGCATAAGCAGGCAGCCTTTATAGCTTCCTGCTTGTGCTTCTCTCCTCTCTGACAGCTCCAGAGCAGCCGTAAAATTTGCTTGTTAAATTAGGGCTGCTCTGGAGCTGTGCATCCCCTGGAATACACATTAGACTACGAATGAGCTCATTAGAATACTAATGAGCTCATTGTAATACATTTGCATAGGGTTCTCGGTTGCTGCTTTCAGCACACGTTAGAGCCATGGAAAACCTCTTTTTTTGCATTACTAGCTATGTAAACATTTGCTTTAGATTGGCTTTAACCAGTCTAAAGCAATAGTTAATAGCGCGATCAGCTTTGTGCATGTGGCCCTGAACCTTTGACTCTCACATTTCCTGCCTTGCCTCCTCTGTGTCTCACCTCCTCAAGTCCTTGCTCACACCTGCTAGCCCCCCCCCCCAGCCACACCCATCCCTTTTTATGTATCTCGTCCCCTTTCACCGCCAAACCCTCACTGTGTCCAAACCCCTACACTTACCATTCAAACTCCCTACCTGCTTGTCTTCTGTCTCTCACTGTTGCTCTGTTTGTCCACTCCTAGTTTGTCACTGTGCTTTGTGTGCCTCTTGTTTGTATGAGGACTGAGTGCTGGTGCTGGGTCTCATTGGGTGCAATAGGTGGAGGTGTGCACAGTGATGTTACTGGGGCTTACTGGGTTGCACCTGTGGTGGTAGGACACATGCACATCAATCATGGATGCACTGAATGCTATTGTGGCTGACGCGTTGCTGGATATGGATGAGAGTCTGGAGGGGAAGCACAGAGTATTTAGGCCCAACCCCCTTCATGGACCTCAGTGACCAGAAATGCCTTACTAAGTACTTCTTTGATAGGGCTGCCATACAGCACCTCTGTCAGCAGCTACAACCCCTCTTCCAGGCCAGGACAAGTAGAAATAATCCAGTGCCAGTCTACCTTAAGGTCACTGCCTCCCTCGCTTTTCTTGCTACCAGCACTTTTCAGTCAGTGCTTGCAGTAAATACATGCCTCACTCAGCCCACCATCTCCAACTGTCTTGCCCTGATTCTCAATGCCTTCCTTAACCACACCTAACACTGCATTACCTTGCCCACTACCATCCAGGCCCTCCAGAGAAACATGGCTCAGTTCTATGCCCCAGACCACTTTCCGTCAGTTATAGGCCTCACTGACTGCACACACATCACATTCAGACCCCCTCCCCCCCCCCCCCCCCCCCCCCCCCCCCCCCCCCCCCCCCCGGGTACACAAGGAGACCTGTAGGAATAAAAAAAATCATACCACTCCATGAATATGCAGGTCATGTGTGATGCCCAGGGGGAGACTGTGGATGTATGTGCTCGGTACTCGTGGTCTACCCATGATGCCTATGTCCTGCAACATTCAGAAATCTACTGCAGGTTTGACTGAGAGGAGATCACTGATGGCTGGCTCCTAGGTAAGCAGTACTGGGACTCCTAACCCGCTCCCCCCACCATGTTGCCACCCTCCCTCCCTCCCTCAAGATGCCCCCAGAACCCACACGCATGACCCACACTCCACAAGGTCTCCCATACCAGCCAATACACACCCATGTCTGTGATTCTTGTTCCCTCCACAGGTGACATATGCTACCTCCAGTGAACCTGACCAATGACTCCCATCCTCCACTCCCAAAATGAAAGAATTAAAGCCGGGAGGCAGATCATATAAAGCGGTTGTCTTTAATAAAGTAAAATGTTCCCAGGTCAATAGTCACCTGTGCACCACCGCCCTCCCTCCCCCTCCCTTACATCTCTCTCAGACAGATTCCTTGGGTATCTCTTAACTACCTGAGGGGCCGGGGTGCCCCCAGGACCTGGCAGGGGAATATGTGGCCTAATGTCTCAGCTCAGGAAAGGCCCCACTCACAGATGCCCTCCAGTCATGAGCTGGGAGAAGGGAGTGGAATGGGAGACTGCAGTCATGTGTGCTTCTCCTGCCCTTCTCCCCACCCCACCCCCCCTCCCAGTGTGGAACCTGGTAGCAGCTTCTATATATGCTATATCTGTCAGGTGCTGGAGTGGGTAACCTAGGTTCAACTGCTATTGCTGGCTGTGGCAGGCCATAACACATTCACTGTCACCTTTTTCTAGTTTCTGGAGACATGGCATAATGGTTTGGGGTGTGGCCTGGAATCCTGGGGGTGGCAGGTTTGAGTCCCATTGGGACTTCTTGTGATTATGAGCACATTAGATCCCTCTCAGGAGGGGATGCACTAAAGTTGTCGTTAGAGCCGTTCCGTACCGAATTCCATAGCGTATTGGTAGGGAATGACTATACATGAAGGAAAGGGAATGCAAATGAGCTGCTCGTTGCAGCTCACTTCCATTCCCTAATCCTTCATAAAACCAGACGAGGGCGGGCCAGGGAGGAAAGAAGGGAAGTCCGTAGAGGCGATCAGCTGTTGTTGCCGGTGCAGCGCCTTCACATGGAGGTGAGAGGCGCTGTGAGGGCCTGGTGGCAGAAAGAGGGGGGCGGGTGGAGGGGGGGAGCGGCGGGGGCGGGGCCCCGGGGGGGCGGAGGATGGTGGGGAAACTGTCATTTCAAGGAAGGGAGAGGGGACGGGGCTGCGTAAAGTTCTGATTTCAATGCAGTGGGGAGCGGCGACCTCGAGGGGGGGGGGGGAAAGACATCCATAAAGGACGCTCCTGACGAGCAGTTGGTTGTTTTTGCCCCCTCCCAATTTTTTTTTTTTTTTTTACATTTTATAAGTTTTCCAAGCCCGCGCAGCCCCAACGAGAGGTACAGACCTCTTGTTAGATTTCCCAGCGTTAGGGCAAGCGGAAAAGCTTAGTGCATCTCATTTCAATAGGGTTTCTACACAATTTGCTCATCTGCATTTCGTTTGCGTTAGCTGCTACCGTCGTCGGAAAAAAGTATTTAGTGCATGCCAGGGTTTACTACTTGCTCGTTAATGGCTCGTTATTGGCTCGTAAAGTTTAGTGCATTTGGCTGTCAGTTGGGCAGCCCTCTGGTTGAGCACATGACATTAGGGAGGAGCTGCTGTGATTGTGGAAACTGAGGGTCCTTTGGACACTTCTAGTCCCTATCCTCCCTCCTCCTTCTACAGTCTCCCTTTCTCAGGGCTTTCCTAGTAGTGTTTCAACCACAGCAGTTGTCAGCATTGCATATCAGGGCATCAACACATATTTTAGAGAGTGGAGGCAAAGACCTTTGTATGCTAATAACTGTAAACATATTTTTCACAAAAATAAAACCGCAAACTATGTACAAATTTTTTGGTTCATAGCCTTCACTATAGCTGCTGCCACCGCTTTTCATAGAGTATCCTCAACTCTGTGAGGATTTGCCCCTGAATGTTGCATAGGGCTCCCAGCTCCTGCTGCATATCTGTGCGCAGGCCTGTGACTTGCAGTAGGAGCTGGGCTAGGGTGGCTGTCAGGGGGGAGCTTTGTTGACAGTCATGGCAGCCTTTTCCACAGGAGGGGGCTCAGCTGCAGTCACCTGCTGCCTTTCTGCCTGGGGGGACTCTTTGTCCACTCCTTCTTCCCCCTCCAGTGGGGGCATGTCCCTTCAGGGGTCCTCTTCCTGAACATTCACCTGCTGTGTGTGGCCCTATGATGGGGGTAAGAGGCACCACCCAGGGACCAGGGTCCATTACAGCCTCCTTCCAGGCCCTTTCAGGACAGGCTGGTCCACAGCAGGCTGTGCGGCAGCTGGAGGATGACCTGTGTGTTTAAAAGGTTTGCAGTTGAGAGAAACACATCCTACATGGCTTGCATAGTGGTGCAGCTGGCTCTCAGTAGGTAGAGACAGGGACAGCTGGGGGCTGCTGATTGTTACCAGGGGGATATCTCTGATCTTTGACACCAATGAGATGACATAGTAGGGAACCCAGGAGCCAAAGATATGATAACTGGTTGTCTCCCTACAGGCATGCAAGATGGGTCCTGGTCTTCTGGAGGGTCATCAGTGACCAGGCATTGGCTGAGAGATAGTATGCCCCTGCGCTGTTGCATGGCTGAGTCCATTGTTACAGCTCTTCTCAGGGACGTTGGTGTGTGCATCCTCATGCCTATGTGGTGTACAGCTGGCTGGGAGATGGCAGAGGACCCTCTCCCTGTTTGATCCTCTCATCCTTCTGACCATCTTTGCTGGAACCCCCTTGAGAAAGGCATTTTATATAATGCAAGGTGGGAAAACCTAGGTTTGGGGCATCTGTCTATGATGGGATCATAGACAGATGGCTTAGGACACTCACAGATGCCAGTGACTGCACATCATCCCATGAATCTTGAGGTGAGCGGCAGGGGAGTGAGGATATGCATAGGTGGTGATTTCATTACAAAGAAGTTTATGTGACACTATCATGTAGAGGTCTGAAGGGCCTCCTGCTAGGGCCTTGAGGTATGTTTCAAGGGCACCATACCTAACTTGGAACCTCACAATGCTATATACAATCAGAATGGGGTTTACCCTTGATCCAGGACAGAGCTGCAATGTCAGTGGCACTTACATCAGGCCCTGAGGTGCTTCCTCGTGTGCTGGATGCAGCCTGTATCTTCCTGCTATGTCTTCTGCTAATGGCACCTGAGTACTTCAAGAACCCTGTGCTTGCCAAATCATCTACAAAACACAAGTTGGTGGAGGCAGGGTTCAGGTGATGGCATACATCATTATTTAATGACATGTTGTGCAGTGCTCCTCACGTAGCCTGTGACAGATGGCTACAGCCAGATTGGGGTGAGGTGGGGGGGGGGGGCTGAGGGAGTAGTCATGCACTACACAGGCACAGATACTGTGTGAGCTGAGGTGGCCATGAGGACAGAGAATGGCATGGTGGCTTTTCTGTGGAGTATGTACACTGTTGCTGGGAGGTGGGGAAGTGCAGTGAGGTGTACCTTTGGTTTACTGTACTTTAGTGAGCTGCTGCCAATATTCCCATCAGTATGTGGGCATGGCGCAGCATGCTGGTGTGGTTGGAAGGGGGTCCAGATATGTGCAGCCCCTCATTTCAGCAGTGGAGGGTGCCCCATAATTAGTTGTCATTGGATATTCTGGACATTCTGATTTCAGCAATGTTTCATTCTTATTACAACAACAAAAGGAACTCTCTGAATGTCATCTTGCCTATGTATAGTGCTTGCACATGAGTGTTGATGTGATCCTGGGGGCACTACTTCACACTCAGACTGCTCCTTATCAATCTTCATGCCTCATGAAGATATTGTGGGGTGGTAGTGGTGGCACCTGAAAATCTCTATCCTGTGCCTGAGGCACAGGAGGACTAGATGCTCTGACTCTGGCACAGAAAAGACTAGCTCTCTGCTCAGGGCCAGGTCTCTGGCCTGGAAGACGATGTAATGGACACACTGAGGAATGTTCACGTTTTGTACATGAAGGGAATGTGCTGCCGTTGCCACAGATGTTTTCTCGATGCAGGGATCAGTATTGCCATTTCACGTTTTGCAGAGTAGTAAATCACCGGGACCTGATGGTATTCATCCCAGAGTATTAATAGAACTAAAAAATGAACTTGCGGAGCTACTGTTAGAAATATGCAATCTGTCCCTAAAATCGAGTGTAGTACCGGAAGACTGGAGGGTAGCCAATGTTACTCCGATTTTTAAGAAGGGTTCCAGAGGAGATCCGGGAAATTATAGACCGGTGAGTCTGACGTCGGTGCCGGGCAAGATGGTGGAGGCTATTATTAAGAATAAAATTGCAGAGCATATACAAAAACATGGACTGATGAGACAAAGTCAGCACGGATTTAGTGAAGGGAAGTCTTGCCTCACCAATCTAATGCATTTTTTTGAGGGGGTAAGCAAACATGTGGACAATGGGGAGCCGGTTGATATTGTATATCTGGATTTTCAGAAGGCGTTTGACAAAGTGCCGCACGAAAGACTCCTGAAGAAATTGCAGAGTCATGGAATCGGAGGTAGGGTATTATTATGGATTAAGAACTGGTTGAAAGATAGGAAGCAGAGAGTAGGATTGCGTGGCCAGTATTCTCAGTGGAGGAGGGTAGTTAGTGGGGTCCCGCAGGGGTCTGTGCTGGGTCCGTTGCTTTTTAATGTATTTATAAATGACCTAGAGATGGGAATAACTAGTGAGGTAATTAAATTCGCCGATGACACAAAATTATTCAGGGTCGTCAAGTCGCAGGAGGAATGTGAACGATTACAGGAGGACCTTGCGAGACTGGGAGAATGGGCATGCAAGTGGCAGATGAAGTTCAATGTTGACAAGTGCAAAGTGATGCATGTGGGTAAGAGGAACCCGAATTATAGCTACGTCTTGCAAGGTTCCGCGTTAGGAGTTACGGATCAAGAAAGGGATCTGGGTGTCGTCGTCGATGATACGCTGAAACCTTCTGCTCAGTGTGCTGCTGCGGCTAGGAAAGCGAATAGAATGTTGGGTGTTATTAGGAAGGGTATGGAGTCCAGGTGTGCGGATGTTATAATGCCGTTGTATCGCTCCATGGTGCGACCGCACCTGGAGTATTGTGTTCAGTACTGGTCTCCGTATCTCAAAAAAGATATAGTAGAATTGGAAAAGGTACAGCGAAGGGCGACCAAAATGATAGTGGGGATGGGACGACTTTCCTATGAAGAGAGGCTGAGAAGGCTAGGGCTTTTCAGCTTGGAGAAGAGACGGCTGAGGGGAGATATGATAGAAGTGTATAAAATAATGAGTGGAATGGATCGGGTGGATGTGAAGCGACTGTTCACGCTATCCAAAAATACTAGGACTAGAGGGCATGAGTTGAAGCTACAGTGTGGTAAATTTAAAACGAATCGGAGAAAATTTTTCTTCACCCAACGTGTAATTAGACTCTGGAATTCGTTGCCGGAGAACGTGGTACGGGCGGTTAGCTTGACGGAGTTTAAAAAGGGGTTAGATAGATTCCTAAAGGACAAGTCCATAGACCGCTATTAAATGGACTTGGAAAAATTCCGCATTTTTAGGTATAACTTGTCTGGAATGTTTTTACGTTTGGGGAGCGTGCCAGGTGCCCTTGACCTGGATTGGCCACTGTCGGTGACAGGATGCTGGGCTAGATGGACCTTTGGTCTTTCCCAGTATGGCACTACTTATGTACTTATGTACATAGTGTTATTTCTGATTTGCTGTGACATTTATCTCTAACATCTATGATGTTTGCAGTGCTTCTTCTTACTAAATGTTTTTTTTTTAGTATATTTTTGAATATTGGAAAACTTTTTTTTTCACTTCTATTATGGACTTGGTTTTTTAAACATTTTCTGATAAAAAAAAATGTTTTCACTGTTTGGACGGTATATCGTAAATGCCCCTCCACATAAATCAACTAACTACTAACTAACAGACTATTTTTGAGTCTAAGGAAGCCCCATGCAAAAAGGAAGATTTTTTTTTAGCTTGTTCTTTAGTCTTTATGGTATTCAAGCTTCATCCCTCAGTGAGCCTTTAAGCTCACCTTCTGATGATCTGATTAGAATTCAAAATTAAGGGCTTAATTTACTAAGGTGTGCAAATAGATTTAGCGTGCATTAAATGCTAAGAAGCTCATTGGATTAAAATGAGCTTCTTAACATTTATCACGCCCTAAATCCATTAGCACACCTTGGTAAAAGGAGCCCTAAATGATTAAGGGATATTGGTTTTTGTTTTCCTTCATTATACAGAAACAACATATGTATTTATGTGCCATTCCTTACTTAGCACCTTGTGTGAAATTACCCTCTAAAAACTTAAAACAAGTGAAATACACAACACATATACAAAACATGTTGCCAACAAAATCAATAGGCAATAAATAAAAATACAAAAAAAACCCTCAGAATTTCAATAAACAGGTACAATAGGTTAGCAAAAGCGCTATAGCTCACAGAGAAACATTTTACAAGAAAAGCCAGGCCTTAATAATTTTTCAGACCTTCAGATAGTTACACTCATGCTTGATATCATTAAGGAGCTTATTCCAAAGTTCTGGAACAGCAGCAGAAAAAGCTGTGACCCTAACTGAAGCTTTTTTTTTAATCTTCTTAATCAAGGGCACCAACATCAATGCATAAAGAATGGATAAACCACTTCAGCTTATCCTTTAGATAAAAGGAGTCATTGACCTACAGTGCATAAAACACCAGTATCAAAAGGTTTAATTGGATCTGAGCAAACATTTTGAGCCAAGACAGTTGGTGAAGTAAGGAAACTGCAGACACATCCTTAGATTTCTTCAACACCAACTGAATTCTGTGAAACAACCTCAACTGGAGACCTAAATAGAGGCTGTTGCAATAATCCAGATGAGTTAAAATCATACCATAAACCACTGTATAGAAAAAAATCAAAACCATGAGTGAACTTTAAAAAAGTTGGTCAGATTGGTTATTCAGGGTTTATCTGTGCCTCTGCTCTTGGTATTAGATTTTAATCAAGTCATGGACCCTAGGATGGACTGCTCTGTGGCTGTGGGAACTGCTCATGAACCGAATCTAGAAGTGGGCACAAATTTCCTTATCATATATAGTTTAAACTAAGTAGTATGGTAGAGTCACATGATGCTGTGAGGAACGACGGATGGTTGTCTGACCCTCTACGAGGCCCCTGTGGAATTTTGACAGAATAATGTTGATATTGGGCCCCTACTTATTATTTTGAGGTTACTTGCACTGGGGGAGCAATAGGGAAGAAGCAATATCCTGTAAACCAGCGTGAGCACACAGAAACCGGGGGAAGTCGGCGGAGGACAATATGGTGGCACCAGCACAGGGGCCGTCACCCAGTTCACAGAGACGGCTCTCTCTGAACTGGGACGCACAGTAGAACAAGCACTGGGACCTCGACTGGAGGAGCTTTCAGGCCAAATTAAACAGCTGGAAACATTATTAACGTAGATGAATAAGCACACCGCAGAGTTGAAGCATGGGTCTCTGGCCTGGAAGACAATGTAATGCATAGGCAGTGAATGTGAAGCATTTGCAGGAGATGCTGAGCACCCATGAAGCTAAATTAGAAGATTTAGAGAAGAGATCAAGGCACAGTAATCTCCGATTCCTAAGTGTAACGGAGACCATGCCTGACCATCACCTGATGACTGAAATGGATTCGTGGTTAGAAAAATTGTTGCCTCTGCGGGGCCCCCATATAGTGATTGTAAAATTCCACAATTATATAAAGTGGAAACATTGAACAAAAAATATAAGACTATCAGAGATTCCTTGTCCTACGATGCAGTTCTGATGCAGGTTTTTCAGGATTATTCTGCAGCACTTCTAGACAAGCGCAAGTTGTTTCATCCATTATGTGCTATGCCTGTAAGGTGTGCTTTATGTTCATATATCCTGTGATTCTGAAGATATTTCATGCGGGAAAATGGCATGTACATGACTCATACAGCAGCACAGGATTTTATAAATACCATGATGGCTGCAGAACCCACTGATAGCTGAGAGCATGGCTGGTAGTGACTAACTTGGCTATTGGCTATGTTGAACGTGTTCCTATCTGTGACCAATTGCTTTAATTAACCTTTTTGCTGGTGTGACCCTATTTGGTTTATCTGGCCTGGACCAGTGTGTTTAAGGTTTAACTATTTTTATTCAGGATCAAAGAAAACATACCATACTGATCAACAAATCTATGCAAACACATCAAACGGTTGCATAGTAACAAGCACAGCAGAACAATAAACAAGCGAAACAGGATTCTCTCATAAAGCATGCCATGAACTGTGAATTGGCATATCAATGATAAGGAGGAAAAAAGCCTCAAGAAGCTCCTGGCCACAAATAGCATCGGCAAAAAAAAAACTCCTTTCAAACTATAAATGCTTTTAGGATAGCAACTGTCTAAATTTGCTTGAGTATTCAACGAGTGGCAACAAGTGACAAAATCAGCTATCGGTACTTACCTAGGGCGTCCTTCTTGTCCTTCCTTTAACAGACCGTGACCAACAATGGCCAGTGTTTTATCTAGCTGCTTCAGGGTCAAATGGCCTGAGAACTGCCGATTGATATGCCCATTCACATTCACTCTATGAGAGAATCCTGTTGTTTCGGTTGTTAATGTAACAACAACAATTAAGGTTCTCCACCACTAACACTTTGTATAGAACAATAAACAAGATCATTTGTCGGTAATAACCCAGTAACTCATGATCCTTTTTTATGTTTACGATAAACCTCCCATTACCTCCCACCCCTCCACCCAATTATCCGTTCAATATTATCAAAGTCAAAATCCCCCCCCCCCCCTTCCCTATTGAAACCTTTTCCTTGTCAGATTTTTAAGATGGCCGGCATTTGGACTCTGATAACCCCAGGCCATCTTGGAAAAAATAATCACCAATACTCCATTTCCAGTGTGTTTAATTTTATTTGTATTTATTTGTTGCATTTGTATCCCACATTTTCCCACCTCTTTGCAGGCTCAATGTGGCTTACAATACATCATGAGTAACAGAAATATATGAAAAAGTATACATTTAGTGTTAACTGAAGGATTTTGGGTAGCATGATAATGATTAAACATGATAGTAATTTAACAAGCAAACATATTAAGAAATATATAAGAACTATATAAGAAAATATACATTTAGTAGTAGCTAAAGGATCTTGGGTACCATGATAGTGAAAAAACATGGTAGTGTTTTGGCAGGTTGACATAGTAGAGGCAGTTTTGGATGTACGTATAGGAGTTTATATTTATTGATCATTGTTGTATGCATTATTAAAGAGATGAGTCTTCAGTAAAACTCGGAAGTTATCTAATTTATAGATCGTTTTTCATTTGCACGGCAGCACATTCCAGAATTGTGTGCTCAGGTAGGAAAAGGTTGATGCGTGCGTTAGTTTGTATTTGAGACCTTTACAATTTGGGAAATGAAGATTGAGGAATGTGCGGGGTGATTATTTAGCATTCCTGGGTGGTAGGTCTATCAGGTCTGACATGTAGGCTGGTGCGTCTCCATGAATTATTTTATGAACTAGGCTGCATACTTTGAACATAATACATTCTTTAAGTGGAAGCCAGTGCATCTTTTTTCGTAGGGGTTTAGCGCTTTCGTATTTTGTTTTACCGAATATGAGTCTAGCTGCAGTGTTCTGAGCTGTCTGAAGTTTCTTGATTATTTGCTCTTTGCAACCAGCGTAGAATGCATTGCAATAATCTAGATGGCTGAGTACCATTGATTGTACCAGGTTGCAGAAGACGATTCTTGGGAAGAAAGGTCTTACTCTTTTTAATTTCCACATTGAGTGGAACATCATCTTGGTTGTATTTTTCACGTGATTCTCAAGTGTTAGGTGTTGATCAATGGTAACTCCAAGAATTTTTAGGGTGTCCGAGATTGGAAGATTCAGTTTTGGTGTGTCAATGGTGGTGAATTTGTTCGTGTTGTGTTGAGAGGTATGTATTAGACATTGGGCTTTTTCTGCATTGAGTTTCAGCTTGAATGCGTCCGACCATGTGTGCATGATATGTAGGCTTTGGTTGATGTCATTGGAAATTTCCTTTAGATCATGTTTAAATGGAATGTAGATCATTACATCATCTGCGTATATGTATGGGTTAAGGTTCTGGTTTGATAGTAGTTTCGCCAAGGGTATCATCATTAAGTTGAATAGAGTTGGTGAGAGGGGGGATCCCTGTGAAACTCCGCATTCTGGTGTCCATGTAGATGATGTAGTCGAATTAGATGTCACTTGATATGATCGTGTGGTTAAGAACCCCTTGAACCAGTTGAAAACATTTCCTCCAATTCCGAAATATTCGAGGATATGTAGTAGTATCCCATGATCGACCATATCGAAGACGCTAGACATATCAAATTGTAACAGTAGTATATTCTTGCCAGTTGCAATCATTTGTTTAAATTTATTCATGAGAGTAACTAGTACTGTTTCCGTGCTGTGGTTGGATCGAAATCCTGATTGGGAATCGTGTAGTATTGAGAATTTGTTTAAGTAGTTTGTGAGTTGTTTGGTTACCATCCCTTCCATCAGTTTGGTTATTAGGGGTATGGATGCTACTGGCCTGTAGTTAGTTAGTTCACTGGCGCTCTTTTTGCTTCTTTGGGTATAGGAGTGAGTAGAATGTTTCCTTTATTCTTCGGGAAGAGTCTGATTTGCAGCATATAGTTTACATGATTCGTGAGGTCTATTATAAATTGATGAGGGGCAGATGTCATGAGGTTGTTTGGGCATATATCTAATTTGCAGTGAGATTTGGCAAATCTTTTGAGCATTTGGGAGATAAGATCCTCCAATAGTGTCTCGAAATTGGTCCAGGTTCTGTCTGCTGGCTATACACCTGGATCTGGATCTAGACAGTCAAGGAGTGTGGCGTAATCGGTGGTGCTGACTGGTATTTTAAGTCGTAGTTGTACGATTTTCTCATTGACGTATTTCGCGAGATTGTCTGCTCCTGGTGTTTCTTTGTTGTTGGTTGTGATTGGTGTGGTATCTAGTAGTTTATTCACAAGTTGGAAGAGTTTGTGTGTGTCTTTGTAATTCGGTCCGATTTCCTTTTTATAAAATAATCTTTTAGTTTGCCTTATGGTATACTTATATTTTCTTTGAAGTTGTTTCCATGTGTTAAGTGTTGGGTCATCTTTCTTTTTATTCCACGCACGTTCTAACCTAACTTGTGTTTTGAGTTTTTTCAGTTCTTCGGTGAACCATGGTGTTGATTTCTTCCTGTGTGATGTTCTGGTTTGAATTGGGGCAATGTTGTCTAGTATTATTCTACATCTGTCGTCCCATTCTTGGAGGAATTGGATTGTGTCTGCTCTTGTTGTCCATCCGTCTTGGTAGATCTGTTGCCAGAATATTACCGGGTCTATTTTTCCGCTCGTGGTGTAGGTTTTTCGTTCTTGTTTATTAATTGTGTCTTTCATTCGCCATTGGAGGGAGATGTATGCTTTATAGTGGTCTGACCACGGTGCAGGTGTCCATCTTGTGTCTGTTAGTAGAAGATTTGAGTCTGGGTCGAATTTATGTGTGATAATGTCTAGTGTGTGTCCTTTTATGTGTGTTGGTTGTGTATTTGGTGTTTGAAGATCCCATAGTTGTAGGAACTATTTGCATTCTTGTGTGCTTGTCAAGGTAAGATCTTCAAGGTGCAAGTTGATATCTCCTATTATGATAAGGTTTGTGATAGAAACACAAGTGTTCGAGGTGAAGTCCATAAAATGTGTTTGGGAGTCTTGCCAATTGCCTGGTGGTCTGTAGAGTAGGATTGCGTTGAGGTGATCTTGCAAATTTGGGTGGCTGATTCTTACCGAGGCAATTTCAAGTTGTGGTAGGATGGATTCAGCTGTGGTTGTGATGGTGAAGTCGGATTTGTAAATTATGGCTATTCCGCCTCCTCTTTTTCCGCTTCTTGTCCAGTGAGTAATTTTGTATCCTGGTAGGCATAGTTCTAAGATTATGGGGTCTTTAAGGTCGTGGATCCAGGTTTCCATGATAAATAGAAGGTCAAGATTGTCTGTAGTAATCCAGTCTGTTATAGTCTCTGTTTTGTTTACTACTGATCTGGCGTTTACTTACCCCAGTAGTATTGAGTGGTAAGGCTCTGTTTGGGGCTTAGATGTGTTTATTTTTATTAATTTCCTATTTTCTTGGTATCTGGTTTTGTTGTTTCCTTTCTTCCCTTTCTGTTGGTTATTTCCGTATATATTTGTTTTTCCTTTTAGTTGGTTATTGTTCTTTTGGTCTGGTGAGTTGTAGATGGGTTGTCTATAGGGTTTGTGTATTGTGGGTAGGTTGTTGTTTAAGTTGGGAGTGGTCCATGCGTGGTAAATTAGGGAAAGGAAGTAGATTATCATGAGTAATTTATTGGTGTTCATGTTGGCTTTGGTTCGTGATGTTTGGTTATGCTTGAGGTTATTAGTGAGTGAAATTTTGTAGTGGTGGTGCCTCTGAAGACATCAGCAAGGTGACTTGCTACATCTCTTCCTGCAGCAGGTTGGGATGTTAGCATGTGTTAATTTGTTGGTTAGTTGGGGAGTGTGGGTGGGGAGAGGTACGAGGCAGAGGAAGGGGCAAAAAGGAAAGGGATGTGAAAATGTTGAGGGACTGTTTTTTAAATTGGTACTTTTGTTTGGCTTTTTCCTGTTTTTTTTTTCCTTGTTCTTATTTGGGCGTTTCGTGGATGTTTCATTGCCTCCAGAACCTATAGATATGTGTTCTACCTAGTCTTTTGGGTCTCCTGGGCACCCTGGGATCCACCTGGGTTATGCTGTTGGAGTCTACTATTTGTGAACTCTGTTTGCCTGATGTGAGATCGAAACAAGGAATACATATACTTTCTTGTAACATATCAGGTATAACATCCCCAATCAAGCACAGCAAAATTTTAGCCCAATTAAATTGTTACAAGGTGGATATTATCTTTTTGCAAGACACCAAGTTATCTGCCTTAGAATATCAAAAGCTGGACCGAAGGTGGGTGGGAGGGGTGTATTTTTCTGTGTCTCCCCATAAGAAGGCGAGAGTAGCTATACTTATTAGGAAAACATTGTTATGTGAGGTTCACCCTATCTACACAGATGAATATGGCAGATGTGTTATGTTGAAAATTGTTTTGCCAGATTTAACATTTTATCTCTTAAATATTTTTGCACCCAAAAAGTATGAGCATGCTTTTTTCAAAAGGTTGGACAGATTGGGTATTCGGGATGTATATGTGCCTGTTCTTCTGGTGGGAGATTTTAATCAAGTCATGGACCCTGGGATGGACCGCTCTGTGTCTGTAGGAACTTCACGTGTTGTCATGGATTGAGGACTGCCCTATTTATGTACCTCATTGGGCTCCGTGGATGCCTGGAGACTCCTCCATCCGACAGAGCGGGACTATACCGACACTTCTAGAACACATAGCACAATGTCTTGCTTTGATTATATTTTGCTTCCAAACACCACCTTTGCCCAGGTGACTAAGGCAGAACTAGGACCCACAATGGTAACAGACCATGCTATGATTTGGATAGATTTGGAGTAGAGACTGGGCTGTGGTTCAAGCGTGAACTGATATTTCCCAGCCTGGTTATATGAAGATAGCCATTTTCAGCAACATTTATGAGACAAATGGGAGGCTTATACAGGGTTCAGTAAACAGCATGTGGATACCCCAGGGCTTTTTTTTTTTTTTTTTGAAACAGCTAAAGTAGTTTTAAGAGGGGATATTATCTCTTATACTGTGGCCCATAATTGACTCATAGCATAAGGTATTCTGCACTTGGAACAGAAGTATATGTGTGCCAAGTGAGTCTATATAAATTGTCCTTCCCTTATTGCGAAAGAGGCCCTTGCCATTATGCAGGTAGCACTTAATTTCTTGATTGATGAGATGACAAGGAAGATGTATTTTATAGGGAGTTTGGGTTACCTAGATTAGATGTGGAAGCACGAAATTGGCTAAAGGCACCTCTTACTACTTAGGAAATCCAAAAGGCTATAAAGATTGCCAAGAATTATACTGCCCCATGTCCTGACAGATACACTCCAGAATTTTATAAGAAATTAAACCCCACCTTGTGTGGATCTCTCCTTGCTTACTATATGGAAGTGCCTGAGTGTGGTGCTTTTCCCCCATACGCTAATGAAGCGCTCATTACGTTAATCCCAAAGCCATGTAAGGATAAGAGTCAACCACGCTCATACAGGCCTATCCTTGCTTGATGTTGACCTCAAGATTTTGGAATGCATCTTAGCAGACCGACTGTTGACCCTTTTGCCAGCTTTGATTTGTGATGCTCAAGTGGGATTTGGAAGGGTTGCCAGTCTGTGCTTAAGGTGTTGGCGGCTATGGAACATGCGCAATCCACTTGGATTCCTAGTGGTCGAATCAGCTGCGCCATTAATTTACTTGCCTTGTTCCCATGCTTATATAACATATAACGATAGTAAGTTTGAGAATTGAGCATCCTCCGATGCAAGAGCTCATTCAGAGCTGCCTGTAGCTCTAGCACTTGTTGTTTATGCCTTCCCTCATGAGTCCAACCAAAACGTTGTCATGCCTGACAAAGCTGTTTGCTTAACCTCAAGATCTCCCTATCACATGAAACCCTAACAAAAATGAGCATGACTTATAATTTCCCCTCTGAGCACAGCCTTCGCTGCTTCCCAATATAGAATGGGGTCATTTTGATGCTGTCTATTATGCAGTGCGTACGACTCCCAGCATGCACGTAGACGCACCTTAAGTATTAGGTCCTTATATAACTCGAGAGGGAACATCCATTGTTTGTACTGTCTAGTAGACGGCTTCATCAACCAATCTAATGCTACCCACACATGGTCTGAAATGGCATGGGTTGAGTGTGTACGCAATAAATGGGTGTCCTTTTCAGAGGGATGCAATAAACACCACACATCCACCAAATCAAGCAGTTGACTCATCTGCAGCAAGCCTCTATTGAGGTGATAGGAAGAGCCATTCCCGGGGAGTGATCTGTCAAGAAAAGGGTCCCAAACTGTATTAAAATCTCCACCTACCACTAAAGCTGTGTGTGGCTGCCGTAATAGGAAATTGGTCACAGTTTGATAAAAACTCTGGTCATAGCTGTTAGGAGCGTACAAGTTACAGAAAGCAGCCTCTATCGATCAACCATCACTCCAGAACTACATATCTCCCAGCAAGATCCACAAGGAGTGGAGTTACTGCCGAAGCTAATCCCTTCCTGAGCAAAACCGACATTCCTCCCTTCTTCCCCTGCACGTGGGCCGCTACACACTCCCCCACCCGCCATGAATTGAGTTTGACATGCTCCACTTGACTTAGATGGGTCTCTTGCAGCAGCGCTATGTCTACCTTTTGTCTGTTTAAATGTTGCAAAATCTTTATGGGCGAATTAACTCCACCAACATTCCAGGATATAATTCTTACCATCCCCTTAAAACTCAAAACCCGAATATACACATGAATAGAACAGATTGAGACCAGAAGGGACATCCCAGCCTCTGTCTCCCCCCCCCCCCCCCCCCCCCCCCACCTGCTTATGGTCACACATTCCCATTTCACAAGCCTAAAATTCCTGAAACTGGTCACGAACCAAACCTTTTCCCCTTCCAAAGGAACCTATTATTCTTACAACCCTCCCCCCTCCAATTATACCCACCCTCCCCTTCCCCCACCCCACCCGCCTCCCCTAATCCCCCCAACCCGCAGAGCAAAGTTTCTCCTACGCGAGCCATCACATCTAACACCTCTCCCGCCACCCCCACCCCCTTTCATCCTGATTCATCCATTCCAGTATGGCCTAGCGAGCGCCTATACTCACACTTGTCCAATAATATAGAGTTTTAAAAAAAAAAGTTATTTTGTACATATTTAAGTCAACTCTCTCCCCTTTAAATGGTTCCATCCCCTTAATCTACAGTCATCTTTTAGCAGGATACATAAATGCAGTCACACAATCCCATCCATCCCCTGATCTCCAAACTTCTATCACCCTTACTGATTAAACAAAAAAAAAAGGGAAGGCCCACCAGGACAGCCCTGAGCATCTGCCTTCAAGCAGGTACACTTTTAGGCTTTGATTACAAAGAGAGGCTGAAGCGGGGAGCCAGCACCAATAGCAGTGTATAGTTCTAGGTACATAGTGCTTGCCTTAGACCCCAATTGATAGCACAGAAAACCCATTGGTGGTAAGACTAGCAGCCGAGCCATCCCAATACCAAAAGCGGCACAGTAGAATAAGGCAAAAGTAATTTCCTGGGTTGCCAGGCTCGGGCAACAGGTCCATGAGCCTCCAGAGTCCCATCCAGGCTAGTGCACGCCGTCCAAAAGGAGAGCAATTAATTAATTTGCTAGTTAAGCCATGACGCCATCGAGTATCCAATAACATATTGCAACACCAGTCATCAGTTAGCAATCTTCAGATTCTGTTCCCTCCAAACGTGTCAAAAACTCCTGGGCTGCCTCCGCCGATTCATAAAACTTTGTAACTCCATTCTGGGTAACTTCCAGTCTTGCCGGGTATTGCAGGGCAAATCTAATTTTCTTATTGAATAATTTGGAGCACACCTCAGAGAAAGTGCGGCGCTTCGCTGCCATCCCGGCTGAATAATCCTGAAAGCAACGAACTTGCACTCCTTCATATGTTAAATGCTTGCCTGATCTGGTTGCCTGCAACACTTCCTGTTTGTGGGCATAATTCAAGAACCGCAGAATTACTATTCGTGGTTTGATTGCTCCTGCCTGTCGTGGACCCAACCGGTGGACCTGCTCAATATGCAGGAGCCCCAAGCATTCTGGGAACTGTAGTTCTTTTGTAATCCAATGCGACAGAGATGTCCCAAGGTCCTTGTCCGAAACAAACTCAGGCAGCCCCACCATGCAAATATTATTCCTTCGGGGCCTATTTTCAAGGTCCTGTACTTTCTCCTCCAAGGCCAGCAGTTTCTTCTTAAGGGAATCCTGTGATTCTTCCACTACTGTTACTCTGTCCTCTACCTCGCTCGCAGGCATCTGAAAGGCCACACAGTCCCGAGACAGATCTGTAAGCTGCGTTTGCACCTTTTCTAATTTTGAGTCAATGGGGGACAATCTGCGTTCTAACAAATTGTCAAAAAACAGCGGACATTTCCGCTGTGATTTCGGTGATCCATGCCAATGATACTGTGGGGCCGGGCAGGCTTGCAGGTGGTGCC
Source organism: Microcaecilia unicolor (assembly GCF_901765095.1). Taxonomy (NCBI): domain Eukaryota; kingdom Metazoa; phylum Chordata; class Amphibia; order Gymnophiona; family Siphonopidae; genus Microcaecilia; species Microcaecilia unicolor. The sequence continues at coordinate 54,012,965 of NC_044038.1, forward strand.
ATTTTGTCCTCCGCACCCTTGCCGCAAAGATTTTCTTTTTGTGTGCTTCTCGGTGCCATGTCAGCGGCACTGGGCTGTGGATCGCTTGCCCTATCACTTAGACACATCCTGTGTCTGAGAAAAAACAATTTAAGGTTCCGAGGCTAGAAAAAAACGAGATAAAGGGGGCGGCGAGAGCCGGAGAAGCCTGTTCTAACAGCCTCTCTTGGTCATGGCGTCAGTTGGAAGTAGCAGATAAGTGGAACTAGATTTTTGGAATAACGGTTCTCATCCCACTATTAGTGTATATGATATATTTATATACACTTTTGATAGTTTGTACCCCTGACACAACCTGAGGGCGAAACGTGGCCATGTCGGGTATTCCAATAAATGCATTTGATTCCACTGCTTTTTTTTTGTTTTTTATATGCTATGTAAGATATGTGCCTAACATAACTCTTAGGCAATGTTTTGGCAATTACCTATCTTTGTGCACACATACATGCTTAATCATTTACATGCATAATTAGCACCTAAATGTTAGTCAAAGCCAAATTATAGGAGCAGCCCCAAAATTTGCAGGATTGCAGAAAACACAGTTTATTTTATTTTAAAATGTCAATAAAATATTTAAGCAAAAGGCACCAAAGGTATTCTAAACTTCTGTTATACTCAAAATAAAACGTCTCTACATCATTAGCAGCCTGACCTATTTTGACATACAATCTGTATCAGGGGCACCTATAAAGGAAAACACAGCAGGGAAGAAAACAAAAACAAGACAAAAAATAAAATATATAATAAAACAAAACACAACCATCACCAATCATTCTTATAGTGGCAAAACAATACTATTGTCTGCTGCACAAGGCATCACATATCTGACAAGGTACCCTCAGTATCTTTTGTCAAGGCAAACCTTTACCACCATACTTTGGAAAAAAAACTGTAAATGTTAGTGCCTAGTTTAAAGAATTACCCTCTAGAAAGCCAATCTGATATTGCTCCCAGGCTCTGATTAAGATGGAATGTAGTAACTGACTCCTTGGGGATCATGAGTAAATTAATGTGTATGTTGTCAGCTTAAATAAAGCCAAGGAATGTAACTGCCTCAGTGGCTAAAGAAAAAAAAATGTTAAAAATAAGAAGAGAATAGAGAAGATGCTTGGAGGATGGCACAAACCAATGTAAGAGCAGTAGAAGCAGTATTCCTGGACTCAATAGAAGTAAATTACTATGCCAAGAAAATTTTTCAACCATTGAAGGTAATTATCCTGTACCCCCTAACATTTTTAGGGCCCTGTTTACTAAGGAGCGTTAGCATTTTTAACACAACTACAATTAGTGTTCGTGCTAACCGTGTAGGCGCGTCCACGGTTAACGCGCATTAACATTAACATGCCTATAATACAGCTTAGTAAACCGGGCCCTTATTTATTTATTTCACATTTGTAATATACCGCATGCAGCCTAACATAGGCTTCAATGCGGTTTAAAAAAAGCAAAACAAGAAAAATTTTAAACCTAAAAACTTAGAAGAAAGAAAAGAAAAGAGGAAGGAAATGAAGAAAAGGGATTGGGGGAAGGAAGGCACACCATAGAGTGAAGAGGAAACAAAGGGAAGGGAGAAAGAAGGGCAGAGAGTCAAGGAAAACAGAGTGGTCTAGTAAATCAAAAGCTAATGGTAAGTTGAATAAAATCAACAAGGCCCACTTTTCCTTGCCAACATAGTTTAGTAAGTCATCATGCCTAGATATCTACTCTAACTTTATCCTGTATAACTGCTTATAATTTGATGTTTGTTACACAATACTACCTTGTAAAATAATTCATAAACTAATTTTTGTAAAGTTTGACATAACCGTAAATAGAAGATTTACTCAACATTTTTTCTTTATCAGAAGATTTATAACTATGGGACCAATTTACAAAGCTGCACTGATTTACAACTCGGGGCCCCATTTACTAAGCTGCGCTAGAGACTCGTTAGTGCTTTTAGTGTGTGCTGTGTAGGCGCCCACAATATTCCTATGGACACCTATACAGCGCGCACTAATTTTGTGCACATGCTAAAAACGCTAGCACACCTTAGTAAACAGAGCCCTGTATGTATGTACTAAGTTGTCTAGATTGTAAGCCACATTGAACCTGAACGCTGTTTGAGATAATGTGGGATAGAAATGACATTATAAATAAATATTAGGACCAACTCTACTGTGACCTACCTGGAATCTCACTTGGAAGCAAACCGAACGTTTATGTCTATGAAAAAATGCAACACCTGCGCAGTTTGATAGCAGATGGAATGTTAGCCTTAGGGCAATAGTACAGAAAACAATATCTAACCCACATTTCTTCAATAAAGATGTGACTGAAGTGTGGTATAAGTGAAGGGAACAAAGGTTTCATCCAGTGACCTGTTCATAATCTGTTTGAACAGCACCAAAGCTGTCTCATGGCAAGTGTCTGAAAAACATAAAGGTAGGCTAATACTATTAAAAATTAAAAAAAAAAAAACAAAGGTGGAAAGTAAACCAAATGTTATTAAGACAGAGACAACACAATCCTACACAGTAACTGCTGGAAGATGGGATAACAGCCATTAGCGTATCTATGTTTAAAAAAAAGTTTGGACATGGGTGGCATGATGCAATTACTCTGTTCTTAATGAAGTTTTATTACATGTGTAGTAAGTAAATGTATACTGTGTACCCTGTGTATTCGACACTGCCATCAATAAAAAACTGTTGAAACTAAAAAAAAGTTTGGACAAGTTCCTGGAGGAAAAGTCCATAGTCTGTTATTGATATGGACATGGGGGAAGCCACTGTTTGCACCGGGATTGTAACATGGAATGTTTCTACTAAAATTAGGTTTCTGCCAGGTAATTGTGACCTGGATTGGCCACTGTTGGAAGCAGGATACTGGGATAGATGGACCATTGCTCTAACCTAGTATAGCTGTTAAGTTCTTATGATAGGTTGATAAAAAGCCTTTACTGTAGAATACTGAGTAAAAAGGTACCCGACATGGCAGTGTTTTACCCAACAGGGCTCCTTCAGGAGCACTCAGGGACGACAAGACCATAGCGTAGAGACTGAATTGATTCTTTGGTCTTTATGGAAGAAGATGTAAGAAATCTACCTATACCAGAAATGGTTTTCAGGGGTGACGATACAGAGGAACTGAAAGAAATCTCTGTGAACTTGGAAGATATACTGAGCCAAACTGACAAGTTAAAGAGTGATGAATCACCTGGACCAGATCGTGTAATCCCCAGGGTATTGAAAGAACTGAAACATGAAATTGCTGATCTGCTGCTAGTGATCTGTAACCTGCCATTATAATCGTCCATAGTACCTGAAGACTGGATGGTGGCCAATGTAACGCCGATTTTTAAAAAGGGTTCCAAGGGTGATCTGGGAAATTACGGACCATTAAGCCTGACTTCAGTGCCGGGCTTTTAAAATAGTGGCAACTATTATAAAGAATAAAATAATGGAACACATAGACAAACATGGCTTAATGGGACAGAATCAGCATGGGTTGGCCAGTAGAGGTCTTGCTTCAACAATTTGCTTCATTTCTTTGAAGGTGTGAATAAACGTTAATAAAGGTAAGCCGGTTGATGTAGTGTATCTACATTTTCAGAAAGCTTTTGACAAAGTACTTCATGAGAGATTCCTGAGAAAATTAAGGAATCATGGGATAGGAAGCAATGTCCTTCTGTAGGGGGCCCTTTTACTAAGCCGTGTAGGTGCCTATGCATGTCCAATGCACATCAGTTTTGAGTTGCCGCCCAGCTAGAGCGTGTCTCTTGTGGTAATTTCAATTTTGACGGGCATCTGCTACACGCGCCCAATGCACATCAATTTTGAGTTACAGCGTGGCCCTTGTGGTAATTTTGTTTTTGACATGCGTCCGCTACGCGTACCGGAAAATATTTTTATTTTCTGTTGCGCGGGCAGTAATCAACATTTTACATGTGTAGACTATTACCTCCCAGTTACCATGTGAGACCTTACTGCTAGGTCAATGGGTAGTGGTAAAGTCTCAGACCCAATGTAGACATACGTCAATTTAAATTTTGCCGCACGTCCATTTTCGGCAAAAATTTTAAAAATGCATTTTTTTACAGGTATGCTGAAAAATGATTCTGGGCACGCCGAAAACACGCATCTACACTACCGCAGGCCATTTTTCAGTGCGCCTTTGTGAAAGGGCCCCTAGATTAAGAATTGGTTATTGGACAGAAAACAGAGGGTAGGGTTAAATGGCCATTTTTCTCAATGGAGGAGGGTGAATAATGGAGTACTACAGGGATCTGTACTGGGACCAGTGCTATTTAACATATTTATAAATGATGTGGAAATCGGAATGAGTGAGGTGATAAAGTTTGCAGATGACACAAAACTGCTGATTGTGAACATTTGCAAGAAGACCTTAGGAAACTGGAAGACTGGGCATCCAAATAGCAGATGAAATGTAATATAGACAAATGCAAAGTGATGCACATTTGGAAGAATAATCTGAATCATAATTATCTGATGCTAGGATTCATGTTAGGAGTCAGCACTCAAGAAAAAGACCTAGGTGTCATTGTAAGCAATATGCTGAAATCTGCCCAGTGTGCTGCAGCGGCCAAAAATGCAAACAGGATGCTAAGAATTATTAGGAGAGGGATGCAAAATAAGTCCAAAAATTAATGCCTCTGTATTATGTTCAATTCTGGTCACCGTATCTATAAAAAAAAAAAGCGGAATTAGAAAAGTTTCTAAGAAGAGTGACCAAATTATAGAGGGGATGGAACTGCTCCCATATGAGGAAAGGCTAAAGAGGTTAGGGTTCTTTAGCTTGGAAAAGAGGTGGCTGAGGGGGGGGGGGGGATATGTTACAGGTCCTGAGTGGTGTGGAACAGGTAGAGGTGAATCAATTTTTCACTCATTCAAAAAATACAAAGACGGACACAAAGAAACTGCATGGAAATGCTTTTAAAACAAATAGGAGGAAATATCTTTTCACTCAAAGAATAGTTAAGCTCTGGAGCTCGTTGCTGGAGGATGTGGTAACAGCGGTTAGCGTATCTGGGTTTTTAAAAAGGTTTAGACAAGTTCCTGGAGGAAAAGTCTATAGTCTGCTATTGAGATGGACATGGGGGAAGCCACTGCTTGCACTGGGATTGGTAGCATGCAGTGGTGCTACTGTTTGAGTTTCTACCAGGTGCTTGTGACCTCCTTATGTCTTATGTTAATAGAACATATAAAAACATAAATTAGCAATTAGGATGAGAAACATAAATAATGCTAGAAATACAAAATTGTAAGTATAAACCAATGCAAAAACAGTTAACAATATTCATTAATATACTAATGAATAATGTTACAGATGTCAGCTTGAAGGTAGTTTACTAATTAATAATGTTAACGGTTTCTACTTTGGTTTATGCTTACAAGTTTGTGTTTCTAACATTATGATTTATGCTTTTATGCTAATTTATGTTTGTATATGTTAGTGTAAGTATCGCCCCTGAAGCAGCCCTGTTGAGTGAAACAGCCATATTGGACCCCTTTTTACCCGGTATTCTGTAGTAGAGGCTTTTTGTCAACCTTTTATTATGTCTGCTTCTTCATTATCAGTTCTATTGCAACTAGCAAACTGCTTGCCCATCTGTTTCTCTGCAACAAATTCTGACACTTTATAAATGAGAGAAACCCTGTCTGGAGATATTGAAAAGTTTCTTGCAAAGAATGATGTTTTCTCTAGGAATAATATGGCTAGTTGAATTCTATGCTAGGAGACCACAGTGTGCTGTATGACTTGGCAGCTCAACAGTCTGGAAATAATATCTGGAAGGAAATGTAAAAAAAAGTGTAATTTTTAGATATATCCATAATTCTGCTTTCTTGAATGCAGTTTAGTTTGTTTTATTTAGTTTTGTGCTTTTTTTAGGAGGGTGGGCAGAAAGGGAATTCTTCAGGCTCTTTCCTTTTTCCTCCTCTCTCTCTAAAAGAAAATAGATAATTGAGGCGCTTTAAACCCTCATGAGGTGGGAGGTGGAATCAGACAGCACAGAACAGCCGAGGGGAGGAAGTGCTTAGTGTATCAGAAAGTTAAATGAGACAAGACTATGAAAATAACAGGAAGAGTCAAGGAAATGGAATATGATTGCCAAAGCACTAATGTTTCATCTAACATACCGCTCCATGCTTGAAGCTTAGTATTTCATGCAGCAGGATTTCAATATTTATTCTATCATAAGTCAGCTATATTAAAATTCACTCTCATACCTGTACAATTTTAAGGCATCTGAAGGAAATATTTGAAGGTAAATATTCAGCAAGATGGCAGCTGTATAATGAGATGGATTCAGTACAATACCTATATAAAGTTATATCTTTATATAAAATTTTATATGAGTATTTTGTTGGGCAGACTGGATGGACCGTATAGGTCTTTCTCTGCCATCATTTACTATGTTACTATATATGTTAGTGTTGTATCCACACATATATATGTATCAGATTGCCTATTTTAATATGATCAAGTGTTGCATTTGTTTTGTATATTTTATGTGTGTGTTTTTTATAAGTTGATGAATTATATATGTATTATTAAAATCTACTAAATTTATTAAATAAATGTAATAAAGGTCTGCTGCTGAATATACATGGATAACTTTATACGGATATCTTATCTGTATAAAGTTATACCTACCAATTCTTTAGTGGCACTTATACATTTAACTTATATGGATGGCAACGGAATATTACTACTATCCATATAGTTTTTCAGCCTGACTCCAGACTCCTGCCCCCAAATTTAAGGGCCCTTTTATTAAAGCTTAGTGCACGCTAAATGACATTGGGCCCACAGGAATAAAATAGAATGTGCAGCATTTAGCGTGCATTAATTTTCGTTAGCATGTACTAAGCTCTAGTAAAAAGACCCCTTAAATGGTTCTACAGCTAAAGTTAGCAGTTTTGTGTAGCAACAAGTCATTCTGTTGTCTGAAAAATATTTTATAAAAAGGACTCGTATGGTTGGCTCCTGATTGCATAAGTCCTCTGGGCCTGATATTTGGACCACGGGAATTTGCCTGGCTAACTCCCGCAGTCGTAGTCCAGACCTTCAATGCTTGGCCATTTCCAGTGATCGGCATTGAATATCCTGTTTATTTTTGGCCGCTTCAAACTTAACTGGCCAAGCCAATATTCAGCACTGGCCAATTAAGTTTAAAATGGCCAAAGGTAGGCCTGGTATTCACATGGCCAAATATTGCCATCAAACGTGCAGAAAACCCAGCCATATCTCACTGAAAATTTGCAGACAGCTGGTTATGTGGCATTTAACTGGCTAGATGCTGATGCTAGCTGGTTAAATGCTTTTGAATATTGGAGGGTCTATGTTTTTCTTTCCTTTCTTCAGACAACATTCTTTGGATATACCTGAAACATAGTGGAAACTAAAGGAGGGGAAAAATTAGAAAACTAATGGAGAGAAGCAAAAATCACCAAATTTTCTGCAGCATTTTCCACAACTTTAAGTCCCAAGATAAACAGGCTAATTTATTTAGGTGAATCTTATCTGTTTAATGATTATAGTTTTCTTTATTAGTTTTAGTAGTTAGTAGTGTATATCCTTTATTTCTACATGTTTTGATTATCCTATCTTCATATAGAAAATATTTAGCTTTTTTTTTATGATCAACCAACTTGCATCTCTTCTGGTTTTAAAGTTTCCTTTTTGTGAAGTATAGGTTTAACACCAGATTCTATTTATGGCACCTAAACATTGTTGCTGAAAAAAAAAAAGGACAGCACTATTCTATAAACCTCGCCTTAAGCTAGGCATGGTTTATAGAATGTGAGTAGCACCTGTTTCTGCGACTAAAATTTAGGCGCAGTCATTTACTACAACTAAAACATGGTGTAAATGTCTATACCTAACTTAGGGCACAGATTAGGCATATTCTATAACAGTGTAATTTTTAGGAATGCCCATGATCCTCCCGTGGTCACTCCCGCTTTTGAGATCCATGCATTAGAAATTTATGTGCACCACTTTACAAAAAGTTGCTTGTTAGTGGCCAATTATCAGCACTGATTTTGCTTGTCAAACAATTAACAGTGAGCTATTTGGCCGCACTGCCAAAGTTCGTGCGCAACTTTAGTTGCCATATAGAATCCTGGGGTTAATATATATGTATTGTTTTTGTACATGGTAAATAATTGTTTATCCTCACAGTTAGGACTGTAGCACTTCAGTTATATGGTACCCAAATAGTGGAAATGAAAAGGTAGAATAGTGTTTTGTAATTTTATTAATACTATTGGGTGTCGATAACATAAGAATAGTATATAGACAAACATCAACAGTGTATTTTACACCTTAAGGGGGTCTTTTACTAAAGCTTAGCTCGCGTTATCTGCATCAGGGCCCATTTTATTCCTATGGACCATGCTGCAAACTCAAGCTAAGCTTTAGTTAAAGACCCTCTAAGTCCCCAAACACCCTTTCCCCCAGCCCACTTATATTCTACCACTTGATCCGTGAGCTCAAAATATTTAAAACACTTGCTCCTGGATAACCAGCAAAAAAACAGTAACATAGTGAATGATGGCAGATAAACAGTCTCATTCATTCTCAATTCTAGATTGAATTGACAGTAAACATGATTACTTTGTAGTTTCAGGGGCATAGACCATAGAAGTCGGCCCAGCTCTATCCTTATGTTCCAACTACAGGAGTTGCCGTCAAAGCCTATTTGAATCCATTATCTCATTTGCAGAACACAGACCGTAAATGTCTGCCCGGCACAGTCCTCATGTTCCAAATTACTGGAATTTCTGTTCAAGCTCTCTACAGACCAACCTAAGCCGGCAGGACTCAGACCATACAAGCCAGCCTAGCAATGGCCTTAGTTAGTACATAGTACATAGTAGATGACGGCAGAAAAAGACCTGCACGGTCCATCCAGTCTGCCCAACAAGATAAACTGACATGTGCTACTTTTTGTGTATACCTTACCTTGATTTGTACCTGTCCTTTTCAGGGCACAGACCGTATAAATCTGCCCAGCACTATCCCCACCTCCCACCACCGGTTCTGGCACAGACCGTATAAGTCTGCCCAGCACTATCCCTGCCTCCCAACCACCGGCTCTGGCACAGACCGTATAAGTCTGCCCAGCACCATCCCCGCCTCGCTCCACCGGCTCTGCCCAGCACCATCCCCGCCTCCTGTCACCGGCTCTGCCACCCAATCTCAGCTAAGCTCCTTAGGATCCATTCCTTCTGAACAGGATTCCTTTATGTTTATCCCACGCATGTTTGAATTCTGTTACTGTTTTCGTTTCCACCACCTCCCGCGGGAGGGCATTCCAAGCATCCACTACTCTCTCCGTGAAAAAATACTTTCTTGAGTCTGCCCCCCTTCAATCTCATTTCATGTCCTGTCATTCTACCGCCTTCGCATCTCCGGAAAAGGTTCGTTTGCAGATTAATACCTTTCAAATATTTGAACGTCTGTATCATATCACCCCTGTTTCTCCTTTCCTCCAGAGTATACACGTTCAGGTCCGCAAGTCTCTCCTCATACGTCTTGTAACGCAAATAGTTGATATAGCCAGAGTTGCCATCTAAGCACCATTTGACATGCAAACACACATGTAAACCTTTAAGCTTTGTTTTTTTTATACCATTCATTTTCTAATTAGAGATCCTCTGTGTTCATTCCACGCCACCTTGAATTTTGCAACTGTTCTATTCTCTACCTCCTCCCTCTGGAGGGCATTCCAAGCATCAACCAGCCTCTCCGTTAAAAAGAATTTTCTGACATTACTCCTAAGTCTACCACCCCGTAACGTCAATTCATGTCCTCTAGTTATACCATTTTCCCTTCTCTGGAAAATATTTGTTTCTATATTAATATCTTTCAAGTATTTAAACATCTATATCATATCTCCTCTGTCCCTTCTCTAGGGTATACATATTCAGGTCTTCCAGTCTCTTCTCATATGTCTTTTGGCGCAATCCCCATATCATTTTTGTTGCCTTTCTCTGGACCACTTCAAGTCTTCTTACATCTTTAGCAAGATACGGCCTCCACAACTGAACACAATACCCCAAATGGGGCTTCACCAACAACTCATACAGGGGCATCAACACCTCCTTTCTTCTGCTGGTTACACCTCTCTCTATACAGCCTAGTAGCCTTCTGGCTACAACCACTGCCTTGTCACATTGATTTGTCACCTTCAGATCCTCAGATACTATCACCCCAAAATCCCTCTCCCTGTCAGTTTGTATCAGCCTCTCGCCACCTAACACATATGTCTCTCTTGGATTTCTACTCCCTAAGTTCATCACTTTGCACTTCTTTGCGTTGAATTTTAATTGCCAAACATTAGACCATTGTTCTAATTTTTGCAAATCCTTTTTCATGTTTTCCACTCCCTCCGGGATGTCCATTCTGTTACAAATCTTGGTATCGTCCGCAAAAAGGCAAGCCTTACCTTCTAACCCTTCGGCAACGTCGCCCACAAATATGTTGAATAGAATTGGCCACAGCATCAATCCTTGACACACTCCACTATTCACCTTTCCTTCCTCTGAGTAAATTCCATTAACCACCACCATCTGGCGTCTCTCCGTCAACCAGTTCTTAATCCAGTTCATGACTTTGGGTCCTAAGTTCAGCCTGTCAAGTTTATTCAAGAGCCTCCTGGAACCGTGTCAAAGGCTTTGCTGAAATCTAAGTAGATTACATCTAGTGCACATCCTTGATCCAGTTCCCTGGTCACCCAGTCAAAGAATTCAATCGGATTCGTTTGGCACAATTTACCTTTGGTAAAATCATGTTATCTCAGATTCTGTAGTCTATTGGTTTCCAGAAAATTCTCTATCCTTTCTTTCAGCATCGCTTCCATTACTTTTCCAATAACCAAAGTGAGGCTTACTGGCCTGTAGTTTCCAGCTTCTTCTGTATCACTATTTTTGTGAAGAGGGACCACATCTGCCCTTCTCCAATCCTACAGAACCTCCCCCATCTCAAAGGATTTATTAAACAAAAAGAGGACCCTCCAGAACCTCTCTGAGCTCCTTCAATATCCTGGGATGGATCCCGACCGGTCCCATGGCTTTGTCCACCTTTAAATTTCCAAGTTGTTCACAAAGACTTTCTTCCGTGAAATGTGCTATAGCTACTCCATTCTCATATGTACCTTTGCCAGTCAGTCATGGTCCTTCTCCAGGATTTTCTTCCATGAACACAGAAGTATTTGTTTACCACGTTTGCTTTTTCCTCATCATTATCCACTTAGCGGTTCACGTCTTTTAGTCTCACAATTCCATTTTTAGTCTTCCTCTTTTCACTAATGTACCTGAAAAAATTCTTGTCACCCCTCCTTGCATTTCTAGCCATTTGTTCTTCCGCTTGTGCTTTCGCCAGACGTATCTCTCTCTTAGCTTCTTTCAGTTTCATCCGGTATTCCTCTATGTTTTTTTTCTTAAGTTTTTCTTTAGCCTTTATTTTCTCAGCAACTTGCTTAGAGAACCATATCAGTTTCCTTTTTCTCTTGCTTTTATTTACTCTCCTTACATAAAAGTTAGTAGCTATATTTATAGCTCCTTTCAGCCTGGACTATTGCCTTTCCACTTCTCATATATCCTCCCAGCCCATCAGCTCTTGCTTCAGGAATTCCCCCATTTTACTAAAGTCAGCATATTTGAAATCCAGGACTTTGAATTTTGAGTGGCTGCCCTCCCCTTAACTGTTATATCAAACCATACTGTTTGATAATCACTGCTGCCCAGGAGGGCACCTACTTAGACATTAGACACACTTTTCCCATTTGTGAGCAGCAGATCCAGCCTCTCTCCCTCCCTCATGGGTTCCATCACCATTTGTCTGAGTAGAGCATTTTGAAAGGCATCCATGATTTCTCTATTTCTTTCCGATTCTGCAGATGGAACTTTCCAATTCGCATCTGGTTGGTTGAAATCTCCCAGCAACAGCACCTCTAATTTCTTTCCCACCTTTTGGATATCTATAAACAGACCTTTATCTAGTTGCTCTGATTGTGTCAGAGGTCTGTAGGCAACACCCATGTGGACAGAGGTTCCATCATCTCTTTTCAAGGTGACCCATATCTCTTCTTCCTTTCCCCAGGCCCATGGCATTTCTGTTGCTGCAATATCGTTTCTCACATACAGTGCTGCTCCTCCACCTTTACGACCAGCTCTAACCTTCCTAAATAGATTGTAGGCTGGTATGTTTGCATCCTATTCATGGGAATCCTTGAACCATGTCTCCGTGATAGCAGCAATGTCTAAGTCTGCCTCTAACATCAGGGTTTGCAGATCCAGCCAGTGGCGTTCCTGGGGGGTTCGGAGGGTGCGGTCCGCCCCGGGTGCAGGTTACTTCCTGTTCCGGGGCAGAGAGAGCATGGAACGAAGGAAGGACAGGCGCGTGCGGCCCCCCCCCCCCCCAGCAGCGTGCACCCAGGGGGGGTTCTTTTGCGGGGGGATGTCCTTTCGCCGGGGGGGGGGGGCCGCGCTGCATCCGGGGGCGGGGCGGGGCGCATCGGCGATCCGCCCCGGGTGTCAGCCCCCCTAGGAACTCCACTGGATCCAGCTACATTTCATTGGCAGTCTCATCTTCCGTTTAGTTTTCTGTTTGGTCTCACATCCTGCTGTGTTGGTAGTAAGTGATTTGCTAAGATTGTCATTGTTTTCATAGCTTTCTTTACTACTGTCACATTTGTCTTTAGCTGGGGGTGACCACTGAAAGTGATCTGCCTCCATATGCCACCTCCGCCTTCTAGTTTAAATGCCAAGAAACATATTGTCTGAATTTCTCACCAAAAATATATTTTTTTACCTGCCACAGTGAGATGCACCCATTGTTACAATATGGAAGCGTATTTTCAAACCACATAGGTTTCTATGGAACTTTGGAAGGCTAAGTGCTTTGAAAATGACCAAGATAGTAATCTATGGAACTTTGGAAGGCTAAGTGCTTTGAAAATGAGCCCCATAGTCTTTTGTTTTTCCATGTATTGCCCCAGCCACCTATGTACCTAAAACCTTCTTCCTTGTCATGTGTACCAGACCAGTCCAGACTAATGGGTTGTGTCCATCTACCAGCGGAAGGAGACAGGAAAATAGTTCCAAGTAAACCGCCCCTTAAGGGTATCGTGCAGCCTGGAATGTTCAGTATTTTCTCTGTCTCCTAGCAGATGGTGGACAGATCTTGCAGCTGCTCTGGATTGCTGGCTGGTAGCTCCTGTCCCAGATTCTTCTGGTGACAGTGGAGCCAGAGGTGTGGTGGTAGCCGTGTCAGGGCTAGTTTTAGATGATACTCAGTGGTTCTGAGTTCCTCATCTGCCAGCTAGGGTGATATCCAGTGACCCTGGTTCGCTCCCCTCCCCTACTTCCCCTGGCTGTCTTTCTAGCAGGGTGATGGTTGATTGTGGCATGGAGTAACTTGTCTCCCCTGTGGGGTTCTTCTTTTCTGTGGTGGTAGGTATATCTGAATTTCTGCCTCTGAGGTAAACCTTGTCACTAGTGAAGAAGGTTGTTTACCAAAAAAAAAAAAGGAGGAAGAAAAAACTTGTTTTTTTCCCTCTTTTTCTGCCTCTGAGGTAAACCTTTATTAATTCCTGTCACTAGTGAAGAAGGTTGTTTTAAAAAATAAATAAATAAACTTTTTTTCCTTCTTTCTCTTGCCTGTTACCTGATTTATTTTCCCGCCTTTGGCAATGTATTCTAGGGGGCCGCTTGCGAAGTTTCTTTGAATTTCGCTGACCAGCATCTGATTCTGATCTTGAACCCTTCCAAGCTGGTATCAGTTACTTTGATTTTTTTTGTGTGTGTGTGGCATGGCTCATGTCTGGATCACGAAACTCAGTTGTTTTTCCTCCTCTTCTCGGTACTAGACGGCGGCTGGTTCAGAGGTCGGCCCCGTTGCTGGAACTTGTACCTTTGGGGTTTGGAGGTCTTAGTCTAAAATTTCCAAAGTGTGGGCAGTCTCTCGCTGAATCCGTTTGGCTGCCAGCTCAGTCTTTTTAGTCCAGGGCTATTTTTTTCTTTCCTGTCAGCCTTACGCGGCTGTTGGTCAGTTCTTTTTCAGACCGTCTGGTCTCTGCTGCTTCAGGCATCTTGCTTGAGACGCCCCTGCTATTTGATTCTTGTTTTGGCAGCAGTTTTTCCTCCCTTCCTTAGGGAGGTTCTGTTTCTTTCATTCCCATGGATCCCTCCTGTCTGCTCTGGTTTGTCTGCAGGGTACTTTCCTTCTGGCAGGTGTCCGAGTTACCCTTGGTGTGCAACTGCTAGCTCAGATCCCTCTTCTGAGTACCCTCGGGAGCGCCATTCTTGCCAGTCTTCTGCTTGGACTCAGTTCAGTGTCTCTTTATGGGAATGTGCCTTTTTAGGATTAGTATGCCACAGCTCTTCCTTGCTTCCCTTGCTTTCGGGCGGGAGTTTTAGCCTGGTACAGGCAGATTTTGCCTTTTCTAGTTTCAGGCGCCTCTCCTGGCACATTTGGCACTCCTTCCTTTTTCTGTAAGGGGCGCAGTTCTTTCTTGCTGAGCAGATTTATTGCTGTGCATCTGGATTATCGCCTCTTAGCTCTGCGCGTTTCTCTACTTTTCTGCAGGAAAGTGACTCTGTTCTAGGTGTGGAGTTTGACTCTCCCTTAGCTGGTTTTTCCTCAGTTTGGTGTTAGTGGCCATCTTCCTCTTTGTTCCTGGCCTGGTGAGAGTTGTTTCTTCCTCACTGCCTTACGGCTGCATTTTGCTCCCTATGGTCTGAGGATTCCAGATCTGTGATGCTTACCTCCCTCTTGGCGGGAGTTCTTTCTCTATGTTGACTGCTGCTCCATATCAGTTGCCTAGGAGGGTGGTCATTGTGGCTCAGAGACCACTTGGGGGCTGAGAGTGTCTCTTGGGGCACGGGGCCTTCTCTTCTTGTAGTTTTAGTCCCTCTGGGCCAGGGGAGTGCAGCGCCAGGTCTGCATTTCCACAAGTTGTGCTCTTTTCCTGTTAGCCTCCTGGCAGCACCTTCTTTTCTGGTTGTTCCCTGGGGCTCCATCTATGCATTTTGCTTGTTGGGCACAGCTCCATCGCTGCATGTTGAGCACAGCTTCATTATTCCATGCAGTTCCACCGTTCCATGTTGGGCATGGCTCCATCGCTGCATGTTGGGTACAGCTCCATCGCTGCATGTTGGGTACAGTTCCAGGTTGGCTTTATCTCCATCGCTGTATGTTGAGGACAGCTCTATCATGGCATGTTGAGTGAAGTTCCTTTGCTGCTTATTCTGCAACCTTTCATCTCTGCATGTTGAACGCAGCTCCATTGTCACATGTTGAGTGTAGTTCTTTCTCTGCAGGTCTCAGTGTGGGGCGCAGTCCTGTGTCTGTGTGTAGAACACAGCTCTGTGTCTGCCTGTGGAACGCAACTCCTTGTCTGTGTGTGGCATGCAGCTCTCTTTGCGTATGGAGCACAGCTCCACCACCTGTTGAGTGTAGCTCCATCTCTGTGTGTTTAGCACAACTCTTCTCTGCAAATTGGGCAACGTTTCAGTGTGGTATGTGGTGCACAGCTCTGTGACTACAGGTGCTACACAACTTCATGTCGGCGTGTGGAGTGCTGCTCCTTGCCGGTGTCTGGAGCGCAGCTCGTTACCGGTGTCTGGAGCACAGCTCCTTGTTTGCATGTGGAAAGCAGCTCCTTGTCTGCGTTATATACACAGTTCCATCACTACCACAGCTTCAGTTCTGCAGGTACCTCTAACATCTAGCTCTTTCAGTGGGGCACTGCTCATCCTCTGTCTGTTACTCTCAGCTTTTTCTCTGCTTGTTCAGTGCATTTCTATCTTTGCCAGAGGTGTGCAATTCTTTCTCTGTCCGTGGTGTGTGGCTCAGTTTGTGCGCCTTGAGTGCAAATCCATTTGTTCTCGTTGAGCACGGATCCTACTCTGTCTGATGAGCACAGTTTCGTTTCTGTCCCTTGAGCACAGTTCAGCCTCTGACTGTGGAGCATATTTTCATCTTTGCCTGTTGGGTACTCTTTCACCTTGTCGGTCAACTCCAGCTCTTTTCTGCGGGTTGGACATAGTAATTTCTCTACAGCCGTGGCGTACCGCAGTTTAGATTGCTAGATAAGGCTGACTTATCTCCTGTTAGCTACCATTCCTGTGGCACCTTTTCTTGCTGTAGCTTCTTGGTGGCTGACGAGCAGCTTCTCCATTGCTGGAGTTTGAATTCATCTCTGCTCCTTTTGTGGCTACTTGGCACCTTGGGGGTCTTTTCTCCACAGTGTGGCTCTTGACTCTCTCTTTCTTTTTGTCTCCTTTTGTTCCCTTGGCTCTGTTCTTTCATCCCTAAGTCCAGAGCGAGCTGGTTGAGGAGTACTCTCTTTCTACGGTTGTACCCTGGTATGCTGCTGCCTTTTTCTTCATGGTTCTCCTGGAGAGACTAGTGCTCCAGTTAGTTGGTTCTTTCGACTCTGGAGTCTCTTCTTGTTCTGTGGAGTTTGATTCTCTCACTACGCGTGGGTCTGGGTGGTTCCTGGGCCTTGCTTCCTTTCTTCTATGAAGTGTGGCGCACTGTTTGGGGTTGCGTACTCCTAGTACTTGTTAGGGTCGCTTCATCCGACCATCTTGGACTCAAGGCAGACTGGCAGGTTTGGGAGTTAGTCTTTCTCCTTCCAGAGTTCGGAGAAGTGGATCCAGGTCTAGGAGAGACAGTTTTTCTCCTTGTTGCTCGGATATGACTGTTGCCTTCCTTCCAAGGGGGGGGGGGGGTCCTTTGGTATGAGTATCTTTTGCGGCTTCAGTTCCTTTTCTAGCATCTAACTCTGTTCCATTTTGGTAGCCTGGTGGTTCGGATATTTGAATCCTTTCCTGCTGATCAGTTTTTTGCTGTGTGTATAGCTTTGTTGATTTTTCAACCTTCTGCATTCTTCTTTTCTCACCCCCATCTTTGGGAAACTGCTTTGCTACATCCCATTAGTCTGGACTGGTCTGGTATAGATGACAAAGAAGGAAAAATGATGTTCTTATCTGATAATTTTCTTTCCTTTAATCATACCAGACCAGTCCAGATGCCCTCCCTGGCTAAAGTCTGTCAGAGTGTTGTTTCCTTTAGGTATCTCTGGCTGTTCCATGACTCTTCAATACAGCGGGATGTGCCCTGAGCACTGCCTACTTCCATCTTCTCTATTCAATCTCCTGCCACTTGTTATTGTGCCAGCTCTGTATGACTCCTGTTACTTGGGATCACGGAGTTCTTTCCCAGATTCAGGGGTAGATCTCTATGAGCTTGGGCAAGCTTAGTATGGACCATTCCCTCCCACTTACTTTACTGTGAGGAGAGGTTGCAGTTGCCTTTGGCCAAGCAGGAACAGTGAGATTCTGCATATTGGCCCCAAGAGTTTGCCTGGTTGGTATTAACTGTGTGTTCTTCTACACTTCATAGCACCATTGCTTGCTTATTCGAAATACTGAGCATTCCAGGCTGCACGATACCCTTAAGGCAGTGGTGTAGCCAGAAGGCAATTTTTGGGTGGGCCAACAGGTTGGAAGGGTGGGCACTACAACTTTTTTGAAAGAGAAAAAAACTGAAACCTGATGCACCCATGCTCTGTCCCTACCATGCTCCCCATAACTTCAATGAGGGTGGGCAGACTTGTACAGTCTGTGCCAGAGCCGGTGGTTGGGAGGCGGGGCTGGTGGTTGGGAGGCGGGGATAGTGCTGGGCAGACTTATACGGTCTGTGCCCTGAAGAGCACAGGTACAAATCAAAGTAGGGTATACACAAAAAGTAGCACACATGTGTTGTCTTGTTGGGCAGACTGGATGGACCGTGCAGGTCTTTTTTCTGCCGTCATCTACTATGTTACTATGTAGGAAAGCTGAACAAGCCAAATTACTACAGAATGCTACATAGAAACGTCATGCTAACAGAATACTTCACTCACACACAGAGAACACAAATGTCAAATACAGAATAAGTGACCACAAACTCTAGAAATATAAATTAAACAGAAACCCCAAGAAACCAGACCTTGCATGTAGTACAACACCAGAGAAACATGAAAGAAACGCATTTCCTCCTGGGCAAAATATAAAGACAGTACATGCCAGGGATGGTGTTACGGGTTACAACTAGGGCAATTGTGCCTGGTTCCCTGGCCAGAGAAAGCCCGTCTGCTGGACGCTGAAAACGCAGCCTGGTAATGGACTTTGGGGTCCTTTCCTAGATTTCTGTCCTGGACCCCAGCCATGTTTAAAATCAACTCTGGCAAGATGTACATTCCAAATTCAACATATTATATTCACAACATTGAAAATAAAATAATTTTTTGTACCTTTTTGTTGTCTGGTCATTTTATTTTTCAAATCATATTGGTCTCAGTCTCTCGTTTCTGCTTCCCTCTGTCTTCTCTGAACTCACTTGCCAGGGTCTCCTGTCTATTTGACATTTCTTCTTTATCCATGTCCATCATCCATCTCTGTTTTCCTATATTTCCTTGTCCCGTATCTCCCCTGTATTCATATCCCCTCATCCATCATCATTCCTCTGTGCACCTATGCACCCCATGCCCAGCATATCCCTTCTATGTTCCTATTCTCCCCCTTGTCTGGTATCTCTCCCCCTTCTCCAGTGCCCAGCATTATATCTCTGTTCCATATCCCCCCCCCCCCCTTGTCAGGCATTGCCCCTCTGTGCCCATATGCCATTGCCATCCCCATACAGCATCTCACATTTGTGTGCCTGTCCCCATGCTCCCACCTAATGCCTATCATCTCCTTTCTGTATCTGTACACCTCCCTATGTCCCTTTTCTCTGTCCTCCACACCATTGTGTCCCTCTCTTCTCTGATCCCACCCCAACCAGCTTCTCTTCCTCTCTCTTTCCTTTCACTTATGCATCTGGCTGTTTCTCCCACTATGGGTTCAGCATTTGACTCCCTCTTCCTTTATCCCCTTGTCCAGCATCTCTCTCCCTTCCCTCTAACCCCTCCCATAGGTCCAGCACCTTTCTCTCTTTGCTCCAGCCCTCTTTGCAGGTCCACATCTCTCCTTTCCCTTCAGCCATCCCCTGCATATCCAGCACCTCTCCTCCAGCCCCTCCCCAAATGTCCAGCACCTCTCTCCCTTTTATCCAGCCCCCCTACGTGTCCAGCACCTCTCCTCTCCCCTTCATTTCAACCCTCTGCATATCCAGCACATCTCCCCTTTCCCTCCAACCCCCCATATCCAGCTCCTCTCCCCTTCCCTCCAACCCCCCTGCAAATCCAGCACCTCTCCCCTTCCCTCAAACCTCCCTCCTGCAAGTCCAGTACCTCTCTAGCTTCCGTTCTCTCCAACTCCCTGCCCCTCACAAGTCTAGCATCTTTCTCTCCCCTTCAGGCCCCTCCCCTTCAAGAGCCAGCACTTTCGTATCTTCCTTACCCCCCCCCCCCCCAAAAAAAAAAAAGTCCAGAACCTCTCCCTTCCCTTCAGCCCGCTCCCCTTGCAGAGCCTGCTCCCCTTTGTCTTCCTCACCCCCCCCATACACACACGTCCAGAACCTCTCCCTTCCCTTCAGCCCCCTCCCCTTGCAGAGCCCGCTCCCATTTGTCTTCCTCACCCCCCCCCCCCCCACGTCCAGAACCTCTTCCTTCCCTTCAGCCCCCTCCCCTTGCAGGGCGAGCAGACCACTGTCTTCCTCACCCTCTCCCACCCCTGCCGCAGCCCTTGTAGTCAACGCTATCGGCAGTCCTCCACCTCAGTCTCTGTCTCCCACTCCCATGGCAGCGCTTGCGATTTGCTACCGGCACTGCCTGACAGCTGACAGACGCGGAGCCGACAACCTGCTCCAGGACCTTCCCTCTGCCGCGTGGAGACGGAGACTGTGGGAGGTGGAGGAGGCAGCGCCGATAGCGTTGAATACAAGCGCTACGGTGGGGGTGGGAGAGGGTGAGGAGACACGGTGACGGAGGTGAGGGACTTCAATCTGGATGGGCCTGACTCAAAACTGGGCGGGCCTGGGCCCATCCAGGCCCACCCGTAGCTACGCGCCTGCCTTAAGGGGCGGTTTACTTGGAACTATTTTCTCTGTCTCCTTCTGCTGGTAGATGGACACAACCCATTAGTCTGGACTGGTCTGGTATGATTAAAGGAAAGAAAATTATCAGGTAAGAACATAATGTTTCCTTGATGACACCAGCCTTTGAGCCACCTATTGAAATTCTTAGTATCTTGTAAACATTTCTCTCCATTTCCAAAAGTAAGTATATACTTCATAAAAAGCTACTCTCTGTACCTTTTTTAACCCTTCCCCCAGCTCCTGAAAAGCTCTCTGCACTTCAAATGGGGTATTGTTGGCCAAGTCATTTGTTCCCAGGTGGATAACAACATCATTGTTAGACACCTTAGTTTCTTCTCTGATTATAGTCAGTATTTGCCTATTACTCCTGGTAGCTGAGGAGCCTGGAAAGCATTTCACTTTGCTGGGCCCCTTGAACTGTGTTCCAAAGTTAATGCCTCTGATAATGGAATCCCCTAGCAGCAACAGTTTTCTGGTATGAGATTCTTTATTACCATATTTTTCGGACTATAAGACGCACCGGACCATAAGACACACCTAGGTTTTAGAGGAGGGAAATAGGAAAAAATTTTTTTTCCTTTTTCCCTCCTCTAAAACCTAGGTGCTCCGGTGCGTCTTGTCCGAGTTCTGGATAGCCCTCCCCTACTCACGTCACGCGATGTTCTCTGGTGGTCTAGTGACGTCGGGGCAGGAAAGAGCCCCCTCTTTCCTGCCCAGCGCGCTGCTCTCCGTCCTCCTGTATGTATGCTGCCTGACGGTCTCGGCGAGATTCAAAATGGCCGCCGAGACTTCAATTCTACGGCCATTTTGAATCTCGCCGAGACCATCAGGCAGCATACAGAAGGATGGAGAGCAGCGCGCTGGGCAGGAAAGAGGGGGCTCTTTCCTGCCCCGACGTCACTAGACCACCAGGGAACATCGCGTGACGTAAGTAGGGGAGGGCGATCCGGAACTCGGGGGGAGGGCGATCCCGAAATCGGACCTCGCTACCTTCGGACTATGACGCACCCCCCATTTTCCTCCCAAATTTGGGGGGAAAAAAGTGCGTCTTATAGTCCGAAAAATACGGTAGTGCTTTTGTGGTGTCTTTTCTCTTGAGACACCTTCATTGCTTTTTGTTCATCCTCGGTTCTATTTTCTGGAGCATCACAGTGCTGTAATGGAGCAAAGGAATTCTTTAGGGGCAACAGTTGTGAGGGTAGATGCTTCTGTACTACATGTCATAGTCTGCCTGAGACTACTGTGATCCATCTATTTTCAGGCGGTTTTATTCTCTGAGGCAGTGGTTTTATTTTCTGAGGCATTGGTGAGAAATTGGTATGATTTTGTACATAGTAAACGTAGTAAATATAGTAAATGATGGCAGATAAAACCTGTACGGTCCATCAAGTCTGCCCAACAAAATAAACTCATTTTACATGGTATGTGATACTTTATATGTATATCCGAGTTTTATTTGCCCTTGCCATTCTCAGGGCACTGACCGTAGAAGTCTGCCCATCCATATGTATTCAGTAATGATGAGGGCATAGACTGTAGAAGCCTGCCCAGTCTTCTTAGCACTAGTTTTGCTTCCCAGTTACCGGTGTTGCCACCCAATCTCTGCTAAGATTTCATGGATCCATTCCTTCTAAACAGGATTCCTTTAATTCCATTACCGTTTTCATCTCCACCACCTCCTGCGGGAGGGCATTCCATGTATCCACCACCCTTTCCGTGAAAAAATACTTCCTGACATTACTCCTGAGTCTGCCCCCCTTCAGTGACAGAAGCTGCTTTAATTGCATCCAATTCCTACTTTAGTTTGCAGAGCTCCTGTTTTAAAATAGCAAGCTGAAGACAGATAGGACAAGCATTAAGCCTTTAAATGGTTTGTCTTGGAACTAAAGCACCACAATTAATTCACAGAATAAAAGTTATCTTGATTGGCTGGAATGTGTATGAACAGGTATTACTATGAAAGGGTTAACAGTCTGCAAGATTGCCTGTGTATGACTGAGGAGTAATGTTAATGATTTTAGGGTCAGGGCCAGTCTTAGCAAGTGCGGGGCCCTATGCAGACCAATTTGGTGGGGCCCCATCCTAGCCCCGCCCCACCGTAGTCCTGCCCCCACCATAGCCCCGCCCCTACCTCCACCCCATTGATAAGATTATTCCATTTTTAGAACTTTATTTATGAAATTTCAAATAAAGACAAATGAAGCTAAACTTGTAGAAAAAAAATGATTGAAATAATAAGCACAATGCTATCATGAAACCTCCCCTCCCCAGAAATTATTCAGTTCAAGTCCACTACAATTAGTAGTTCCAATTCTCATAACAAAGGAGAATAAAGGAAAAATATTAAGAAAAGATTCAGTACTTTCAAATTCCCCTATTACTCTGTAACCCATATATGCAATAAAATTAAAATGAAATGAAAAGATATACAATAAAATAAAGTGATGTGTGAAATATAATGTACAATATAAAAACATATAGACCACCAAGGTATTAAAATTGTTTAAAAATATATACCACAGCTCTCTGACTCAAGAAGACTCCGACTCTGTCTGTCATCCATAACTGTCTGACAACACACAGAAAAAAAATAAGTAAAAACAAATTGTCACAATTAATACCTTATACACCAATATACCAGCCTTACGGAAAATGCAGACCGTCAACAATATGAAGCTAGGAAGGGATCATAATACCACAATTCTCATGCAGAGCCACAAAACACCCTTTTAGAAGTAGTGTGTCATGATTTAGGCTCTACACCCTTTCTGATGTTTGGTGCCACCTTAGTAAGGCCAACACACAATCTCTCCACTGCAAAACACTATACACAAACTTGTGCAAAAACACACTCATAACCTTAACAAACCATAAACAGCACTAATTCCAAGGACAGAACGAGCTACAACCTTATGCGTGGCGTGGAAAGGCAACTGTAATTACACCTGGCTCTACAACACCAGTGCACAACCTAGTGAAAAAAAACAAACAAAAAGGGATTCAAACTATACGCTAGCAGAATACTGCACCTTCCTTGATCACACCTGAAAAACACATGAAGGCAAAATACTGAAATGGAAAGTTACCTCAAGAAGTCAGACTCAGCATGCAGCAATACTACAAAAATTGAAACGTACATGAAAAATATCACAGATGCACATTTCCAAAACTGACATATTCCAATTAATAAATCCTGAATAAAATAGTTTTTTCTACCTTTGTTGTCTGGTGACTTTGTTTTTCTGATCATGCTGGCTCAGTATCCGATAGTGCTGCTATCTGTCCTCTTAACTCCGTTTCCAGGGCTTCCTTTCCATTTATTTCTTTACTTTCCGCCTTTCTTCTTCATTTCTTGCCCTACATCCGTAAGTAAAAGCTGGGTCCTCCGCAGACTTGACTGTCCAGTGGATCCAGCTTCTGCCTATTTTCTATATCCATGTGCACTTTTTCTCCTCTCTTCCTTTTCCCTCACCTCATCTCCTTCCTCACTCTTCCCTCGCCTCCATCCATGTCCAGCATTTCTTCTCTCTCCTCCATCCACCCATATCCAGCGACCCTCCTGTCCAACCTGCCATCCATCTATGTCCAGCAACCCCCCTGTCCCCTCTGCCCTCCCCTGCCATCCACCTATGTCCAGAAACCCCCCTCCCATGCCATCTACCCATGTCCAGAAACCCCCCTCCCCTGCCCTCAACCTATGTCCAGAACCCCCCTCCCCTGCCATCCACCCATGTCCAGTGACCCTCCTGTGCCCCCTGCCCTCAACCTATGTCCAGAAACCCCCTCCCCTGCCATCCACCCATGTCGAGCGACCCTCCTGTGCCCCCTGCCCTCCACCCATGTCCAGCGACGTGACTCTCCTCGTTCCCCTGCTCCACCTCCCTCCAGCCGTCTGAGCCCCCCTCCCCGACCCGCCAAATGACCCTCGTCTACCACCCGACCCGCTGGCACCTCACCTGACCCAGCATTTTAAAAAAAGCTACAAGCGGCAGTGCCTCCTCGCGTCTGTGAAAGAAGAAAAGTCGCTTCGTCCATTGGCCGGCCTTCCCTCATGTCCCGCCCTCTGATGTAACTTCCGCAAGGGTGGGATATGAGGGAAGGCCGGCCAATGGACGAAGCGACTTTTCTTCTTTCACAGAGGCGAGGAGGCACTGCCGCTTGTAGCTTTTTAAAAAATGCTGGGTCAGGTGAGGTGCCGGCGGGTCGGGTGGTAGACGAGGGTCATTTGGCGGGTCGGGGAGGGGGGCTCAGACGGCTGGAGGGAGGTGGAGCAAGGGAACGAGGACTGGAGAGTCACGTCGCTAGACATGGAGGGCAGGCGAGCGTTGGCGGTGGTAGGAGAGGCGAGGCAGACTTGAGGCGGGCCGCGCGGGGCCCCCTTAGGCGCGGGGCCCTATGCGGCCACCTCGGTCGCCTCTGCCTAAGACCAGCCCTGTTTAGGGTTGTCTATATATAAGTAGAAAACCCTGGGGAGGGGAGGGTGAGGGGAAGGTGGGTGGGACTATAAGTCTCAGTGAGTCAGCCAAATCCTCTATCAAAAAGGTTGTCTGGGAGGGGCTAGCAATGACACAGTTTGATAAAAACAATTAAATTCAGTTTGATACAACAGTCAAATTCAGCTAGAAACTAACTTTTCTCCTTAAGTATTCCCAAGAATTATAGCAGTTTAAGTTGTAAGACTAAAAGTACACCACAATAGAGATTTATAGGACAAATTAATTAAGTAGTAAGCAATAAAGTCTAGAGAATAGATATATCAGGTAGCTAAACCTGTAGCCAGAAAGTTGAAAATTAAGAATAAAATAATATAAAACACTTAGCAGTATTATGGTTCAGGTCCAACACATGGAATGCTTCAAAGTAGTCTGTTTCCCTATGCAGAGCCCTGCCCCCTCCTGCTTTGCAGTGATTGATTGATTACCTCCCATCTAATCACCTATTATAAATATATTGCCTGGTAAGTACATGATGTTCAAATAAAGTTTGAACAGCCACATGCAATGTCACCTAGCTATGGATATCCTTATTGCCAAACATGTTGCCATGGTTTTATGTATATTTATGTTCCTACATAGGTTGGTTCCTTATGCACAATTTTTATTATTTTTAAGGTGACTTTTATCTGTATTATATTTTTACATTTCTAATGGTATTATGTTTATTTTTAGTAATCTTTTACATATACCTTTTATTTGTCTAATGTCGGCAACTTAATATCAGTTTATTATTATTAATAAATATATGTGCTATGGGTGGATGTGTTTGTTCTACACACTGTTTGGTTTATATACAATTTCTGTGTACTGTCATCATTCTTCTGTATTTGTGCTGTTTTTTTGTATTATGGTTTATATGTTTTTACTGCCTGTTTCTTTAAATAGTTTTTATGTATATGCTTTCTGTATTGTTTAGAGACTCCTGAAGCTGAAGGGACTCTCTGTGGCTGAAACACGATTTGTGTCGAGTCCATTATACTTTGAATAAAGCTTCTGATGTGATCTCTTTGAGTCCGTTGGACCTTTTTTGTATCATCTTTGGTATCACCTTCACTGTCTTTACCTTCTTCCATGATTCAGCCAAATCCTCTATCAAAAATGTTCTCTGGGAGGGGCCAGCAATGACAATGAGGAGAAGTTATCAAAGTGGGCTACTGTTAAGTTGAGCTGTTTTCCCACAAATCGGGTTATTTTAGCACAGGGTCTCATTGCATAAAATGGGACCCTGCACTAAAATAATCTGAAATGTGGTAAAATAAACCGACTATAGTAGCCCACATTGATAATATCCCCAATTCCCGATGAATACCAAACAACCCCATATTGAGCCTAGTTAAGCCCATTTCTATTCTATACTGCCTTGTAGAGTTAGTTTGAACTTCAACAAAATGAATCAGTGGCTGTCATGTATCAATTAACTTAATATAAACTAAATGATGCGCTCGTGCCATGCACACTTTTAGTGAAGATGCATCCACCTGACACCAGTGCACAGCTATCTCACACCCAGCAGCTGTTATACAACCTGTTCCTAAAATAAATAAATCAGGTACAGCACTTGTTGGAAAACAAAATACAATGTCTACTTTCTAATTAGCTGAAGAGAGTATAAATCAAAGATCAGGGGGAGGGGGGCGAGGGCAGAGATGAGGTGGGAGGAAGGGAATTAAACAATAAACAGAGGCTTCCCTCAACTACTCTGTACTAATGTTATGCCAAGCTCTAAAGTGCAACCTAAAATACTAAACTAGACTCTAAAACACTATTTATATAAAACCCTAATAGCGACTTAAAAACCTACACTATTGTCTAAACTGAGTTTGCTAATTAAGTAGAGTAATTTAACAAAACAAGCAAACAAAAAACCTATGAAATTACCTATTCAACCACAAGTTTACCTTTTCCATTTCCAACAGATAAGATACTTTCTAATTAATGCGCTAGTTTTTCTGATGGCACAAGTTGCCATGAGCTGCCATTGTTTCACATTGGAAATCATTTTGTGCACATACAATCGTACTTTTGAAAGTATTCTGATTCGCTTTTTCTACTGATCTATCGAATCATTGCTGCTGATAATAATTATCATTAAGACTCCTGATGCAGGCAGTTTGCTGAAACATGGACCGTGTTGGGACTTTTAATAAAGCCACGTTCTGGTGCCAGCCTGTTCATGGAGGCCCTTTGTGCTTTTTCCTCTAGTTGATTCATTCACTGTACTTTGATTCCTCTGCAGCAGGTAAGATACACCAGTGAAGTTTTCCTCCCCTTAGCAGGTCCTCTCTCAACACCATAAAGCATTATTAAGATGGATTTAGGAAAATCTGCTGCTTATTTCAAGTATAAGCAGCATAAAATCTGTTTTACTCTTTAGGATCTGGCTTTGATCACTGTTGGAAACAGGATACTGGGCTTGATGGACCTTTAGTCTGTCCCAGTATGACAATGCTTATGTTCTTAATATCAGGTTAAGTGACTGATAGCTTGGTAGTCACCCACTTGAGTGCTTAATTGTAACCTGCATGTCAGTGGAAAAAAGCAAAGTTGCTCACCTGTAACAGCTGTTTTCTGTAAACAGCAGTATTAATCCCCTGAGAGCTGCATTCCTTCTTAAGCTATAGAACTAACCGAGGGACCTGAGGAGACTGTTGCACATGGAAAGGACCATATATACTCAGAACCTTACACTAATAATGATAGTGGCCCCACCTGTGCACCTCATGCTGGTTTTGGGAAAAGTGGAATATGGCAGTTTTCTCCTGTTCCATTGAGCTTCCATTTCAGTTGTAATCAATCTTCATTCAGTGCCTTCATTTTCAAACTTGTTCATGCCTTTCTTCCTTATCTAACCCAAACACTGCAGGAAAAGGACTTGGCCAGGGAATATAGACCATTGCTATTTTTATAACCCAGTATATATGCATCTTAAGTCTGGCCACTAGGGAGATAATTCTATAGGCGCAGCCATTTAGGTGTCCCAAGGACACGTAGTGAGAGCCTATTCTATAATGGCATCTGGGCACCCATTTATGCACCTGCAGTTAAACCAGCCATAGAGATAGCATAACTAGAGCCCAGGTTGAAATGGTGGGGCCATGCATTTCCTCTCCCCCATCCCCCCATCATGTTAAATATAATTTTGCTGGTGGGGATACAAAGCCCTGCCAGCCAAAGAAATCTGCTGCCCAATCCACCCTGCCCCCTCATGTTGCTTCAAGAATGAGAAAGTCTGTTTCATGCTTCCAGCCACCAACTGCTGGCATTCCCAGAGTTTGCTCAGTTCACATATAAACTGAGCCTGCTTGGGAAATGCTGGCATCAGCAACTGGAAGCATGCTGCAGACTTCCTCATTCCTAAAGCAGCACAAGGAGGAGGGGATGGCTCAGGCAGTAGATCAAGTCAGCCGACAGGGCTTTGGCATCCCTGCTAGCCGTTGAATAAGTGCTGCAGTTTTGGAGGGGGCCATGAGCCCAAAGTAGGTAGGGGGGCTCAGGGCCCTTTGTGGTTACGCCACTGCCTTACAGAATAGCACTTGGGTGCCCTATCTAGTATTCTGTGTATTTACACACACAACAGGTGCATAAATGAGGGCATTCAGGAATAGCCTTTAGCTGTCACCCTTGTTCAATCAATGGGACTTTCTTCCCCTGGGGGATGTGTATACTCATTTCATTCTCCTTACCAGCACTAAGGAGCTATTATATTCTTAGCAGGGGCATAGCTACTATTGAGCCACCCAATGGTAGGGGCTGTCTGCAGTGGTGTATACCTTTTTCCTTCTCCACAAATTTGGCATCCCTATCTTTCTTAGCTACCAGCCTTCACCACCCCCACCAGCAGGTTAGGAGTCTCTCCAACTCCCCCTGCCATCCCTGTGCAGCCCAGTATCTCTTACCCAGCCTTTCCTGCGGTCCTCAAAACAGGCACAGGTTGCCAGCAGAGGCAGCGACTGAAGCAAGCTGCTTCTGTCTGGCTCCACCTGGCCTTTCCTATGCCGCATCCCGCCTACAGGAAGTTACATTATAGAGGTGGGACATGTCACAGGAAAGGCCAGGTTTCAATCGCTGCCTCTGCGAACGACCTGAACATGTTTTGAGGACCGTGGGGAAGGCTGGGCCAATGTGGGGAGGAATTTGTAAAGATGGTGGGCCTGCGCATGGAGAGGGAATGGGAGGGGAAGGGGTAGAGAGATGCCAAACACGAAGCGAGAGATGCTGGAACTAAAGAAGGAACAAGAGGAGAGAGAGAGAGAGAGACCTGGAGCATAGGGGGAGGGAGAGATGCAGGGCCTACATTGGGGGGAGGGACAGAGGAAAGAGAGAAAAACCTGGAGCACAGGAGAGTGAGAGAGAGAAAGACTACTACTTATCACTTCTAACACCTAAAGCAAAGGAGGAGAGAGAGAGAGACTGGACGAGGTGGGGGGGGGGGGCGGTGATGCTGGATCAATGGAGGGAGGGAAGGAGAGAGAGAGGATGGATTGGGGGGGCCTACAGGAGGAAGAGAAGATGCTGATCATGGGGAAGGACAGGGACACAGAAGGAATGCAGACCATGGAGGGAGCATAGGGAAAGGGACACAGAGGAGAGATGCTGAATTAAGAAGGAGGTTATGGACACTGAGAGGGCAGTTGCTGAACATGGGGGAAGGATAGGGACAGGAACACAGAGAGGAGATGCTGGAAACAATTTATAGGGACACAGAAGAAAAATGGATAGTGGACATACAGAAGAAATGTCAAAAGGACAGGAGATCTTGGAAAGAGTTAAGAAAAAACAGAGAAAATTGGGGAAAAAAGACACTGGGACCAAAGCAATGACCAGACAACTAAAGTAGAAAAAAGTTCTATTCTTTTCAGAATTTATTATGTGTAAATATGTCAGCTTTGGGAGATGTGCATCGCTTATTTTTTGCATGTCAGTTTCTATTTCTATTACTGTGACAGGTTTTGTATATATAGGTCTGGAATGTTTGCTTTTTCAGGATTTGTTTACTGGAGCTCTTAAGGGATTCTTCCTCCTCCTTCTCCTCTTCACCCCCCCCCCCCCCCCCCCCCATCTCCACTACCTTAGGAGAGATGGCATTATAAGGGGGCCCATCTTAGGTTTTCTGCCTGGGGCCCATTCAGTCCTAGCTATGCCACTGATTCTTACTACAGGGTGTTAGTACAAGATTTAGAGTGCCAGGCCCATTGTCACACATAAATGTGACTCTCTTAACTAGGAAAACTTACCCTGAGGTTAATTTTACAACATTTTGGAGTTCAAACTCATGAATATTCATACTGGATATTAAATCTAGCTTCAATACCTAAAGCAGAGCTTCCCAAACTGTGGGTCACAACCTGAGCAGGTGTTCCATAGGACATCATTGTCCTGTGCCACCCATGGATAATGCACTTTCTATGGCCACATGAATTGGGTGTCAAAACCACAAAAAGACTGATGAGTGCTGACGTAAAGAGTTTACTTGCATCATTTTTTTTTTATTTGAATGCACACTACTGTCAGCATACACTTTACTGTTGTAGGTCCTTGTGCCTTCTAACTTTCTCCTTTTGCTTTTATGTACTTTCCATATATAAAGATTAGTTGCCCATAAAGGACTTAATTTATTAACAAGACTTCTATTTTGAATGTTTAAAAAAGATACGTATTTTATAAAGGTACAATATTAACAAATGCTCATTGCAGATCAGTTTACTATGATCACAAGACTATCAGAAGCTGTGTATATGTGAGTGTAGACATCCTTTCAATTCCAGTGCCACTGTTTCTTCACAGATCCATTTTTCACATATTCATATAAAAATGCTTATTTTTAATTTAAACTAAGTAGTAGTATAACTGACATGCACTTATCTTTTAAGTTGACAATTTTTTCTCACATTTTCAGAAAACAATCATCCTTTTCACAATTCAGGGAACTGTCATCCGACATACTACTATGTTTTTGTTCAGCTGTATCAGGGCGAAAGCACCTTTGAACCTAAAGATCTGTGATTAATGTCTTCCGTCCAAAAATTCTTGGTAACTCATTCTTTGAGTTAACCAACAATTTTTGAATGGAACCAGACATTAATCACAGGTATTTACGTTTACAGGTGCTTTCTCTCTGATGCAGCTAGGCAAGAACATTGTGCTATCTGAGATGATAGATACCTGAATTGTGAGAAGGATGATGATTTCCTGAATTGGGATGAATATGTGAAAAAATGGATCTAAGAAGAACAGTGTGCTGGAATTGAAAGGATTTCTCCACTCATATATACCCACCTTCTGATGGTCTGGTAATTGTAGTAAATTGATGTGCAGTGAGACTTTATTAATCTT
Source organism: Microcaecilia unicolor (assembly GCF_901765095.1). NCBI lineage: Eukaryota > Metazoa > Chordata > Amphibia > Gymnophiona > Siphonopidae > Microcaecilia > Microcaecilia unicolor. The sequence continues at coordinate 54,043,870 of NC_044038.1, forward strand.
GTGGGTTTGTTAAACTTTCATTGAGTTAAAAGATTATTGTTTATTGTAACCAGTCTTCATTACATAAATCATGGGTAAGACCACATTTGGAGTACTGTGTCACTTTCTAGCTGCTTCTCCAGCACAAACAATCCTCGGAAGGGCTCCTAAGATGTGCTGTCTGCACCATAAGCCCTATGAAGTGAGACCTGAGGTCCTAAATAAAGATATTTTGGAGAGGAAGTTTATTGAAAGCATTACCGTAGTAGCACAGAAATTCTCTTGTGCAAATTTACATCTAATACAGATCAGATACAAATTTGCATATGTTTTCTGTATATCATGAATCTGTACCTGACCCACCCTTACTGTGCTTTTGGGAATTCCTGCACTCAGGTTGCTTAAAATTCCTGCACTCTCTTTCTATGCAACCACCTTTTACATGTATGTACCTGTATACAAATTTATAAGAGCCTTTTTCCATGTTTAAAACAGTGTTTAGCTCACTATGTTTTTCTGCTTCACTAGATTTTTCCATCTTGCCAGTTCATTGCTATTTCCCTTTCTTAGTATATTTTTAGGTGATATGAAGATATACAATGGAGTAGGAAAAAAATGAAGGATCTATAAAAGTTTTAGGTGTAGTTAAGAGTTTGACATCAAAGTGGTATTTCTATAAAAAGGGCACCACGGTGAAGGCATCAGTAATGTGTGTAAATTACCAGAATATCGGCATATACGTGCGTGTGTGAAGCTATGCATGTAAATGCTAGTATTACAGCTGTGTGCTATTGTATAACATTGTGCCTAAATGTGATGGTGCATAGTTTGCAGGTGGGTATTCACATGGGTGGAATCTGGGTGGAGCATGGATGGTGCACACTTTTACATGTATAGATTATAGAATAGTATAAATCTACGCACATTCTTTTGCAGTGTATGTGTAAACATTTATATCAGCTCTGTGGCTGGTATACGTTATCATGCCTTAATTCTAGATGCATGTTTGACCTGTTAGGCTGTCATTGTATAAAGAAAAGTATTTTCAAAGCACTTAGACTTACACAGTTACATAGTAGCCAGTGGAACTTTGTATGTCTAGGTGCTTTGAAAATGAGCCCCATGTGCATAAAAGTGTGTTGTAGGCATCCCTTTATGGAATTCTCCTCTCAGTGACATAAAAGTTTTAGGGGTATTTTAATGTGTTTGGGAATTCAGACAAAGCTAGTACATAATGGGGCTGAGGGAACTGATAGGCATCAAACAAGAGAGAGAGAAAGAGACTTCAGGGTATTGTTTCTGATGATATTAAAGCTGGAAAACAGTGTGACAAGATCTGAAAAAATGCTAAGATACATAGAAATATTATCATTTGGATAAAAGGATCATACTCTTGCAACACCATCCGATATGATCCCATGAGATCTCTCTCCTGTTTGGTACACATTAAAAGGAGTCATTTTAAGGTCAACAAATTTTTATATAAAATGAAAAGGGAAAAATAGACCAGTGCAGTTAATTAAGAAAAAATGTAACCAGTCTTCATTACATAAATCATGGGTAAGACCACATTTGGAGTACTGTGTCACTTTCTAGCTGCTTCTCCAGCACAAACAATCCTTGGAAGGGCTCCTAAGATGTGCTGTCTGCACCATAAGCCCTATGAAGTGAGACCTGAGGTCCTAAATAAAGATATTTTGGAGAGGAAGTGTGTGGGGGGGGGGGTTTGGGGTGGGAGGGTGGGAATACGATAGAGATATTAATTTACTTCATAACTGTAAATAATATAAAATAAATTCTCATTGTAAAGCAAGACCTAGAATAAGAAGTCATGAATGATGCTCAAATGTGAAGGGGGGGAGGTAGATTCAGGAGTAGCATAGAAAAAAAAACCAAAGAAAATGTGATAAATATCTAGAATAAACTTCCAGTGGAGGCAAAAACAGTAACAGAATTTAAAAACGCATAGAATAAACATATAAGATCCATATTGAGGACATGAGGGTGAAGCCTAAGATCAATCCAAACGTCAAATAGGGTAGTGAATGATTTGTGTTGAAATGGAGATCTCACTTTTTCAATAACTCAGTAGTACTTATAAAAATGTGATGAGATTTTATAGACAAAAAGCTAGTACTGTGTCTATTTATAGAGAAAGAGCAAGCACCAAAAATATAATAGTGAAGCAGAGGGCAAAAAGAGAGAGAAAGTAGCTATTTGAAAAGTATGTTATATAACAATGTCTGTGTTCCTCAAGGACTGTATTAAGCGATGTGCCATGTAATTCAATTTAAAAAATTGCTTTTCATACATTGGGACTCTATTTGATATTATATATACTCCAAATTTTCACTGAACAGAACTCTTTAAACCAGAGTCATTAGTGGGGTTTATTCCAGTTTTGCTGTATGCTATAAAAGGCAATTAATCAAGCCTTTAAATAAAAAATATATAAATTATGCTACATTTCCTTTTTTGTACTAAATCACAGAAAAAAGTATTATCAGGCTTACATTTGACTGTGCTGCGAGATTCCTGCAGGCCAGCTGATTCAGAACCCCAAGACAGGGACTCACATTCCCGTTCTTGACCTTGTCCAGGTCTTCCACCTGTGGCCACCCCTCCTTTGCTCAATCCACACATCTTCCACAGTCCCACGGTCCGTTTGCGTCCGTCCTCCAGTGTCTGATATACCCAGTTGGGGGTGAAAGCCGCTGCATTATTAAGAATGAGTGAGACCAGGGCCACTGCCACTGCCATGGCTACTAGCTTCTGGACAGTCATAGCCAGCTTCTGGACAGTTATAGTATGTAAAAGCTGTGAAGTTCCAATCAACTGTGGCACATTGATATAGAAGTTTGTTTAAATGGAAGTCATCCACAGAAAGGTGCTACAGCTGACTAGAGGACATCTCCACTCATTCTCAGAGCTGGCTCTCACAGCAAAATCAAATGCCAATAAGACAGGAAAACAAATTCCAAAGATACAGACCACAAAAATCACAAGTAGCTGTATGTCCAAACCAAAAGTGTTTCTTATCCGCCTCCCTCCATAGCTATTCCTGTGTCCAGGATTTGAAGAGTAGGGTCATCCATTCTTTTCAGGGTGAGGTAAAACCAAGATGAATCAAAATCACAGAGCTGCTGCAGAAGCAGCTCCTTCTACTTCTTCCAAGGAGAATGAAGAAATGTAGATGTTTTCAACTTTACACAACTCAGCTAAAAGGGAGAAATGAACATCCTTTTAAATAAATTCCAGTTGAAAAGGATTATTAGAAAAACTGATCACACCTTTCCACAAACAAGTTAAGAAAAAATTTGTTCCTTTCCTAAAACTTAAAAATAGTAACTGTTTATTGCTTAAGTGATGTCTTCAAATTTTCATGTTCTTAGAGAAGAGAGCTTGGCTTTGCTGTGTGAGGAAATGGAAGACAGGCTGTGTTATTGCTGCTTTGGAAGTTTGTGGATATGTGCATGGTCTCTCTCTCTCTCTCTCACTGGAGAGGAAATGGTTGTTTTGTGGCTGGATTTTTGGAGAGCTTCAGGGCGTAGCCTAGAACTGCAACAAAACACAAAATCATTCCAGCAGCATAGTTAAACATTAACAGGATGTCTTTCCTGAAAGAAAGAATAATGAAGAGACTAGTTCTCAGGTTCTTCTTTTAATGGCCCTGCCCCCTGTTTTTGTCTCCTCCTTCTGCTTCGAAAAAGTGGAAACGTTGTAGCTAGTCTGTAGTACATAGTACAAGATACACTTGTATGGATGGCAGATCATTGTTCTTAAAATAATGTGATAAAAAATGCATTATCTTCTGATCGCCATAGTGTGAAACCTTTAAAAATAAAAAGCTTGTTGCACAGCACATTATTTTACTAGGAAGATAGCAACAGTGCTAGCATTGCTTTCCCTTGGATAGTTAAAATAATAATGATTTCCATTTATTCTGAGTTTTTTTAAGTCCTCATACTTAAATGCCTAGTAGAGACATTAGCTAAGTAAATCAACACAGAAAAATGATAGACACAAAGGGTAATTTTATAAATGACTTTCTGTATGTAAAGCATATTTTGCATTTGAGAAAGCGCTCTTATAAAACTGTGTAGCCAAATATACATGTGTAAATATGTGTGTTGACAAGATGGCATGTAGCTGTTCCTGGGATGTAGTTTGGGTAGAGTCGCAATGTATGCACATATATAATAAAATGTGCACACAGTTACACCTTCTTTGAAGTAGCTATAAATTTGTGGGAGAGCATTTGTGTGCCACAGGGAGTCATTGTAGAAATCTGTTATAAAGACAAATAGATGGCCATATAATAGGTGCCTTTTTGGACTTTTCACATAGGCACCCTGTTTTTAAATTAATATTGCTTACATTTTAGGTACTAAGGTTATAGAATTAGAGGGAAAGCTTATGAGGACAGATTTAAAGATCTCAATATGTATACTAGAGAATGACATGGGGATAGGGACACACATTTAATCACAGGGACAGAGCCCACAGGGACAAACTTTGTCCCCTTGTCATTCTCTAAAAGCTTGAGACTAACCTTAAACAGGCTATTCCAATTAGATGGAACAGCATCTATCAAATGCTAGTTTCCTTGTCATCAAGCAGATGAAGCCATTAGGTATGGATTGTGTCCATCAACCAGCAGGGGGAGATAGAGAGCACTCAACTTTTCACAGTGCCTCATGGCCAGCTAGCTCCACTGTCTCTTCAGTATTCTCTATCTTCCCAAGCAGGGTGGCTGCAGCTTCTTCGCGCTCCATCAAAAATCTGCCAGGGGGTGGCTCCTGGCTTGCCAGTTGTTAGCCAGGGTGTTAGAGGCAATAGCAGCTTCACTTTGAAGCCACATAGGTCAGCCCTTTCCCTGCCTTACCCATGCCCCCGTGGATGTGGACATATTAGCTTGCTTTTCCCTGTCCTTTCCCTCTCAGTGGATGCAGGCACATTGGTTCGGCATTCCCTGCCTTTCCTACTTATCTGAGCCTCCGGAGTGTTTTTATTTACCTCTTTTGCCTCTGCTTTCCTCACAGCATTAAAAAAAATAATAATTAAAGTCGCGTCGCGCTTTAGCGCACTGATCTTGGAAAAGAGGTTTTTTTCTTGAGATTCTTCTGCAGGACCAGAGCTGTGATACTCGGTCTAGTGAGGTAAGAGTGTTTTCTGACTCCTCCGGGGTGGGCCCGCGATCAGGACGTTTTTGGCGCGAACTGCCATTTTTGAATTTTACTGCTGTTTTCGGCGATGGCTGCGGAGACTGTAAAGTGCTGGTCTAAATCTGGCAAGCGCAAATCAGCAGCGGGGCTCTGTAATTCGTGTTGTACAGACAGTAGAGCCGGCCCGAGCATGGCGAGCGGCGATCTTTTGCGCTCTAAGCTGGCAGCGGACGCCATTTTGGATTTTCCACATGGCACGGCCTCCGTTGCGATGGAGAGCCCTGAATCCGGGGGGGGGGGGGGGTCCTCTGAGTGAGGCTAATAATACAGCTGATAGCCCTGGGCAGGATCCAGGCGGTCAGGGAGCGGTTTTCTCCCCTGATTTTGTTCTAATGCTGCATAGGGCAAACATGCTTAAAAGAGCTCTTCCACAGGGATCTTCGGACCCTCTGCCTGCCCCCGCCCCCCGGTGGATCTTGGCCTTTTGGAGTTGGCTTTGCCTGTTTCTTATCCTCCTGATAAATGCAGAAGGGCTAATTCCCCTTCTGAGTGTGGTGCACCCCCCTTTTCCCCCCGTGGTCGGGCTATGAGGATTCTGAGGGGTCTGGCAGAACTTCTTGGGCTGAGGAGCTAGAGTTGGGTGCAGAATTGCCACAGGAGCTTGATGATCCATCTGCGGTGAGGATTTTCCACCGCGAGGAGCTGCCAGCGCTTATTTCAGATGCCTTACAAACCCTCTCGATTGAAGATCCTGGGAGTTGCATAGCCTCCTCTGTTAATCCAAGGATGGCTAGTACCAGAAAGCCTGCTCGAGCCTTTCCTTTGCATGACTCCATCCAAGAGCTTATTTCGGCTCAATGGGCTGACCCCAAGGGACCTTTGAAGGTTGCCAGGGCTATGGGGCAATTATACCCTCTGAGTGAGGAACATTTGTCTCGCTTTGCAATGCCTAAAGTGGATGCCCTGGTCACGGCTGTGACAAAGAGAACTACCCTCCCTGTTGAAGGAGGTGTTGCCCTGAAGGATATTCAAGACCGCATGCTTGATTCAGCTCTGAAGCGGTCCTTTGATTTGGCAGGTCTCACTGTTCGGGCGTCTGCTTGCAGTTGTTATGCTGCTAGAGCCTGCCTGGCTTGGTTACAGCAGGCAGTGGAACAGCCCGGTGATGGAGGGGAGACATTATCTGAAGTGGCTCCACGGATGGAGTCGGCCTTGTCCTTTTTGGCTGACGCCCTTTATGATATACTCAGAGCTTTGGCTAAACAAATGGCTGTAGCAGTGGCGGCTCGCCGCACTCTTTGGCTACGACATTGGGCGGCGGACATGGCCTTTAAGCATAGGTTGGTGTAGTTGCCCTTTCAAGGCCTTCTCCTGTTTGGTGAGGAGCTGGAAAACATTGTTAAAGGCCTGGAGGATTCCAAACCTCAGCGCTTGCCCGAAGATAAACCAAAGCCTTTCTCTAAGGGTCAGGCGGTCCGCTCCTCTTACAGACCTCGCTTCCGTGAAGCTAGAAGGTACTGCCCGGGGCGTGCTGCTGGGTTCACTTCGCATGCCCGCTTTCAGCAGAGAAACTCCTTTTGCTAGGACAAACGTTCCGCAGCTGCCGGTTCAGGGGCGACCCTCTCAATGATGGTGCGCCGGCCCCCTCCTCGTTTCCTGTCATCGGAGGAAGACTTTCCCTCTTTTTCGAGGAGTGAGCCAAAATCTCCGCAGATTAGTGGGTCTTGGACCTGATCAGAGACGGATACCGAATAGAATTTGATGCCCTGGTGAGAGACGTGTTTGTGGAGTCCCGATGCGGTTCTGCCGCCAAACTGGCGGCGGTAGAGGAGGCTTTGCACAGTCTGTGCCAGATAGGGGCTGTGACCCCGGTGCCTCCCACCAAACAAGGTCTAGGCCGCTACTCCATTTACTTTGTGGTGCCACGAAAAGGCGGGTCTTTTCGCCCGATCCTGGACTTAAAAGAGCTAAACAAGTCCTTAAGAGTGCGGCATTTTCACATGGAAACCCTGCGCTCCGTCATTGCGGCGGTACAGCCAGGAGAGTTTCTCATGTCTCTGGACCTGAAAGAAGCTTACTTGCACATACCAATTTGGCCCCCGCACCAGAAGTTTCTGCAGTTTGCGGTGTTGGGAAAACATTTCCAGTTTCGGGCCTTGCCTTTTGGCCTCGCCACAGCTCCCCTAACCTTCTCCAAGGTAATGATGGTAGTAGCTGCCTTTCTCAGGCAAGAGGGTATCCGGGTTCACCCGTACCTAGACGACTGGCTCATCAGAGCAGACTCAGAAGAAAAGAGTCATCTAGCTACAGCCAGAGTGGTTTCAGTCCTTCAATCTCTGGGCTGGGTCATCAATATGGCCAAAAGTTACCTGACCCCCTCGCAATCTGTAGAATATTTGGGGGCCAGGTTCGACACAGGCTTGGGCTATGTGTTTCTTCCCGAGCAAAGGCGGTGCAAGCTTCAGAATCGGGTCCGTCTGCTCCTGAGGATGCCCCGCCCGCGAGTTTGGGACATTGTCCAGCTGTTGGGATCAATGACGGCCACCTTGGAAGTGGTGCCATGGGCGAGAGCATACCTGAGACCTCTACAGTATTCTCTACTTCAACGATGGTCTCCAGTATCTCAGGATTATCAGTGCAGACTTTCTTGGCTCCCTGCAGCCCGCCTCAGTATGGAGTGGTGGCTCTCGGACAGCATGTTGCGGTGGGGAATGCCGCTGGCGCTCCCCGATTGGTGCCTAGTGGTGACAGATGCCAGCCTGAAGGGCTGGGGAGCACATTGCCAGGGGAAGCATGCCCAGGGTCTGTGGACGCCCGATGAGTCGGAGTGGTCTATCAACCGCCTGGAGTTGAAAACGGTGTTTCTGGCTCTTCTGGCCTTTCAAGTGACCCTGGAAGGATTGGCTGTCCGAGTGATGTCGGATAACACGACAGCAGTGGCCTATATAAATCGACAAGGCGGCACTCAGTGCAGAGCTCTAGCCGCGCAGGCCGAACAAATTTGCCACTGGGCTGAGCTGCATCTAGAGTCCCTGTCAGCAGCTCACATTGCAGGTCAGAGCAACGTGCAAGCGGACTATCTAAGCAGGCATCAGATCGATCCAGTGGAGTGGGAACTAGCAGACGATGTATTCCTGCAGATATGTGCCAAATGGGGCAAGCCAGTGATGGATCTTATGGCAACCAGTTCCAAAGCCAAAGTCCCGTGCTGCTTCAGCAGACGGGAGGGATCCTCGCTCTGCCGGGTTGGATGCCTTGGCTCAACCCTGGCTCCTGGGCTTGCTGTATGTCTTCCCTCCGTGGCCCTTGATAGGGCGAGTGCTCCTGCGGATTCGGCTGCATCCAGGAGAAGTGGTGCTCATCGCCCTGGATTGGCCCAGGAGGCCTAGGTATGCGGACCTCCGGCAGATGCTGTTGGAGGCTCCATTTCCGTTACCTCTGGTTCCGCACCTGTTGTCACAGGGTCTGGTGGCCATGGAGGACGCCTGCCGCTTTGGTCTTATGGCATGGCGATTGAGAGGGCGCAATTGAGAGAGAAAGGCTACTCAAATAAGGTAATTTCCACTCTCCTGCAGTCCCATAAGCGCTCCACTTCCGTGGCTTATGCCAGGATTTGGTGCCAGTTTGAAGTCTGGTGTGTTTCCAGAGCGTTTTCTCCGTTGCGGGTTCCTGTCTCGCCGATTCTGGACTTTTTGCAGGATGGTGTACACAAAGGCTTGGCCTATAATTCCCTGTGGGTGCAAGTGGCAGCTTTGGCCTCCCTGCGTGGCAAGGTTGAAGGTGTGTCCTTAGCTGCTCATCCAGATGTGGCACGGTTTCTTAGAGGGGTGCTTCGGCTCCGTCCTCCCGTGCAGGCACCTTGTCTAGCTTGGAACCTGGGGTTAGTATTGAAGGCCCTTCAGGGGGCTCCCTTTGAACCGCTTTGGCGTGCTTCAGAGAAAGATTTGACACTGAAGGCCGTCTTTTTAGTGGCCATTACCTCGGCGAGACGGGTGTCAGAGCTCCAGGCGCTGTCCTGTAGAGACCCTTTTCTGCAAATCTCAGAGTAAGGGGTTGGACCGTGCCTTCCTTCATGCCTAATGTGGTTTCAGCGTTTCACCTAAACCAGCCTGTTTTTCTTCCCTCCTTTGTTGAGGAGGAGTTTCCAGATTCATTTGGGCAGTTGCACCTTTTGGATGTGCGCAGGACTCTGTTGCAGTATCTGCGAATTACAAATTCTTTCAGGACCTCTGATCATCTTTTTGTGCTGTTTGCAGGTCCTCACAGAGGGTCTTCAGCGTCTAAAGCCACTATTGCCCGTTGGCTCAAAGAAGCTATCTTTTCATCATATCTGCTGTCTGGCCGGGCTCCGCCTGAAGCCTTTAAGGCACATTCCACAAGAGCGATTTCCTCTTCCTGGGCGGAAACTGGAGCACTTTCTCTTCATGAGATTTGCAGTGCTGCAACATGGGCTTCTAAGCTCTCTTTCGCCCGACATTACAGTCTGGATGTGGCTGCCAGGAGGGATGTGCGTTTTGGAGCACAGGTGCTAGCGCGTGGTGTGGCTTGTTCCCTCCCTATTTAGGGATTGCTTTGTTACATCCCATACATAATGGCTTCATCTGCTTGATGACAAGGAAGGGAAAATTAGGTTCTTACCATGATAATTTTCTTTCCTTTAGTCATAGCAGATGAAGCCATGAGCCCTCCCTGTATTGCAGTGATTCTGATTTTAGGTGCTGTTCTTGTTTCCTGAAGTTATATTCCTTCCTTGGGGAGTCGGAAAACAGTCTTCAGGATTCTTGTTACAGTTATAGGAGGATGAGTTCATTCCCTCCAGTTCATGTTTTGGGAGGATGAGTTTATTCCCTCCAGGAGGATGCAAGTATTCCCTCCGTTTATACAAAGTGGAGGACGAGTTTATTCCCTCCAGGAGGATAAGTTCATTCCCTCCTTTTTTTGAGTTCATGCCCTTGTTAAGGGGCCATCGTTCGCTGTGAGGAAAGTTCATGTTATTCCCATTGCGGTTTGCCATACTGCTTTGGAAGCTTCAAATACTGAAGAGGCAGTGGAGCTAACTGACCATGAGGCACTGTGAAAAGTTGAGTGCTCTCTATCTCCCCCTGCTGGTTGATGGACACAACCCATACGTAATGGCTTCATCTGCTATGACTAAAGGAAAGAAAATTATCATGGTAAGAACCTAATTTTCCCATCCATATGTAAAAACTTAACACATCTTAGACAACTGGCAACTGAATTAAATAAAAAAAAAACTGCAGAAGCTGCTTTTGGATTTAAATGAAGTGCTGTTAAATGACATAATTTGTATCTTGTCTGGCTTTGATATTGCAACAAGAGTCTTGTCTGCTGATCAGACTCCCACCATCTGCAATGTCCTGTCACGTGCCCAGTTGCTCAAGCATGTTACTGCAACAGATTCATCCATTGTTGCTGGCATCAAGGCACATTTCCAACACTTTTGACACTTATGTTCCTGTTTATCCACTACACAGTTTTGGTTCTCTTCTATATTTATAAGAGTTGGTTGTATATGTCTGGAATACAATCTTATATCCCAAGTCAGTATTCTATTTGTAGTCTCTGATCCACCAGTTGAAATCAGCACTTCAGGTCCCATAAGGTACCAGGCTAGAGTTTCAGAAATCCAGGACTGGCTCACAATTTCTCTACTGGAGCTGGGTAACTCAGCAGCTCTCCATCTCTACTCATTAAGCTTCTCCATTCTGCATAGTCCTCATACTAACTAATAAACTATTATTATCATATCTACAACTAGGCTCTGCATTTTTCCCTGCTACTTCTGGAGAGGTGAAATAATGGTGGGGGATAGGTTCCATGGTAGGAGGGGTGGGGGTACAAATATATGTTTGCCTAGGTCCCAATATAGTGTTAATCCAGCCCTGGCTGTAGACTGCTGTTTCCAAAACAACTGCATCATGACTATAGCAGGGCCAGACCTATCATTGGGTGACTGTGTTTTTCACACGTGGCCCTACTTTTCAGCCCGTGTTGACATACAGTTAAGACCCCTTAATATGACTCAGCATATGACTCCACAAGTCCATATCCCTCACAGGCCACCTTTGACATGCAGTAATGTAGGATATTCCTCCTTTATCCTGCCCGTTTTTCTTCTTATCTTGTTGGACAGTATCCAGTTACCACCACCTGGTTGATTTCTAGGTAGTTGTAGCCTGTTGACACCAAATTTTGCTATCTCATAACCTGTTTTTTCTTCATTTATCCATTTTTTTGTTTTCTTATCACTTATCCCCTTGCCTCTGTTCTTCAGTGAGTAAAGAGTGGATTGTTCACAATACTGCAACTGCTTAATCCTGTTTCTGCTACTGCTTGTGTCTCTGTACCAAGAACATGTACACCCTGGAGGAAAGGAGGAACAGGGGTGATATGATACAGACGTTCAAATATTTGAAAGGTATTAATCCGCAAACGAATCTTTTCCGGAGATGGGAAGGCGGTAGAACGAGAGGACATGAAATGAGATTGAAGGGGGGCAGACTCAGGAAAGATATCGGGAAGTATTTTTTCACGGAGAGGGTGGTGGACGCTTGGAATGCCCTCCCGCGGGAGGTGGTGGAGATGAAAACGGTAACGGAGTTCAAACATGCGTGGGATATGCATAGAGGAATCCTGTGCATAAGGAATGGATCCTCAGAAGCTTAGCTGAAATTGGGTGGCAGAGCAGTTGGGGGGAAGAGGGGTTGGTGGTTGGGAGGCGAGGATAGGGGAGGGCAGACTTATACGGTCTGTACCAGAGCCAGTGATGGGAGGCGGGACTGGTGGTTGGGAGGCGGGAAATACTGCTGGGCAGACTTATATGGTCTGTGCCCTGAAAAGGACAGGTACAAATTCAAGGTAAGGTATACACATATGAGTTTGTCTTGGGCAGACTGGATGGACCATGCAGGTCTTTTTCTGCCGTCATCTACTATGTTACTATGCTACTATCTATGTTACTTGAATTCTATCACAGTTCTGGTTTTTACCATCTCTTTGGGTAGGTTATCCCAGGCATCCACCACCCTCTCAGTAAAATCTACTTGAACTCCTTTTCCTCCTACATGTCCCTTTTCAGACTTACCAAAGAATACTGAATGCCCTGCATTCTTCAAGCCTTACTGAAGCCCCTATTACTTCTGATCCACATTGAATTTATAGCTTGCAGTAATTAAAGACAGATGTGTGATCTTTATCCAGAGAAAGAGATCAAGAACAGGATGTTCTTTGAATCCAAAGTGATGGGAGCAATGAATGGCCCTTTATTGCTTGTTCTAGAAACATGGAAGAACAGGTCTTTGTTTTCTAGAAAACATAAGACTTCAGTATTTACTTAATAACAAATGCAGCACTTAGAACTAATTCAGTGGCAAGTGCTGTAATTTTATATTTAATTAATTTATTTTTGTTTACTTTTAATTTCGTATATGCCACCTGTAAGCTGTCTTTATAAAGCTTAACTCATATTAACAGACAGTGTGCTAAGTGGTACATGGCCCATAGGTATAAATAGGATGCTCAGCATTTAGTGCATGCCAATGTCTATTAGCATGCACTAAACTTTAGTAAAAGGGCCTCTAAGTTTGTAGCTTTTACTAAATTGTGTTAAGTGCTAACGCATGCTTAATGCAACTAAAATAGTCAAACAAGAAGTTTGTTCCATCTATATAATTAGAGTTACTGTTTGATATTTGACTTATGTTTTAATTCCGGGGAAATTGTCCTGGCTTCTTATGATTGTTGTGAACTGCTTAGAACTTCACGGTTAGAGCAGTATACAAATACTATTGTTATATTAAAATGATTTAACGGAGCTATGGCAAGATACTAACACCTCAAAAATAGGTCAAGGCTATGTAACATTCGGATACTAGGAATCCTTGAAGGAACAGAAAAGACTTCCCCGGAGGCCTTTGTAGAGCAATTATTTAAAAGCTTGTTCCATATCATCAAGCTGATCAATCCATAGACTGGTGGGTTGTGTCCATCTACCAGCAGGTGGAGATAGAGAGCAAACTTTTGCCTCCCTATATGTGGTCATGTGCTGCCGGAAACTCCTCAGTATGTTCTCTATCTCAGCAGGTGGTGGTCACACACAGCAGCAGCTCTGGCTAGGCCTCCAAGCCTAATTTTTAGGTTTTGTTGAGTGCCTGGGGTTGAGGGCTCTTTTGAGCAAGTGCAAACCTGGTGGTGCCAGGTCCCTCCTTTTCTCCCCCCTCCCGCTGGCTCCGTAAAAAAAAAAAAAAATTTTTGAACGTCCTTAAAGGCGTTTATTTTGACGTTTATTTAAGCGTCTATTGCAGCTACTCACTGGGACACCAGGTCGTTACAACTCGGAGCGGATAGCAGGTAATTTTTACCTTTTTATAGCGGGCAGGGGGTTCCCCGATTCTTCTCCTCGTGGCATATGGCGTCGGAGGGCGAGGGCGCAAAGGGTCGCTCCCCGGGTCGCTTGAGCGCTTCTAGAGGGGATGCGGGGGTCTTAAAGCCTGATTCGCCCTTGTTGGGTGACAGTTTCGTGACCGATGAATGTCCCGGTCCTTCCTCCGGCGTGGCGGTTTTTCCCGCCATAAACGCCCATCCCCCGCTCCTCGCCTCTGCCATCTTGGCCGGCCACGCGGCTCGGACGGCTTCTTCTTGGGCCGCCCTTGAGGTTGGAGACATTAATGCCATGAACGCCCTTAATTTGGGCGACGGCACAGAAGCGGCTAAAGTTAAGAGCCGTTCTTCCCGCGCGGCTCCTTCGCGGAGTTTCGCGCCGGACGCCATTTTGGATGCGCAGCATGTCTCTCCCCCGCTATTGCGAGCGCCGGTTGAGGGTGCGTCTAGGGCTGTTGCCCAGGCTGCGGAAGTGCACAGTCTGGGGGGTTTCTCCCCCGAGTTTGTTTTGCTGCTGCATCAGGCCTTCCTCATGCACAACGCTGCCCCTGCTCCCTCGTCTGGTAAAGAGGTTGAGGTTCCCAGAGGTAAACGCCCTCGGGTTGATTCCCAGGCCTTGGAGGAATTTGTCTCCTCCGATGTAGATGAGGGCAGCGTGTCTGAGGTCTCCCAACGGTCCTTTGCGGATTCCTTGGAGGAGACGGATCCCCGCTCGGATGGAGCGGATGACCCCTCTGCAGCGCGGCTTTTTAGCCCAGAGGATTTGCCCAACCTGTTGTTACAGGCCATGGACACTTTGAAGATTTCCTCTCCGGAGGACGTCTCTCCCTCAGCCCCTGTTGGTTCTGCCATTATGCTGGGGACGAAGCGCCCGCCTAGAACCTTCCACGTGCATGATGCCATGCACACCTTGATTTCGGCTCAATGGGATGTCCCAGAAGCGAGCCTCAAAGTGGCTAGGGCTATGTCCCGCCTCTATCCTCTGCCTGAAGGTGAACAGGAGGCCTTTCTTTGGCCTACCGTGGATTTTTTAATCACTGCGGTGACTAAGAAAACGGCGTTGCCGGTGGAAGGTGGCACGGCCCTAAAGGACGCCCAAGACAGAAGATTGGAGGCGGCCTTAAGGTCGTCCTTTGAGGCGGCTGCTTTAAGTTTGCAGGCCTCAGTTTGCGGCTCCTATGTGGCCAGGGCGTGCCTGACTATGGTGCAGCGGGCTTCCCCCTCGGATCATTCCTTGAGGGCTGATTGGCCGGCCCTGGAATCGGGCTTAGCCTATTTGGCAGATTTGCTGTATGATGTCTTGAGGGCCTCAGCGAAAGGCATGGCTCAGACAATCTCTGCGCGGCGGTGGCTTTGGCTGAAACATTGGTCTGCTGACCACGCCTCTAAATCCCGCCTGGCTAGGTTGCCTTTTAAAGGCAAGCTGCTCTTTGGGGTCGAGCTGGACAAAATCGTGACCGATCTCGGCACGTCTAAGGGCAAGAAATTACCAGAGGTCAGGGCTCGGGCTAGTACTCGTCCCGGTACCTCCAGAGGACGGTTGCAGGAAGCCCGTCGGTACCGCCCGGGCAATCGGGTTCCTCTGCCCCCTCTTCCTTCAAGAGGAATTTCTCCCCCAAGCAGCATTCCTTTCGCAGAGACCGCCGTCCCGGAGGTGCTCCCTCCGGTCCTCCCCCAGGGTCTCGTACCCAATGACGGGGCCTTGGTCCACGCCCCAGTGCAGATTGGAGGACGGCTGTCCTCGTTTCTGGGCGAGTGGACCACAATAACTTCAGACGCGTGGGTGCTGGAAGTCATCAGAGACGGCTACAAACTAGAGTTCTGCCGACCCTTAAAAGACGGGTTTGTACTCTCTCCCTGCAAGTCTCCGGTCAAAGCTGTGGCAGTGCAGCAGACCTTGGACAATCTGATCCGCCTGGGCGCGGTCGTTCCGGTGCCAGAAAGTCAGCTTGGCAAGGGACGTTACTCCATTTACTTTGTGGTACCAAAGAAAGGAGGTTCTGTCCGGCCTATCCTCGACCTCAAAGGGGTCAATCGGGCCTTGAAAGTGCGGCACTTTCGCATGGAGACTCTCCGCTCTGTTATAGCGGCAGTGAAGGCAGGAGAGTTCCTGGCATCCTTGGACATCAAGGAAGCGTACCTGCATATTCCCATCTGGCCTCCTCATCAACGCTTTCTGCGTTTTGCAGTCCTGGGACGACACTTCCAGTTCAGAGCCCTCCCTTTCGGGTTGGCTACTGCTCCGCGGTCCTTTTCCAAAGTAATGGTGGTCATCGCGGCCTTCCTACGAAAGGAAGGGGTACAAGTCCATCCTTATCTGGACGACTGGTTGATCCGAGCCCCCTCTTATGCAGAGTGCGGCAAAGCTGTGGACCGGGTAGTTGCTCTTTTGAGCTCCCTGGGATGGATCATCAACTGGGAGAAGAGCCAGCTGCGCCCGACTCAGTCCCTGGAGTACCTGGGAGTTCAATTCGACACCCAAGTGGGCAGAGTGTTCCTGCCAGACAATCGGATTGTCAAACTTCAGGCTCAGGTGGACCAGTTCCTAGTAGCCTCTCCCCTTCGGGCTTGGGACTATGTGCAGCTGTTGGGCTCTATGACGGCCACGATGGAAGTTGTGCCCTGGGCCAGGGCTCATATGAGACCACTTCAACACTCTTTGCTGCAGCGCTGGACTCCGATGTCGGAGGATTATGCTGTGCGCCTTCCCTTGGACCCAGCAGTGCGCAAGGCGCTGAGCTGGTGGATGCAGACAGACAAGTTGTCTGCGGGAATGCCTCTGGTGACCCCAGAGTGGATTGTCGTCACGACGGACGCCTCTTTGTTGGGCTGGGGAGCCCACTGCTTGGGAAGGACAGCGCAGGGGCTCTGGTCTCCTGCAGAGGCAAAGTGGTCTATCAACCTCCTGGAACTCAGAGCCATTCGGTTGGCGCTTTTGGAGTTCATCCGAGTACTGGTGTTGAAGCCTGTACGGGTCCTGTCGGACAATGCCACGGCTGTGGCCTATGTCAACCGCCAGGGAGGTACCAAGAGCGCCCCTCTAGCCAAGGAGGCTATGAATCTTTGCCAGTGGGCGGAAGCGAACCTGGAGCAGCTTTCAGCGGCCCACATTGCCGGAGTCATGAATGTCAAGGCGGACTTTCTCAGTCGCCATACCTTGGAGCCCGGAGAGTGGCAGCTATCTGCTCAGGCGTTCTTGGACATCACGAAGCGCTGGGGCCAGCCGAGCCTAGATCTGATGGCGTCATCGGCCAATTGCCAAGTGCCGCGCTTTTTCAGCAGAGGACGGGACCCTCGATCCCTGGGAGTAGATGCTCTTCTCCAACAGTGGCCGACACAAGAGCTTCTCTATGTGTTCCCGCCCTGGCCCATGTTGGGCAGGGTGCTAGACCGGGTGGCAAAGCATCTCGGCAGGGTAATCCTGGTGGATCCGGATTGGCCCAGGCGTCCCTGGTATGCGGACTTGATCAGGCTCTCAGTCGACGATCCTCTGCGGCTGCCAGTGGAGCAGGGCCTGTTACATCAGGGTCCCGTGGTGATGGAGGATCCCTCCCCCTTTGGTCTTACGGCCTGGCTATTGAGCGGCAGCGTCTGAGGAAGAAGGGCTTCTCAGACAAGGTCATCGCCACTATGCTGAGAGCGAGGAAGCGCTCTACTTCTACTGCTTACGCCAGGGTTTGGCGTATCTTTGCAGCGTGGTGTGAAGCAGGCTCACTTTCTCCCTTCACTGCTCCAATTTCTTCAGTGTTGGCGTTCCTGCAAGAAGGTCTGGAGAAAGGCCTGTCGCTCAGTTCCCTTAAAGTCCAGGTAGCGGCTCTGGCTTGCTTCAGGGGCCGCCTGAAGGGTGCTTCCCTGGCTTCGCAGCCAGATGTGGTGCGCTTTCTCAAGGGAGTTAATCACCTGCGCCCTCCTCTGCACTCAGTGGTGCCTGCGTGGAATCTCAACCTGGTACTAAGAGCATTGCAGAAGCCGCCTTTTGAACCCTTGTCGAGGGCATCTCCGAAAGACCTGACGTTGAAAGCAGTCTTTTTGGTGGCTATCACTTCAGCCAGAAGAGTTTCCGAGCTCCAGGCACTCTCATGTCGAGAGCCTTTTCTGCAGTTCACTGAGGCAGGAGTGACTTCGCACAGTGCCTTCCTTCCTGCCCTAGATTGTTTCTCACTTCCATGTGAATCAGCAGCTCTGTCTCCCTTCCTTTGGTAGGGAGGACTACCCAGAGGAGTACTCTGCTCTTAAATATCTGGATGTGAGACGAGTCATCATCAGATACTTGGAAGTGACCAATGATTTCCGGAAATCGGATCATCTGTTTGTCCTGTTTGCAGGTCCTCGTAGGGGTCTGCAGGCTGCTAAGCCTACAGTGGCAAGATGGGTCAAGGAAGCCATTGCAGCGGCTTATGTGGCCGCGGGGAAGGTGCCGCCTATCCAGCTGAAGGCTCACTCCACGAGAGCTCAGGCGGCCTCGATGGCAGAGGCCGGATCCGTCTCCTTGGAAGAGATATGCAAGGCGGCAACTTGGGCTTCGGCTCATACATTCTCCAAGCATTACCGTTTGACTGTGGCTGCACGGGCGGAGGCCCGGTTTGGAGCTTCAGTGTTGAGGTCAGGGATTTCAATGTCCCGCCCTGGGTGAGTACTGCTTCGGTACATCCCACCAGTCTATGGATTGATCAGCTTGATGATATGGAAGGTAAAATTATGTATAATCATACCTGATAATTTTCTTTCCATTAATCATAGCTGATCAATCCATAGCCCCTCCCAGATATCTGTACTGTTTTTATTCTGGTTGCATTTCAGGTTCAAGTTTAGTCTTCAGTTACTTCAGAAAGACTTCGTGTTCAAGTTTTTTCACTTGGATTCTTCAAGAGTTAAGACGAGTTTGTGTTACAGTGAGCTGCTGCATTCCTCTCCCTCTCCGTTTTACGGGGCTGGATTGAGACTTAAAATTCTGCCGGCACTCCCTCCCGCTTCGTGCGGCTGTAGGGCAGCTTTGTACCCCTCCCGCTTCGGCGGTGTTAGGGTCAGTCAGCTCCTCCCGCGGTTGCGGTTGCAGGATAAGCCAGATCCCCCCGCATCGGCGGGTGTGGTGTCCCTCCCCCGCTCCGCGGGGATGAGCTGGACGGATTCCCCTCCCCCACTTGTGTGGGGATGAGCTGGGTTAATTCCCCTCCCCCGTTTCGGCGGTGGTGAGCTGGGCAGAGTGTCCCTTCGTGGGTGTAATTCTCTAAGTGCTGAGTCCTGCGGATGGAGCTTTGATATCGACATACTGAGGAGTTTCCGGCAGCACATGACCACATATAGGGAGGCAAAAGTTTGCTCTCTATCTCCACCTGCTGGTAGATGGACACAACCCACCAGTCTATGGATTGATCAGCTATGATTAATGGAAAGAAAATTATCAGGTATGATTATACATAATTTTACCTTCCCCTTGCCAGCTGTTTCCGGCAATTTTGTGGTGGAGAGGACATGTGGAGGGGCATAATCGAATGGGGCACCCAAGTTTTCCTGAGGGCGTCCTCGCAGGACGTCCTCGGGAAGGGGCGGGGAAACCCGTATTATCGAAACAAGAAGGGCATCCATCTTTTCTTTCGATAATACGGTTCGGGACGCCCAAATCTTTACATTTAGGTCGACCTTAGAGATGGTCGTCCCCGGTTTTCAGCGATAATGGAAACCGAGGACGCCCATCTCAGAAACGACCAAATCCAAGCCATTTGATCGTGGGAGGAGCCAGCATTCGTAGTGCACTGGTCCCCCTGACATGCCAGGACACCAACCGGGCACCCTAGGGGGCACTGCAGTGGACTTCACAAATTGCTCCCAGGTGCATAGCTCCCTTACCTTGTGTGCTGAGCCCCCCCAAAACCCACTCCCCACAACTGTACAACACTTCCATAGCCCTAAGGGGTGAAGGGGAGCACCTACATGTGAATATAGTGGGTTTCTGGTGGGTTTTGAAGGGCTCCCATTTACCACCACAAGTGTAACAGGTAGGGGGGGATGGGCCTGGGTCCACCTGCCTGAAGTGCACTGCAGTACCCACTAAAACTGCTCCAGGGACCTGCATACTGCTGTCAGGGAGCTGGGTATGACATTTGAGGCTGGCAAAAAATATTTTTAAAGTATTTTTTTAAGGGTGGGAGGGGGGTAGTGACCACTGGGGGAGTAAGGGGAGGTCATCCCTGATTCCCTCCGGTGGCCATCGGGTCAGTTCGGGCACCTATTTGAGGCTTGGTCGCAAGAAAAAGTGGACCAAGTAAAGATGGCCAAGTGCTCGTCAGGGTCACCCTTCTTTTTTTCCATTATCTGCCGAGGATGCCCATGTGTTAAGCACACCCCAGTTCCGCCTTCGCTGCGCTTCTGACACGCCCCCGGGAACTTTGGTCATCCCCGCGATGGAAAGCAGTTGAGGACGCCCAAAATCGGCTTTTGATTATGCCAATTTGGGCAACCCTGGGAGAAGGATGCCCATTTCCTGATTTGTGCCAAAAGATGGGCGCCCTTCTCTTTCGAAAATAAACCTGATAGGGTGCCAAGATAAATGCCCCCTACCTGGTTCACACCCTCAACCTTTTTTGGCTAAAATTCTGAACTACAGGCACAAAGAACTGATTTTACAGAGGGCCAGGAAGGAAGGTCCCTTAAAATAAGGTGACGCTCAGATATAGCTATTCGAAGACTATAGTGCTGAGTTGGATAAGCGGAGACAACAATTCAGAGAGGGAAAAACGTGACTACATTCCCACAATATATAACTAGCAATGCTCTATCCAGCCAGATTGGAAGTTTGGTGGAAGGGGGAACAAATCATTTTCTCTGAGTTTGAAAGAAGTAAGAACATTTTTACAGCTACACTTTCCAGATGACCCCCATTCAACAACACTGACCAGACACGCTCAGACTGTTCACAAGGTAATATGACATGCACAGGGAAAAGGCAAAAGAAACCAACAGCAGAGGTCTGAGTAGACAAACACCAAAAGAGGAGGAAAACTAGGCTCCTTGGTGATATAATGCCTGAACCCAGAAAGAGCCTCGCTGTGGTGTTATTTTAGATGAGAGCTGGTAACTCCTTATAGTGACTTCACTATGGGGAAGGCCTTTTTTTCTGGCCTTGGAGACCTTGCATGTTGCTTGGAAGGCGACACATACTCCTGCAGAGGTCACTGCTGGGTTAATTCCAGGTATTGTTCTACCAGTTTTGTTTTTGGGATTCTTTCAGGGAGTGGGGTTTCAGCGGGAGAAAGTGGAACAAAGAAAACTAAGATTAATACAAATCTACTATGTTCATGTGCTTGCAGCGATTGTACTGTCTATCATTATGTCTTGATTCTGTATACTGTTTCTTCTTAGACTGAGCATAAAGTTATGTCCAGGGTGAATACCAATGTTAAAATTGTTTCATATAATGTCCGAGGGGTGCAAACCCCAGCAAAACGAAGGAAGATGCTTATAGAATGGAATAATATGGGAGCTGTGATTTACTTGATACAAGAAATGCACTTAGGGAAAGGGGACTTATGTAAACTGAAGGCTTCATGGGTGGAGGAGGTGCACATATTGTGAGGGTTCATCTAATAGTGCAGGGGTTACAATCTTATTGAGAAAAAATGTTGTGGACAAGGCCCAGAGGGTTTGGCAGGACACAGCGGGAAGAATCCTGGCTATTGAGATCTGATTGGGGGACAAAATGTATGTATTGCAACTGTATACGCTCCCAATAAGGGGCAACTGCAGTTTCTGAATGAGAGACCCTTCAGAAATTAAGGGGCTGGTCTGGACTAACCATGGTGCTAGGTGGGGATATTAACTGGGTCTTAGATGGACAGCTGGACAGATCTAAGACCCAGTTCATATCCACATCTAGCACCAAGGGTAGTCCAGAACAGCCCATTCTATGTCACATAAAATTTTCTTTACTTCATCCAGCATGGGCTCACATTCAACATGCTAACAAGATAATGTATGTTGACTCGGTCAAAGGGCTGGAGCAATTTCTATATAGCCTACCACCACAACCTGCCAACATGGAGAACTGAGTCAACAGAATGGGTTACAAGGTACTGGACCTTTTTTCTCATTGTCTTGATCTGCATAATAGGGTAGTGATACTCTTTACTTCTTTGGCTGAGCTGAACTTTCAAACCTGGACCAGAGAGCGGTCCATGACTGGGGTTACATCTCCTTGATGAGCATGAGGGTGCTTCCATGCATGGCATGTACTTTTACTACTCAGCTTGGTGTGTCAAGTGGTGTTTTTTAATAAGATGAGTTGCCCCTCAAGAGGATTGGCCTGAGATTGAGCTTTGGATATTCTTCTTATTAAGAGGCAATACTTTTTTTTGTTTTGTTACATTTGTATCCCGCGCTTTCCCATTCATGGCAGGCTCAATGCGGCTTACATGGGGCAATGGAGTGACTTGCCCAGAGTCACAAGGAGCTGCCTGTGCCTGAAGTGGGAATCGAACTCAGTTCCTCAGTTCCCCAGGACCAAAGTCCACCACCCTAACCACTAGGCCACTCCTCCACTCCATCTTACCTGGCACTTCTATTCTGCAGCTAAGGGCGCGGCTGATATGCACGGGATTTCCCTGGGCATGATCCAGCTACTGGATTCCACCCTTCAGACTTTTGGCTATTTAAGTTTGAGACAATCGGGAGTTTGAAATATCTATTTTGCTTGCATTGAGCCCTGTAGCTGGTAACATGAATCTTAGAGTAGACTGTATAGTAAGAGGGGAAGGGGGTGTTGAGTGTAATTGATTGTGTGAACGGGGAGTTGTGTGTGTATGCAGGTGGTCCATTGGAGTATTGAGTGGTTTTGGAGACTAAGTGATACTGGTGGTACTCCTGTGGTAGATGCGGATTGGCACACTGAAAGCCTGTTGCCACAAGCCAGCCCTTTAGTAAAAGGGTCCCTAAATAAATCACCCAGTATACCATATAATCTTAAGGTTCTTTATATTAATAATCTAATATCCCTAGTACCTTAAGAAGTTTAAACTAATACTAAGATGCAGTCAGCAGGCCAACATCAAGAAGGGGTGCTATCCAGTCTTTTGCTTTGAGTGTTACATGTATGATTATCTCCCAGTTGGCGATATATTATATGTGTGTACTTGATGCAAAGAGCTCCTAGCTTTCAGAGAACGAGTCCATTCTCTTGAGGCTAGAGTAGCGGAGGAGCTGAGGAAGACAAAACGGTACATAGAGGAGGCCTACAGGGACCTAGTAGAGAAGAGCCACTTCCAGTCTGGCAGCCCCTGTGCTGCCTTGGAGGAGAGAGGTCTCTTAGAAGGGAGAGCACCACCCTGGTGAAGTAGGAAGTAATCCTGTAGCCAGGACCGGCCCACCAAGGAATGCAATATCCTCTTGCACTGAGGATGTGTCTCTAGGAGTTTCTTCCTAGGAGGGAAGGGTTAGGACTGCTGTTGTAGTTGGTGATTCGATCATTAGGCATGTAAATAGCTGAGTGGCTGGTGGGCGTGAGGATCACCTGGCCACTTGCCTGGTGCGAAGGTGGCAGAGCTCACACATCACCTAGATAGTGCAGGGGAGGAGCCTGCTGTCTTGGTAGATGTGGGTACCAAAGACATAGGAAAATGTGGGAAGGAGGTTCTGGAAGCCAAATTTAGGTTCTTTAGGTAGAAAACTGAAATCCAGATCCTCCAGAGTAGCATTTTCGGAAATGCTCCCCATTCCATGAGAAGGACCCACCTTATCCGGGATGGAACCAGGCTGCTTGTGCTAACTTTTAAAAAGGAAATAGAGCATCTTTTAAACTACAATGGGGGAGGGGGGAAGCCGACAGTTGCCCAGGAGCTTATGGTTCTGTGTGGAGTATTCTCAAAGGATACTATTGAAACAGGACTTTTAGGGAATCCCAATAGGGAGGTTTTAATAATGGTGTTTAATGGGAGAACAGAATAAAGGATGTAGATTATCCCTGTCAACTTCAAGGCAGCTTGTAGATGCTAGGAAAAAACACAGTTTGATATGTCTATATATAAATGCTAGAAGCCTAAAAAATAAGATGGGAAAGTTGGAGTATATAGCACTAAATGAAGCGGTAAATATAATAGGCATCTTGGAGACGTAATGGAAAGAGGACAATCAATACGACACTCTTATCAGGGTACAAATTATATTGCAATGATAGAATGGATCAAATTAGAGGGGGGAGATTGCACTACATGTTAAAGAGGGAATTGAGTCAAACAAAATAAATATTCTACATGAAACAGCTGCGTGGAATCCTTGTGGATAGAAATTCCATGTGTGAAAGGAAAGAGTATACTGGTAGGGTTGTACTTATAGGCGCCCGGTATAAGAGGCTTGGGGAGGCTAAGCCTCCCCAGGGGGTTTAAATTGTTGATTGCAGCAGCTGTAGTGAAAGCCCGTCTCTAGCCTTCCAGTTGTAGAAATTGGTGTAATTTGATTACCTTACTGCTGGGAGAGCAGGGGGGTTGGCTGGAGGTGTCCTGGGTTGCCAGGGAGATATTTAACTAGGATCATGAATTCCTGCACATGAGCAGTTCACACCAAAGAGACTTGCATTGACCCCTGAAATTTTAAAAGTGCTAAAAATAAGTTTTAAAAGTATTTGCATTAAATCTAATTGCAGAATTTAGGTGCTAGGAAGTGAGATTGGTATGCTATGTACTCAAATTTGCTCAAGCCATATGCAGATTAGTCCGTTTTTGGAAGGTTCTCATTTGCATATTTATGGGTAAAAATGGTTGGAAATGTTTACAACCTTAATGTTAGGGCATGGCTCTGATCAAAAATGTGAAGTTTGATCCAAAAACGAAGGGTTTATCTAGTGTTTTTGACTAAAAATTCCCATTAGAGTGTATGTTAATCTGCATTCAAATGGAGCTCTCTGATTGGATGAGCAGCTCCTGTTAGAAAATCTGCCCGGTAATAGAGAGATTTGACTGAGACAGGATCTGCATGTTTGAGCTCCGTGTGTAAGAAAGGAAAGAAAGAATTGTTGTTTGATCTAAGTTGACTGATAAAAGAGTGCCTGATTATGTGGTAAATGAGAAAATATGTGAAAAGAGATTGGTGGAAATTTACAAGTTTGAGGTTTCTCTATTGATAGGGTTACCATATGGCTCCAGAAAAAGGAGGACGGATTGAGCCAGCCGGGTTTTACTTCCATTGCTTTCCATTGAAAGCAATGGAAGTAAAATCCGGCTGGCTCAATTACTTCCATTGAAAGCAATGGAAGTAAAACCTGGCTGGCTCAATCCGTCCTCCTTTTTCTGGAGCCATATGGTAACCCTATTATTGAGAAAAGGATCTGAATATTTAACTTGTAAGCCTTCCCTTCATTCCCGTCAGTGTCCCGCCTTCTTATGATGTCATTTCCGCGAGGGCGGGACACTGATGGAAATGAAGGGAAGGCTTACAAGGCTAGAGATGGGCTTTCACTGCGGTTGCTGCGACGGAGGCAGGGGAGCAAGAATTGTTGAGGGTGGGTATGGATGGCTGGAGGGGGGGCAGGGGAGCGAAGAGAATCGCTGGGTGGGTGTGGATGGCTGGAGGGGGCAGGGGAGAGGAGAGAATCGTTGGGTGGGTGTGGATGGCTGGAGGGGTGCAGGGGAGAGGAGAGAATCGCTGGTTGGGCGTGGATGTCTGGAGGGGGGCAGGGGAGAGGAGAGTTGCTGGACATGGATGGAGGTGAGGGAAGGGAGAGAGAAGAAATGCTGGACATGGATGGAGGGGAGGGAAGAGTGAGGAAGGAGATGAGATGAGGGAAAAGGAAGAGAGGAGAAAAACTGCACATGGATGAAGAAAATAGGCAGAAGCTGGATCCACTGGACAGTCAAGTCTGCGGAGGACCCAGCTTTTACTTACGGATGTAGGACAAGAAATGAAGAAGAAAGGCGGAAAGTAAAGAAATAAATGGAAAGGAAGCCCTGGAAACGGAGTTAAGAGGACAGATAGCAGCAGAATCGGATACTGGGCCAGCATGATCAGAAAAACAAAGTCACCAGACAACAAAGGTAGAAAAGATTGTTTTATTTTCATTATAGTGTTTGGAATATGTCCACTTTGAGAATCAGGTGCTCAACATTAAAAGTTTATATTTATTTACTTATTTATGGCATTTTAGCCCACATTAAACAAGAATTAGGATGTTT
Source organism: Microcaecilia unicolor (assembly GCF_901765095.1). Taxonomy (NCBI): domain Eukaryota; kingdom Metazoa; phylum Chordata; class Amphibia; order Gymnophiona; family Siphonopidae; genus Microcaecilia; species Microcaecilia unicolor. Next base: position 54,069,569 of record NC_044038.1, read on the forward strand.
TGTGGCTCTTACATGAGAATTGTGATATTATGATCCCTTGTTTCATATTGTTGACGGTCTGCATTTTCTGTATGGGTGGTATATTGGTGTATTAGGTTCTGCCCAGTGTAATATTTATGGTACCGTAAGGTTCTGAGTGTGTTTTTGCACAAAGTTGTCCATAGTGTTTTGCAGTTGAGCGATTGTGGTTAGTATATGCTTTGAGCAACCACTTTATTCTTTGACATATGATACATATCTAATATCTAAATTTAATAAAAGGTATTAATTGTGACTTTTACTTTTATTTATTTATTTTTTCTGTGTTCTCAGACAATTATGGATTTAAGCTCCACCCCTGGCCCCACCCTCTCTAGCCTCCCCAAACAGTTGGGCCACCGACCGCCTATGGTTGTACTACCGTCCGCCAGGACAGAGCAGACAGATGAACAAATGTTTACAGAAATTAGGAAAGCTGGCAAATTGGGCAACATTTTAATAATGGGTGATTTCAATTTCCAAAGAAAATCACAAGGGCAGAGCAGAAAAAAAAACAAATTCTACAAAAAATCTACTCTCTAATGTGATAATCCACAGTACTTATCTAAATAGTGCAAAGTTCATAACAAGCTGCAGAGTTCACTATTGCATTGCATTGCTGATTGCTGTGAAGTGTTTGTACTGTTGACTGGAAGAAGTTTTTTTTTTTTTTTACTTGCTTTGAGCCTGAGACTGACTTAGTGCCTTAATGATGCGAAGTAGAGCTTTTTTCTGACCAATGATTAATGACTTATTGCAACTGTGTGCAGTGTGTTTCTAGCTTTGTACTTTGAGTTCTTTTTTCTTCACTTTTTTTTACTGTTTGTGGCTGGTTGATCATAGTCTCACAGTGGAAGAGAGTAGATGTTTTGTAGAATTTGATTTCAGTTATCCCAATATTGACTGGATAAATGCTACATCAGGGAGCTCTAGGGAGGTAAAATTCTTAGATGTAATAAATGACTGCTTCCATATCATCAAGCTGATCAATCCATAGACTGGTGGGTTGTGTCCATCTACCAGCAGGTGGAGATAGAGAGCAATCCTTTTGCCTCCCTATATGTGGTCATGTGCTGCCGGAAACTCCTCAGTATGTTCTCTATCTCCAAGCCTAATTTTTAGGTTTTGTTGAGTGCCTGGGGTTGAGGGCTCTTCTTGAGCAAGTGCAAACCTGGTGGCGCCAGGTCCCTCCTTTTCTCCCCCCTCCCGCTGGCTCCGTTAAAAAAAAAAAAAAAAAAAATTTGAACGTCCTTAAAGGCGTTTATTTCGACGTTTATTTAAACGTTTATTGCAGCTACTCACTGGGACACCAGGTCGTTACAGCTCGGAGCGGAAAGCAGGTAATTTTTACCTTTTTATAGCGAGCAGGGGGTTCCCCGATTGATCTCCACGTGGCATATGGCGTCGGAGGGCGAGGGCGCAAAGAGTCGCTCCCCGGATCGCTTAGGCGCTTCTAGAGGGGATGCGGGGGTCTTAAAGTCTGATTCGCCCTTGTTGGGTGACAGTTTCGTGACCGATGAGTGTCCCGGTCCTTCCTCCGGCGTGGCGGTTTTTCCCGCCATAAACGCCCATCCCCCGCTGCTCGCCTCCGCCATCTTGGCCGGCCACGCGGCTCGGACGGCTTCTTCATGGGCCGCCCTTGAGGGAGACATTAATGCCATGGACGCCCTTAATTTCGGCGACGGCACCAAAGCGGCTAAAGTTAAGCGCCGTTTTTCCCGTGCGGCTCCTTCGCGGAGTGTCGCGCCGGACGCCATTTTGGATGCGCAGCATGTCTCTCCCCCACTCTTGCGAGCGCCGGTTGAGAGTGCGTCTAGGGCTGTAGCCCAGGCTGTGGAAGTGCACAGTCTGGGGGGTTTCTCCCCCGAGTTTGTTTTGCTGCTGCATCAGGCCTTCCTTATGCAAAACGCTGCCCCTGCTCCCTCGTTTGGTAAAGAGGTTGAGGTCCCCGGAGGTAAACGCCCTCGGGTTGATTCCCAGGCCTTGGAGGACCTTGTCTCCTCCGATGTAGATGAGGGCAGCGTATCTGAGTTCTCCCAACGGTCCTTTGTGGATTCCTTGGAGGAGACGGATCCCCGCTCGGTTGGAGCGGATGACCCCTCTGCAGCGCGGCTTTTTAGCTCAGAGGATTTGCCCAACCTGTTAGTGCAGGCCATGGGCATTTTGAAGATTTCCTCTCCGGAGGACGTCTCTCCCTCAGCCCCTGTTGGCTCTGCCATTATGCTGGGGACGAAACGCCCGCCTAGAACCTTCCACGTGCATGATGCCATGCACACCTTAATTTCGGCTCAATGGGATGTCCCGGAAGCGAGCCTCAAAGTGGCTAGGGCTATGTCCCGCCTCTATCCTTTGCCTGAAAGTGAACGTGAGGCCTATCTGTGGCCTACCGTGGATTCTTTAATCACTGCGGTGACTAAGAAAACGGCTTTGCCGGTGGAAGGTGGCACGGCCCTAAAGGACGCCCAAGACAGAAGATTGGAGGCGGCCTTAAGGTCGTCCTTTGAGGCGACTGCTTTAAGTTTGCAGGCCTCGGTTTGCGGTTCCTATGTGGCCAGGGCGTGCCTGACTATGGTGCAGCGGGCTTCCCCCTCGGATCATTCCTTGAGGGCTGATTGGCCGGCCCTGGAATCGGGCTTAGCCTATTTGGCAGACTTGCTGTATGATGTCTTGAGAGCCTCAGCTAAAGGCATGGCTCAGACAGTCTCTGCGCGGCGGTGGCTTTGGCTGAAACATTGGTCTGCTGACCACGCCTCTAAATCCCGCCTGGCTAGATTGCCTTTTAAAGGCAAGCTGCTCTTTGGGGTCGAGCTGGACAAAATCGTGACCGATCTCGGCACGTCTAAGGGCAAGAAGTTACCAGAGGTCAGGGCTCGGGCTAGTACTCGTTCCGGTACCTCCAGAGGACGGTTTCAGGAAGCCCGTCGGTACCGCCCGGGCAGGTCGGGCTCCTCTGCCCCCTCTTCCTTCAAGAGGACTTTCTCCCCCAAGCAGCATTCCTTTCGCAGAGACCGCCGTCCCGGAGGTGCTCCCTCCGGTCCTCCCCCAGGGTCTCGTACCCAATGACGGGGCCTTGGTCCACGCCCCAGTGCAGATTGGAGGACGGCTGTCCTCGTTTCTGGGCGAGTGGACCACAATAACTTCAGACGCTTGGGTGCTGGAAGTCATCAGAGACGGCTACAAGCTAGAGTTCTGCCGACCCTTAAGAGACGGGTTTGTACTCTCTCCCTGCAAGTCTCCGGTCAAAGCTGTGGCAGTGCAGCAGACCTTGGACAACCTGATCCGCCTGGGTGCGGTCGTTCCGGTGCCAGAAAATCAGATTGGCAAGGGACGTTACTCCATTTACTTTGTGGTACCAAAGAAAGGAGGTTCTGTCCGGCCTATCCTCGACCTCAAAGGGGTCAATCGGGCCTTGAAAGTGCGGCACTTTCGCATGGAGACTCTCCGCTCTGTTATAGCGGCAGTGAAGGCAGGAGAGTTCTTGGCTTCCTTGGACATCAAGGAAGCGTACCTGCATATTCCCATCTGGCCTCCTCATCAACGCTTCCTGCGTTTTGCAGTCCTGGGACGACACTTCCAGTTCAGAGCCCTCCCTTTCGGGTTGGCTACTGCTCCGCGGACCTTTTCCAAAGTAATGGTGGTCATCGCGGCCTTCCTGCGAAAGGAAGGAGTACAAGTCCATCCTTATCTGGACGACTGGTTGATCCGAGCCCCCTCTTATGCAGAGTGCGGCAAAGCTGTGAACCGGGTGGTTGCTCTTTTGAGCTCCCTGGGGTGGATCATCAACTGGGAGAAGAGCCAGCTGCGCCCGACTCAGTCCCTGGAGTATCTGGGAGTTCGATTCGACACCCAAGTGGGCAGAGTGTTCCTGCCAGACAATCGGATTGTCAAACTTCAGGCTCAGGTGGACCAGTTCCGAGTAGCCTCTCCTCTTCGGGCTTGGGACTATGTGCAGCTGTTGGGCTCTATGACGGCCACGATGGAAGTAGTGCCCTGGGCCAGGGCTCATATGAGACCACTACAACACTCTCTGTTGCAGCGCTGGACTCCGATGTCGGAGGATTATGCTGTGCGCCTTCCCTTGGACCCAGCAGTGCGCAAGGTGCTGAGCTGGTGGCTGCAGACAGACAAGTTGTCTGCAGGAATGCCTCTGGTGACCCCAGAGTGGATTGTCGTCACGACGGACGCCTCTTTGATGGGCTGGGGAGCCCACTGCTTGGGAAGGACAGCGCAGGGGCTCTGGTCTCCTGCAGAGGCAAAGTGGTCTATCAACCTCCTGGAACTCAGAGCCATTCGGTTGGCGCTTTTGGAGTTCATCCCGGTACTGGCGTTGAAGCCAGTATGGGTCCTGTCGGACAATGCCACTGCTGTGGCCTATGTCAACCGCCAGGGAGGTACCAAGAGCGCCCCTCTAGCCAAGGAGGCCATGAATCTATGCCAGTGGGCGGAAGCGAACCTGGAACAGCTGTCAGCGGCCCACATTGCCGGAGTCATGAATGTCGAGGCGGACTTTCTCAGTCGCCATACCTTGGAGCCCGGAGAGTGGCAGCTATCTGCTCAGGCGTTCTTGGACATCACGAAGCGCTGGGGCCAGCCGAGCCTAGATCTGATGGCGTCATCGGCCAATTGCCAAGTGCCGCGCTTTTTCAGCAGAGGACGGGACCCTCGATCCCTGGGAGTAGATGCTCTTCTCCAACAGTGGCCGACACAAGAGCTTCTCTATGTGTTCCCGCCCTGGCCCATGTTGGGCAGGGTACTAGACCGGGTGGCAAAGCATCCGGGCCGGATAATCCTGGTGGGTCCGGACTGGCCCAGACGTCCCTGGTATGCGGACTTGATCAGGCTCTCAGTCGACGATCCTCTGCGACTGCCTGTGGAGCAGGGCCTGTTACATCAGGGTCCCGTGGTGATGGAGGATCCCTCCCCCTTTGGTCTTACGGCCTGGCTATTGAGCGGCAGCGTCTGAGAAAGAAGGGCTTCTCAGACAAGGTCATCGCCACTATGCTGAGAGCGAGGAAGCGCTCTACTTCTACTGCTTACGCCAGGGTTTGGCGTACCTTTGCAGCGTGGTGTGAAGCAGGCTCACTTTCTCCCTTCACTGCTCCAATTTCTTCAGTGTTGGCGTTCCTGCAAGAAGGTCTGGAGAAAGGCCTGTCGCTCAGTTCCCTTAAAGTCCAGGTAGCGGCTCTGACTTGCTTCAGGGGCCGCCTGAAGGGTGTTTCCCTGGCTTTACAGCCAGATGTGGTGCGCTTTTTTAAGGGAGTTAATCACCTGCGCCCTCCTCTGCACTCTGTGGTGCCTGCATGGAATCTCAATCTGGTGCTAAGAGCATTGCAGAAGCCGCCTTTTGAACCCTTGTCGAGGGCATCTCTGAAAGACCTGACGTTGAAAGCAGTCTTTTTGGTGGCTATCACTTCAGCCAGAAGAGTTTCCGAGCTCCAGGCGCTCTCATGTCGAGAGCCTTTTCTGCAGTTCACTGAGGCAGGAGTGTCTATTCGCACAGTGCCTTCCTTCCTGCCCAAGATTGTTTCTCGCTTCCATGTGAATCAGCAGCTCTGTCTCCCTTCCTTTCGTAGGGAGGACTACCCAGAGGAATACTCTGCTCTCAGATGTCTGGATGTGAGACGAGTCATCATCAGATACTTGGAAGTGACCAATGATTTCCGGAAATCGGATCATCTGTTTGTCCTGTTTGCAGGTCCTCGTAGGGGTCTGCAGGCTGCTAAGCCTACAGTGGCAAGATGGGTCAAGGAAGCCATTGCAGCGGCTTATGTGGCCGCGGGGAAGGTGCCGCCTATCCAGCTGAAGGCTCACTCCACAAGAGCTCAGGCGGCCTCGATGGCAGAGGCCGGTTCCGTCTCCTTGGAAGAGATATGCAAGGCGGCAACTTGGGCTTCGGCCCATACATTCTCTAAGCATTACCGCTTGACTGTGGCTGCTCGGGCGGAGGCCCGGTTTGGAGCTTCAGTGTTGCGGTCAGGGATTTCTATGTCCCGCCCTGGGTGAGTACTGCTTCGGTACATCCCACCAGTCTATGGATTGATCAGCTTGATGATATGGAAGGTAAAATTATGTATCATACCTGATAATTTTCTTTCCATTAATCATAGCTGATCAATCCATAGTCCCTCCCAGATATCTGTACTGTTTATATTCTGGTTGCATTTCAGATTCAAGTTTAGTCTTCAGTTCCTGTTCAGGAAGACTTCGTGTTCAAGTTATTTTTTCACTTGGATTCTTCAAGAGTTGAGACGAGTTTGTGTTACAGTGAGCTGCTGCATTCCTCTCCCCTCCGTTTTACGGGGCTGGATTGAGATTTAAATTCTGCCGGCACTCCCTCCCGCTTCGTGCGGCTGTAGGGCAGCTTTGTACCCCTCCCGCTTCGGCGGTGTTAGGGTCAGTCAGCTCCTCCCGCGGTTGCGGTTGCAGGATAAGCCAGATCCCCCCGCATCGGCGGGTGTGGTGTCCCTCCCCCGCTCCGCGGGGATGAGCTGGACGGATTCCCCTCCCCCACTTGTGTGGGGATGAGCTGGGTTAATTCCCCTCCCCCGTTTCGGCGGTGGTGAGCTGGGCAGAGTGTCCCTTTGTGGGTGTAATTCTCTAAGTGCTGAGTCCTGCGGATGGAGCTTTGATATCGACATACTGAGGAGTTTCCGGCAGCACATGACCACATATAGGGAGGCAAAAGGATTGCTCTCTATCTCCACCTGCTGGTAGATGGACACAACCCACCAGTCTATGGATTGATCAGCTATGATTAATGGAAAGAAAATTATCAGGTATGATACATAATTTTACCTTCTTCGAGCAACTAGTCCAAGAAATGACAAGATGGGAAGCTATTTTAGATCTAGTCCTTTAGTGGAATGCAGGGCATGGTAGAAGAGGTAATGGTATTGGATCTGCTGGGGAGACAGTGATCATAACATGATCAGATTTGAGCTGATATCCAAAGTGAAGTCACTAAAGAAATCTACTGTAGCAGCATTCTACTTTCAAAAGGGTGACTGACAAAATTAGGAAAATGGGTAAAAAGAAGCAAAAATGGTCAACCGCAAAGGTTAGGACTTTAAATCAGGCATGGATGTTCTTTAAAAATACCATCATGGAAGCCCAGACCAGATGTATTCCACATATTGGCAAAGGTGGAAAGAAAAGCAAACGACATTCAGCGTGATTAATAGATGAAGTGAAAGAGGCTATTAGAGCCAAAAGAGCATCATTCAAAGAATAGGAAAATGATCCAAATGAAGAAAATAAGAAGCAACATAAGTAATGTCAAGCTAGATGCAAAACACTGATAATTAAGGCTAAAAGAGAATATGAAGAAAATCTTGCTGCAGAGACAAAAACTCATAGTAACACCTTTTTCAGGTACATCAAAAGCAGAAAGCTTGTGAGGGAATCCGTGGGACCATTAGATCAGGAAGGAGCAAAAGGGGCATTCAGGGAGGACAAGGCCATAGTGGGGAGATTTGAATAGACTATTTGCTTCGGTCTTTACGGAACATGGTTTAAGAGATCTACCTGTACAGGAAAATGGTTTTCAAGGGTGACGATGCAGAGGAACTGGAAGAAATCTCAGTGAACCTGGAAGAAGTACTGAGCCAAATTGATAAGTTAAAGAGTGATAAATCACCTGGACTGGATGGTATACACCCCAGAGTATTGAAAAAACTCAAACAAGAAATTGATGATCTGTTATTAGTGATCTGTAACTTGTTAAAATCATCGGTAGTACCTGAGGATTGGAGAGTGGCCAATGTAACGCAGATTTTAAAAAGGGTATCAGGGGTGGTCTGGGAAATTACAGACCAGTAATTCTAGGGGTGGTCTGGGAAATTACAGACCAGTAATTCTGCTTTAAGTGCCAGGGAAAATAGTGGAAACTATTATAAAGAATATAATTATGGAACTCATAGACAAACATGGTTTAATGGGACAGAGTCAGCATGGGTTCAGCCGAGGGAAGTCTTGCCTCACCAATTTGCTTCATTTCTTTGAAGGTGTAAATAAACATGTTGATAAAGGTGAACCAGTTGATGTAGGTTGTCTGGATTTTCAGAAAGGTTTTGATAAAGTTACTCATGAGAGACTCCTGAGAAAATTAAAAGTCATGGGATAGGAGGCAGTGTCCTTTTGTGGATTAAGAATTGGTTATTGGACAGAAAACAGAGAATAGGGTTATTGAGATGGGAATGGGGAAAGCCACTTCTTGCCCTGGGATTGGTAGCATGGAATGTTGCTACTAATTGGGTTTCTGCTAGGTACTACTTGTGACCTGGATTGGCCACTGTTGGAAGAAGGATACTGGGCTTAGATGCACCATTGGTCTGACCCAATATGGCTATTCTTATGTTCTTAGATAAGGGATGTATCCCTGATCCTTTTCAACATGCCAATATAACAATTCTGCATAAAGCAGGCAAGGACCCAATTCTGTGTAGCTTTTATCACCCTATATCGCTCCTCAATGTAGATGCTAAATTATTTGCAAAGGTATAGCCAGTCAGATTAAATACAATCATAGAACAATAATTCATAAAGATCAAACCTGTTTTATTAGTGGCAGGAATACTTCTGATAATGTTAGAAGAGTGATGAATATTATACATCATGTTCAGTGTGACAATTGTTAGCCTGCCCTTTTATTAGCATCAGATGCTGAAAAGGCCTTTGACAGGGTGTAATTGGATTCCCCTTGCTGAAGGCCCTAGATTTTGCTTTCAACTTTAATAGGGTGATAGAAGCTCTTTATTGCTCTCCTCAGTCCAGACTGAAAATAATTGGCAGGCTCACTAGATTATTCAGCTTGGGGAAAAGGACGAGGCAAGGGTGCCCTTTGTCACCCCTCCTCTTTGGCGCCTCTAGCAGAGGTTTTGTGCTTTGTATTTTTATTTTTATCCAAGTGAAACATAGAAAATCAAGCCATTGGGATGTAGGAGGGGCCAGCATTTTTTGTAGACTGGTCCCCCAGACTTTCCAGGAGAGCAGTGAGGCACCCTAGGGGGCACTGCAGTGGACTTCAAATAAATGTTCTCACGTACACATCTCACTGTTGCTCCCTTATCTTGTCTGCTGAGCCCCCCCAAAAAAAAACTCAGTACCCCCAACTATACACCACTGCAATAACCCTCTTGAAAGACTCCAGAAGAAATTGGGGAGTCATGGGACAGGAGGTAGTGTTCTATTGTGGATTAAAAACTGGTTAAAAGAGAGAAAACAGAGAGTAGGGTTAAATGGTCAGTATTCTCCATGGAGAAGGGTAGTTAGTGGGTTCCCCAGTGGTCTGTGCTGGGACCGCTGCTTTTTAACATATTTATAAATGACCTAGAGATGGGAGTAACTAGTGAGATAATAAAATTTGCTGACGACACAAAGTTATTTAAAGTTGTTAAATCGCGGGAGGATTGTAAAAAATTACAAGAGGACCTTACGAGACTGGGCGTCTAAATGGCAGTTGACGTTTAATGTGAGCAAGTGCAAAGTGATGCATGTGGGAAAGAGGAACCCAAATTATAGCTGCGTCATGCAAGGTTCCACGTTAGGAGTCACTGACCAAGAAAGGAATCTAGGTGTCGTAGTTTATACGTTGAAACCTTCTGCTCAGTGTGCTGCTGCGGATAAGAAAGCAAATAGAATGTTAGATATTATTAGGAAAGGAATGGAAAACAAAAATCAGGATGTTATAATGCCTTTGTATCGCTCCATGGTGCGACCACACCTTGAATATTGTGTTCAATTCTGGTCGCCGCATCTCAAAAAAGATATAGTGGAATTAGAAAAGGTGCAGAGAAGGGCAACGAAAATTATAAAGGGGATGGGATGACTTCCCTATGAGGAAAAGCTAAAGCAGCTAGGGCTCTTCTGCTTGGAGAAAAGACAGCTGAGGGGAGATATGATAGAGGTCTATAAAATAATGAGTGGAGTGGAATGGGTAGACGTGAAGCGTCTGTTTACTCTTTCCAAAAATACTAGGACTAGGGGGCATGCAATGATGTTACAAAGTAGTAAATTTAAAACAAATCTGAGAAAAACTTTCTTCACTCAGCATGTAATTAAACTCTGGAATTCGTTGCCAGAGAATGTGTTAAAGGCGGTTAGCTTAGCAGGGTTTAAAAAAGGTTTACACAGTTTCCTAAAGGAAAAGTCCGTAGACCATTATTAAAATGGACTTGGGGAAAATCCACTGCTTGTTTCTGGGATAAGCAGCATAAAATGTTTTGTACGTTTTTTTTAATCTTGCCAGGTATTTATGACCTGGATTGGCCACTGTTGGAAACAGGATGCTGAGCTTGATGGACCTTTGGTCTGTCCCAGTATGGCAATACTTATGTACTTATGTCAATCTTATTTTTTTTTTTTTTTTTTTTTAGAAAATACTGTTTTAAACAAGGTTTTGTGATTTGTACGTTTTGGTTTTTGGTCCATTTTCAAAAACAAAAAAAATCCAAGTAGAAAACACAAAATCAAGCCGTTGGAATGTAAGGGGAGCCAGCATTTTTAGTAGACTGGTCCCCCAGACATCCCATGAGATAAATGTGGCACCATAGGAGCTTTATGCTGACTAGATCAGAGTGTATGTTTCAAAGATGAGTACAATATTAATTTAAGAGAATATAATTTGAAAAATACGAGATGTGTTTCTTTATACACATAAAGATTTTGAAAAAATATAAACAACATAGGAAGGAGGTGGACAAGGAACCATGAAGACTCGAGTATGTAAGACACTGTGTACTAGTAGATTTAACACAGTGCGTTACTTCTGAGGTCCACCAGCCAACCCTTTACTTGTGTTGATTTTCTGGAGTTTGGGGACATCTATGAAGTATAGTAGATATCCTGAGGTGGTGGTGTTATACAAATCCAGTATTTAATTGAAGTAGTGCCTGACTGATTGAGTCAGAATACACATAGCTATGTCCACGTGACTAAAGTTTAGGTGTAGCCATTTACACCAGTGAAAAGCTGGTGTAAATGCCCATGCCTAAGCATATTGTATAAGCGGCGCCTAGATTTAGGTGCAGTATATAGAATACGCTTAGTTGACAGCTCAGCACTTAGAACTATGCACATCCATTTACACCCATGGGAAACGTGGTATAAATACCGGCACGTAGATTTAGGCGCAGAATTAGCATATTCTATAACAGTGCACGTAAATTTTAGAACACTCATGAAACACCCATTTTCCCGCCTATAACCACACCCTTTTTGGCCCCACACATTAGAATTTAGGTGCTGCATGTTACAGAATACACTTAGCGAGTTATGTGTCTAAATTCTAATTTTTGCCAATTAGTGCTCATTATTGCTTGTTAATTGCTGTTAAAAATGCTGATTGGCTTGTTAAGCCAATTAAGTTACATGATTTGTTATAGAATACGTTTGGACTTCAGCATGGAATGCTAGGCGCGATGTATAGAATCCTGGGGGAGAATGGGTTGTTCTGTAACACTGTGTGTAAATTTTAGGAACACCCATGACCATGCCCACTTTTGAGATCAGTGTGGTAGAATTTACACAGACTACTTTATAGAATGCTAGTAAAAAAGGCCCGTTTCTGACACAAATGAAACGGGCGCTAGCAAGGTTTTCCTCGGAGTGTGTATGTTTGGGAGAGTGTATGTGAGAGTGACTGTGTGTGAGAGAGAGAGTGAGAGTGTGTGTGTGTGAGAGAGAAAGAGTGAGTCTGGGTGTGAGTGTGTCAGTGTGTGTGTGTGAGAGAGAGAGAGTGAGTCTGGGTGTGAGTGTGTCAGTGTGTGTGTGTGAGAGAGAGAGAGAGTGAGTCTGGGTGTGAGTGTGTCAGTGTGTGTGTGTGAGAGAGAGAGAGTGAGTCTGGGTGTGAGTGTGTCATAGTGTGTGTGTGAGAATGAGAGTGTGTGTGAGACACAGATTCTCTGTGAGAGTGAGTGTATGAGACCAAGCGAGTGTGTGAGTGACTGTGTGACACATAGAGAGTGAATGTGATACAGTGTGAGACAGAGTGTGTGAGAGTGAGAGTCAGAAAGACAATGTATGTGAGAGAGAGAGAGTGTGTGTGACAGAGATACCTCCCTTCCTCTCTCTCTCTGGTGTCAGCCCCCCCCCCTCTCTCTCTGTTGTCTGAGATTCCCGCCACTGCACCCAAGCAATTAGTGTGCTGGGGGAGAGAGAGAGTGTGTGTGTGTTGGGGGTATGTGTTGGGGGGGTTCAGCTTGGAAGAAGAGGGGTGCGGGGGGTTCAGGAAGCGCTACCAGATGTGAGTGAGAGAGTGAGTGTGTGGGGGGGGGGCGTTCAGGAAGCGATGCCAGATGACAGAGTGTGTGGGGGGGAGAGGGCAGGGGGTTCAGGAAGTGCTGCCAGATGAGAGAGAGAGAGAGAGAGTGTGTGTGTGTGTGTATGGGGTTTCAGGAAGCGCTGCCAGATGAGAAAGAGTGAGTGTGTGTGTGTGTGGTGGGGGGGGGGGGGGGGTCAGGAAGTGCTGCCAGTTGAGAGAGAGAGTGAGTGTGTGTGTGTATAGGGTTTCAGGAAGTGCTGCCAGATGAGAGAGAGGGTGTGTGTGTTGTGTGGGTATGTTGGGGGGGTTCAGCTTGGAAGAAGAGGGGTGTGGGGGTTCTGCAAGTGCTGCCAGATGAGTGAGTGTGTGTGTGTGGGGCGGTTCATTAAGCATTGCCAGATGAGTGAGTGTGTGTGTGTGGGGCGGTTTATTAAGCATTGCCAGATGAGTGTGTGTGTTTGGGGCGTGGGTTCAAGGAGCACTGGCAGAAGAGTGAGAGTGTTTGGGGGGGGAGGGTTCAGGAAGCGGGGCCAAATGAGAGTGAGTAAGTGTGTGTGTGTGTGTGTGTGGGGGGGGGGGTTCAGGAACGACTGCCAGATTAGTGAGTGAGTGTGTGTGTGTACGGGGTTTCAGGAAGCGCTGCCAGATGAGAATGAGAGAGAGAGTGTGTGTGTGTGTTGGAGGGGTGTGTGGGGGTTTCAGCTTGGAAGAAGAGGGGTGTGTACTGCTGCCAGATGAGTGAGTGTGTGTGTGGAGGGGGCGTTTTATCAAGCGTTTCCACATGAGAGAGTGTGTGTGTGTGTGTGGGGGGGGGGGGGGGTTCAGGAAGCGCTGCCAGGAGAGAGAGTGTGTGTGTGTGGGGGGGGGAGGTTCAGGAAGCGCTGCCATATGAGAGACTGAGTGAGTGTGTGTGTGTGTGTGTGGTGGGGGGGTTGCCAGATGAGTGAGTGTGTGTGTGGGGGGGGGGGGCAGGGATTTCAGGAAGCACTGCCAGATGAAAGAGTGTGTGTGTGTGGTGGGGGGGGGGGTTGAGGAAGTGTGGCCAAATGAGAGTGAGTGTGTGTGTGTGGGGGGGGGGGTTCAGTAACCACTGCCAGATGAGTGAGTGGGGGGGGCAGGGGTTTCAGGAAGCGCTGGCAGATGTGAGAGTGTGTGTGTGTTGGGGGGGGGGGGTTCAGGAAGCGCTGCCAGATGAGTGTGTGTGTTGTATAGTTCAGTTTTGTGGGGGGGGGGGGATCCTGCTTTGAAGAAGGAAGTGCCTCCTCAGTGCGATGCCCCCCCCCCGCCGCCATCCCACCCACCGCGATGCACCCGCCCGCTGCCATCCCACCCACCGTCGCGTTGCTGGCGGGTGACCCAAAATCCCGCCAGCAGAAGTCCTGTGTGCTAAGTCTCACTCCAGCGATCTTCGGCGTTGCTTGCTAGCCTGTGCAAGGCGGGGTTCTGTGCGTCTGACGTCCTGGACGTGCAGGACGTCAGATGCACAGAAGCCCTGCCTGCACAGGCTATTAACGCCGAAGATCGCTGGAGTGAGACTCAGCAGACAACACAGGACTTCTGCTGGCGGGGTTTCGGGTCCCCCGCCGACAAAACAACGCGACGGTGGGTGGCTTGGGGGGGGGTCTTGAAGGAGGAGGTGTTGCGGGGGGGGGGGGGGGTGTTGCACCTCCTGCATTCTGTGGGCGGGGCTTCTTTTCAACTGCAGCTTTGGTGGGTGGCTTGGGGGGGGGGGGGGTTTGGACCTCGAACACTGGTGTCCAGAGTCATTTGGACTCTGGAGCTTTGGAGGTGGTTTCCCTCCAGATATTTTCCGCGGGTGGGTTGGGAGGTTGGTAGGCTGCGTTTCCTAGGCAACCTGCTTGGTTGAGATCCCCATTCCCTTCCTTTAGTTTACTGTTCTGAAGACAACGTTCTGACATTTGACGCGTGGGCGGGGCACGGGTCAGTGGAGTGGCTTCACCACCATGAATCCACGAACCCTTCAGGGAGTGATTGAGTGACTTCGAAATGTTGTCTTCAGAACGTTGAGGGTGAGTTTTATTATAGTAGATGCTTAGCGAGTAGTGCACTTAAATTCTAATTAGTGCCATAGTGCTGATAATTGCTTGTTAACATCCAATTAGCCCTGATTGGCTTGTTAGCCAATTGAGTTGCACGCACAAATCAGAATACACCCAGATTTGAACACACAACTCTAGCCACACTGTATAGAATTTGTAGGATTACATTTAGTGCTGCATTTTATGTAGAACACATGATAGTGGTGGGTGAAGAGTTCTTTTGTCTCTCTTGCAGGCTTTACTTCACATATTTTTGTGTTGGGTTGTGTTTTTCAAGGTTCAAATGTTTAGCTATTACGACTACTTGGCAGTGGTGAATATATTATGTATTATTTATTTTTGTACAGGACCACTTGCTAATATTTTGTGTCTAAGTTTTAAAACATAATAAAAATATTTAAAAAAGAAAAGAACCCTTTTAAACGACCACAGTAAAATGGCCTTAACACATGGGAAACACCCACCTAAGGGCATACTAAGGCCATTTCTTACCGCAGCTTAGTAAAAGGATCCCTAAGTGACTTGCCCAAAATGATAAGAAACCATAATGGGATTCAAACCAGGTTCCCATGGTTCTCAGTTTGCTGCTCTAACCATAATCTTGTTGAACAATTCCCAATTACCACCACCTGGTTATTTTCTAAGTCATTGTTTGATACTAAATTTCCTATCTCATAGCCTAGTTGTCTTCCAGAAATCTGTGAAAGGCCCAGGTTCTAAATGTGGGCTCAGGTGGGGATATTGAGAAGACAAATTGTAATCATGTGCCTTTTAATATTTTTATACTAAACAATTTTTTAGAGGTTTATAAACAACCCAGAAATTAAAAATTGAGTTCAGAACAAGCATTATCCCAGAAAGAGAGAAAATCCATCTAGCAAGTCTATTTAGTAAAATTAATAGCATGTAGTTTAAAACGATTTTTGATAAAAGCTTATGAGGTCTTTTTACTAAGCTGCAGTAAGCATTAATACATGCTTACCACAGCTTAAAATGTCGTACCACGGGGCACACTGAGGCATCCCATGGTAAGTTGCTACCCACACATTAAAAAATCATTTTGATTTTTTAGCTGAGGGCGCATGTCTGGGGGTAGAGAATGAGTGTTTCTATGCTAATTAGTTAGCACATCAGCATTGCTGCACCTACAATATAGGTGGCAGTAAGGGCTCATGCGCTAATTTTTGTTAATGGCCATTAAATCAGAAAATAGAATATTGGCCATTTTCTGGCTGCAGCAAAAAGTGGCCTTAGTGCACAGGAAAGATCCACATAAGGGTGAACTGAGGCCACTTTTTGCCACAGCTTTGTAAAAGGACCCTATGTGAGGAACAATATTGGACTTAGCTGCCCTGAAAAAAACCTCAGCCAGGCATTATTTCTTTTTGATTTTTCTTCATTATTTATAACATTTGTATTTTGAATGTATTGATTGTTTAAAATAGCTTGGAATCATGTGCCCCCTAACACTTTTATGCCAATTTGCCAGTACTGCTTTCATACTGTAGCCGTTTCTAGTGTGATCCCCCTTTATCTTGATGACATTATTTGTTACTAGTAAAAAAAGGCCCGTTTCTGACACAAATGAAACGGGCACTAGCAAGGTTTTCCTCGGAGTGTGTATGTTTGAGAGAGAGAGTGTGTGTGTCATAGAGAGAATGAGAGAGAGAGAGAGAGACAGAAACAGCATGTGTGTGTGTGTTTGTGTGAGAGAGAGTGTGTGAGAGACAGAGTGTCTATGTGTGTGTGACAGAGAGATGGAGTGTGTCAGAGAGAGTGTATGTGAGAGACAGTGAGTGAGTGTGGGCCCCCCTCCCCACCCCCACCTCTCTGGTCTCAGGACCCCCTCCCTACCTCCTTCTCCCCTGCCCCGCCTCCAGCCATCATGTCCAGCGACCCTCCTCTCCCCCTGCCCCCCTGCAGCTACCCATGTCCATCGACCCTCCCCTCCCCCCCCCCCCCCCGGCACATCAAACCCCCTCACCACCCGCAGCTGCCAGTAGTAACGCTGTCTGGCTGCTGCTGCTTCCCCTGTTGAGCAGCAGCGGCCGCTACAAAAGAAAAGAAGCGATAAATGTTTTTAAACCCAGCCCAAATCATTTGCAAATGCCCGAGTCTTACAACGCAGTCTCTGCAGCCGCTCCTCCTCTCCCCTGTCACGTCACTGTGCTCCTCCGGGGTCTTACTTTATTGTATGGTATAACCTGCTTTAGGCTATCTTCTGGGTGAATAAGGTGATATATAAGTCTAATAATAGAATAGATATTTGTATATAAATATATCATAAATTACAAATTTAATTTGGTTGTATTGTACTAACATTTCTTCTAAAGTTTAAAAACTGTTGATGATAAACAACTGAATGAATCCCATTAGTCTGATGTCGTCACACTAGTATGGCTCTATTGTGATTTATAAGGACTTTAGATTTGTCTTTAATATGACAAAATTAACCTTTTGTTAGGTTTAATTGGGACCATCGCGTTTTTGTACTGCTGTATGAGCCTTTGATGGAGCAAGACAGTAGTGTAAAACTTCAATATAGTAACATAGTAGATGACAGCAGAAAAAGACCTGCACGGTCCATCCAGTCTGCCCAACAAGATAAACTCACACGTGCTACTTTTTGTGTATACCTTACCTTGATTTGTACCTGTCCTTTTCATGGCACAGACCGTATAAGTCTGCCCAGCACTATCCCCGCCTCCCAACCACTAGCCCCGCCTCTCACCACCGGTTCTGGCACAGACCGTATAAGTCTGCCCAGCTCTATCCCCGCCTCCCAACCACTAGTCCCGCCTCCCACCACCGGCTCTGGCACAGACCGTATAAGTCTGCCCAGCACCATCCCCGCCTCCCGCCACCGGCTCTGCCACCCAATCTCGGCTAAGCTCCTTAGGATCCATTCCTTCTGAACAGGATTCCTTTATGTTTATCCCACGCATGTTTGAATTCCGTTACTGTTTTCGTTTCCACCATCTCCCGTGGGAGGGCATTCCAAGCATCCACTACTCTCTCCGTGAAAAAATACTTCCTGACATTTTTCTTGTCTGCCCCCCTTCAATCTCATTCCATGTCCTCTCGTTCTACCGCCTTCGCATCTCCGGAAAAGGTTCGTTTGCAGATTAATACCTTTCAAATATTTGAACGTCTGTATCATATCACCCCTGTTTCTCCTTTCCTCCAGAGTATACATGTTCAGGTCCGCAAGTCTCTCCTCATAAGTCTTGTAACGCAAATCCTATACCATTCTCGTAGCTTTTCTTTGCACCGCTTCAATTCTTTTTACATCCTTAACAAGATACGGCCTCCAAAACTGAACACAATACTCCAGGTGGGGCCTCACCAACGACTTATACAGGGGCATCAACACCCCCTTTCTTCCGTTGGTCACACCTCTCTCTATACAGCCTAACAACCTTCTAGCTACGGCCACCGCCTTGTCACACTGTTTTGTCGCCTTCAAATCCTCAGATACTATCACCCCAAGATCCCTCTCCCCATCCGTACCTATCAGACTCTCCCCGCCTAACACATACGTCTCCCGTGGATTTCTACTCCCTAAATGCATCACTTTGCATTTCTTCACATTGAATTTTAATTGCCAAACCTTAGACCATTCTTCTAGCTTCTGTAGGTCCTTTTTCATGTTTTCCACTCCCTCTGGGGTGTCCACTCTGTTACAGATCTTAGTATCATCCGCAAATAGTCAAACTTTACCTTCTAACCCTTCAGCAATGTCACTCACAAATATATTGAACAGAATCGGCCCCAGCACCGATCCTTGAGTCACTCCACTACTCACCTTTCCCTCCTCCGAGCGAATTCCATTCACCACCACCCTCTGGCGTCTGTCTGTCAACCAGTTCCTAATCCAGTTCACCACTTCGGGTCCTATCTTCAGCCCATCCAGTTTATTTAAGAGCCTCCTGTGGGGAACCCTGTCAAAAGCTTTGCTGAAATCTAATTAGATTATGTCCACAGCTGGTCCCTGATTCAATTCTCCTGTCACCCAATCAAAGAACTCAATGAGATTCGTTTGGCACGATTTCCCTTTGGTAAAACCATGTTGTCTCGGATCTTGCAACTTATTGGCTTCCAGGAAATTCACTATCCTTTCCTTCAGCATCGCTTCCATTACTTTTTCAATAACCGAAGTGAGGCTTACCGGCCTGTAGTTTCCAGCTTCTTCCCTATCACCACTTTTGTGAAGAAGGACCACATCCGCCGTTCTCCAATCCCTCGGAACCTCTCCCGTCTGCAAGGATATATTAAACAAATCTTTAAGAGGACCCGCCAGAACCTCTCTGAGCTCCCTCAATATCCTAGGGTGGATCCCATCCGGTCCCATGGCTTTGTCCACCTTTAGCTTTTCAAGTTGTTCATACACACTCTCTTCCGTGAACGGTGCTCTATCCACTTCAATCTCATTTGTACTTTTTCCAGTCCATCGCGGTCCTTCTCCAGGATTTTCTTCTCTGAAAACAGAACAGAAGTATCTATTTAGCAAATTTGCTTTTTCTTCATCATTATCCACATAGCGGTTCGCAGTATCTTTTAGTCTCACAATTCCCTTTTTAGTCATTCTCCTTTCACTAATATACCTGAAGAAAATTTTGCCACCCCTCCTTACATTTCTAGCCATTTGTTCTTCCGTTTGCGCTTTCGCCAGACATATCTCTCTCTTGGCTTCTTTCAGTTTCATCCTGTATTCCTCCTTGTGTTCCTTTTCTTGAGTTTTTTTTGTATTTCTGGAACGCCAACTCTTTAGCCTTTATTTTCTCAGCCACTTGCTTGGAGAACCATATCGGTTTCCTTTTTCTCTTGCTTTTATTTACTTTCCTTACATAAAGGTTCATGGCCCTATTTATAGCTTCTTTCAGCCTGGATCACTGTCCTTCCATATCAAAGAAAATCGGCCTCTCTGATTTATGCAAATAGATAAATACTTATTTTGTGGACAGTCAAGAATAAAGTAGCATAGTAGTGAGTCCCCTTCAGCTCCAATCAAATTTACCTGTATTGAGAAATAAGCTATCTTAGAAAAGATAGCTTCTGGGGATGTGAGGGGAGGGTGTGGTTGAATTTCTAATCTTACTACTACAAATCATTTCTAACCTTTTAACAAAAGAAACTGTACCAACAGAGACAAAATCACAATGATCTATATTTTTTCAAAGTGCTGAACGAAGGAGTAGCTTCATTCTGCTCCAGAGCTGTGAATCCATACTGTAATTTTAGGTGACAAAAAAAACACTTCTGAAGATGAAGAGATGGGCATGGTTCTTCCTAAAATTTAATGTTGTAAAGCTGTTGTAATCTTTTCAATCCCTACCAGTAGAAAATGTTTTGAAAGCTTACTTGAAGCAGTGTCTTGGTTTCTGCTGTCTTCTCAGAAGGTGGAGTCTTTTCTCCACCTGTATTCAGTACCTTTTGTTTATTTTCTGCTGATCTGCATGTTGTACAGGGATTTGGAGACTTTCTGTAGGTGATCTTGTGCTCTCTTTTTTGATAGTGATGATGTGTCTTTCCTAAGATGCAAGATGCATGAGAGCATTTGTTAGCATCCTCCATCTCACAGGATAAATTGTCAGACTGGTAATGCAATTATATGTACACAGGAAAGGAGCCTGTGGTATGTAAAGAGGAGGAGCCTCTCAGACATCACTTTTCCATACTATAATTCACTTAAAGACCTCAATTCATTTTTGCAGTACCTATCTCACAACTAAAATAGTGACCTCTCAGCACATGCCACACACTCAAACAAGTATACATGCGCATAAATACTTATTATATAAATAGACAATATTAAACAGGTGAATAGTTACTACAGTTACTCTTAAACTGGTACTTCAGAGCATCAATTTCTCTCATGTTCAGAAATGGTATAAAAACGCTTCAAAATTAATCTCTAAGGATCTGCTTATATGGCCATGAGAGCACTTCTCAGGGTTTTTTTTTCAGCTTATCTTGGCTTTTTCTTCTGCGTTATGAATTATGAGTTCCAATTGACTTAACAGTTAATATGAAAAGAAAGATCTAGAAACATTTGAGAATGATTGGAAAGAAACAGAGAAACGAGCATGGTGACCACAGATTTCAGCAAGACTGAATAGAAAATAAAGACTATAAAATTAAAACTCAAAGAAACATCACTAAAGAGAAATGTAGAAGTGATAAGTAGTAGTAGTAGAAGATAAATTATACAGAGCCATTTTAACAAATTTTTTTGGATATGTCTGTAAGAGCATGGGTGGTTTAGAAAAGTATTACAGTATTAGCTTTACTGTATGTTTTTCTTCTCTTTAATAACTCTAATTTCTTGCAGTGAGGCAGTCTGGGAGAACATGGCACGCATGTGTGTGAAGACACAGAGGTTGGATGTTGCAAAGGTTTGCCTGGGTAATATGGGCCATGCCAGAGGGGCCAAGGCTTTGCGAGAAGCTGAGCAAGAGCCAGAGCTGGAAGCTAGAGTAGCCATGTTGGCAATACAGCTGGGCATGATAGTAAGTATTCCAGTACCAGGATACCTCATTGTTATCTGGATTCTCTTATATATATTTATTTGATCAAATTTAAATAATTTCTTAACTAAAGCTCTAAGCAAATGGATCTCAAACCTGTCCAAGAGGAACCCCCAGCCAGTCAGGTTTCCAGGTTATCTGCAATGAATATTCATGAGTTAGATTGTATGCACTACCTCCAATGCATACAAATCTAACTCCTGAATATTAATTGTGAGTATCCTGAAAACCTGACTGGCTGGCATTC
This sequence comes from Microcaecilia unicolor, assembly GCF_901765095.1. Taxonomy (NCBI): domain Eukaryota; kingdom Metazoa; phylum Chordata; class Amphibia; order Gymnophiona; family Siphonopidae; genus Microcaecilia; species Microcaecilia unicolor. Next base: position 54,090,680 of record NC_044038.1, read on the forward strand.
CCCCAGGGTAGGTTTAGGAACCATTACCCCTAAGTGATATACAATATGAAATTGTTCTACAATTTGTAAAACAGTGATCTAATAGAAAATAATAAAACATTTGGGCAGTCTTTAAATAACTCTCATTGCTTGCTTACCATCCTTTTGAAAATTCAAGTGATTTGGGAATGGAGCAGACCTCCCCTCCCCTGATCTAACCTTGCCCCTTTTCCAATGCTGTGAACAGTGTGAGTACTTTTACCCACAAAGTGAAAGGGAACAGTTTTTCAACATAGCTATTTCCTCAGGTAAATCACTGTTATCCATGGGAAAATCCCAAAAAATTGCTCTCTCTGTGAATTGGAACAAAAGTAGTAGTAGCCACCATCTTTTCTAATAAATACCTTTTGACATAGCATGAATACTATCTGTATTCTTGCATCACTGTGCAAATGCATGAGCTCTCTTTATACACTGGATTGATCATAGCAGGTCTCTGTTTTTATTATCTGTGTTTTCTGTTTTATTGATTCATTAAATCTTAAGTGTAGATGGTCTCTATGTATTGGGAAAATGTTCATCTATTGCACTACTGTCTTATACTTCTGCTATCACTGATCTTCTAAATGGAAAAAAAGTGGTATTGCCTAAAGAAGGGGGTTTCATCTCAGTATGATCTCTCCTCACCAGCATGACTTTGGGAGTACTGAGTTCTATTTATAAGTAGTATTGATAAAATTAGAAAATTTAACTGTCTTTATAGAGTATATTATGAGCAGAAGCAGTAATTTTATAAATAATTAATTTCTTCAGTAAAATGACATGTCTAATGATGTATTCATATGTATGATGCAGTCCATTAAAAATCAGGACAAAGAATTATGCACAGCACACTATTTAGAATGCAGTTTTCAAAGCCATTTACATAAATAAGTAGAAATTTACCCACATAAATCATACTGTCTAAAAATGAGCCTCCCTCAATATGGCAAAAATAAGCACGTACATTTGCTAGATTAAGAGGTGTTCTAGGGCATGTTTGGTTGGGGGAAAAAAGTAATGTATATATCTTGCATTTTCATTCTCTATGTGTGGTTTTCTATGAAAAACTATTCAGGGAGAAGACAGGTGCAAATGTTTGCAGCTACTTTATATCCACAGCATATTTCAAAGCAGAAGAATGTGCACTTTGTTTTGAAACAGAAGTCCAAAATGCACAGTGAAAATTGCTTGCAAAATGGTAATTACAGATAGTTTTATAGCCTACCCACTTATGATAGATATTAGATTTTGAATAATCAGCTATGCGGGACAAACATGTATACACTGGATAACTATTAGTTGAATGCTTGACTATAATAATTACAAATACATCAGCCAATTAATAGTACAGGACAGTTCACTTGAAATCCTTACTACAGTACTGGGGACTGTCCTTGAAAAGTATATAAACCAAATGAAGTTAGTCCAGAGGGTGGCTGCAAAAATGGTCAACAGTCTTCAACATAAAGCGTATGGGAAGAAATATGGAAATATAATAGAAATAATTAAATATCTCTGAGTATAAATGAAAAGAAGGCTCTGAAATGAGAGGTCCCAAAAAAAAAAAAAGGATAAAACCAAGACTGCCACACACCGGCACAAGCCAACTTCAAAAGTCAAGAGTGAGAGGGATAAACTACCAAGATGTGGTAAAAAAAAAAGATGTTTTATTGATTACTGAATATATATATATAGTCTTGCTCTCAAAACACAGGTGCAATAATTTATTAATATTTCACTTTTTAAGTTTAGTCATCAGCATGATTCATATTTCCCACACATATATAACATAAACAGGGATTGTGGGACCTTCTGTAGGTGATCTTGTAACTCTTGTGTGCTGAACATTTTCGTATGCTGGTTTATGCTATTGTATTATCTCAGTTGGATTATTGTAATGCTTTATATGGTGGATTAAATTCAAGATTAATTAACAAGTTGTAATTATTGCAAAATACTGCAGCCAAATTGATCTATGGCTGTTCACGTTATGATCATGTAATACCATTGCTTAGAAGACTATACTGATTACCAGTTTCTGCCTGGATAGTTTTTAAGACTGCCTGTATTGTATTTAGTATATTACAGGGGTCTAGTTCATAGACTCCCCTATTTCAGGGTCCCCTGTACTGCAACCCTCAGACTCTGGGTATAGTAGGCCTTCTTCAATTGGCATTGCCTTCAGAATTTAGGTAGTTTGGGGTTCCTAACATACAAATCTCGATCTTCCAGCAGGAAGATCTCCAGGAATGATGACTTCTCGCCCTTGCCTGGGCCAACAGTTAACCGGGTTATTGTTCTGAAGTCTGAGTAATCCCAACACAGAACAACTGGGCAGGGAGTTGGGAAGCCAGGGCAAAAATATCGCTTCAAGTTTGGCATGCCCCACCAGGGTTTTGATTGAGACCTGAGCAGTCAGATATTGTCTCTGGTATCCATGTACATAAGCTATGTTTTCTCATAATTAACCTGGAGTCTTTTTATTGAATGTCTCTGTATGATGGTTTTCAGTTTTCTAGAGTCTATCAGTGCCTGAAGGGGAGTCCTGTTCAGCAAATCCTGAATCGCAAAGTTTCACATTCCTGGATAGAGAGCATCCACAAAATTACAGGCATATGGGATTACATAGGGTCCTCTTCTACTATGGGGCTATCCCAGGTAGAATGCCTCTTTTCCCCCACAGTTGATGCAAGTAGGTAGGCCCAGGTCCTGAACTCGGGCAGGCATTGGGTGCTGGGTCCTTAGCGAAGGCACCACCAGTCATTCTGTTTTTCCTTTCATGAACCCTGGGTTCAAGGGTGGCTTCTTCTTTTGGCAAGTTTCAGGTGTAGGTTGAACTTGATGGAAGACTTCCATTTTCTCTACAGTGCTCTCTCTTGTCACTCCACCTCATGGGTAGAATTAGCCCCTCTAGGAACTATTCTAAGAGAATGACCTTGGCTATCTCCAGTCCTGGCAACTTCCTTAAATCTGTAGTAGAAGCTTTGAGGATTTTCTTTTATGCAGAGGGCATCATCTCTTAAGTGTTGCTGATATGCTTCCTGAGTACACCCTGCATGCTCTAAGATGGAGGCCATGACCTCCACATATATGGCTCTCCGGTCTTGGTTAGCATTTTGGAAAGTGACTTGACTACTTCTGTTTAATTAGTTCATCAGATAGGTTGTCCATGTTATCTCAGGCTACATGGCCACTGGAACAGTTCTTTCAAAGTTCACTAGGAAATAATCTGGATCATCCTGAAGAGTCATCTTAGGCAGCATGAAGACTGACAGGTTCACTTGGGACACAGGTCTCTGCAATGCCTGGGACACCTGAGCCAGAGAGATCGACTGCAGCTATTACCCCTCCACTAGGGTCTGGAGTAACCTATCCATTTTGGCTTACCCCTTTAGGCACATGGTAGCCACACACATACACAAAATCCTGCCTGTTTGATCCCTTTCTAGGTCAAGTCTAATCCTTTAGCTGAATTATCCATGCTGTAGTGAGGCCCCAAACCCTGGAGTTTAGTGGGTTTTGCCTTCTTTAAACTGGGAAGCACAGATCCCATTGCCAGTATCGTATGTTATAGCAGGGTCAAGGGCCAACCACGGAGCCTTCACAAAAACAGCCAGACAAAGCATAACATTAAACATAAAACTCTCTATTACTTCAACTCAGGAATATTGAAGCCTGTTGCTTCATAGTTGTGGTATTTTTGAAGTATAGTCTCTTGCAAATCAGTGGAAAATCTTACTAGTGCTGACTCCTAGCCAGGGCCCCAACATAGTATGCAGCACCTTTAAAAACAGTCAGACACAAGCCTAGGCCTAGCTCTAGCCTGGACAAGCAGGATCAGAATTCTTAGAGTGAGTCATAAAAAAGAACTTCCTACCTTATCAGTCTTTTATTATCTTACCAGTGGCGTATCCATTCAAGGTGCATGTGTTACGTATGCACCCGCTGTCAGTCCTTCCCTTCTCCCTCCCACTGCATCTCTCCTTCCCTTTCAGGCACCACAAAGCTCTTCCAACTCCCTCCCCCCCCCCCCCCCCCCGCTTCTCCCTCCGTGGGCCTTAAAATCATCTCCAGTCTTTGCCTAGGCATCACCAGTGGCAGCAGTGCTCATAGGTTGCCTTTGTCCTGCACCGGGGCTTCTGACACAACTTCCTATTTTCTGAAGGGTGAGACAGTTCAGAGAGAAAGCCCCGGTGTAGGCCACAGGCAGCCTATCAGTACCACTGCTGCTGCCCAGGTGAAGACTGGAGGTGATTTTAAGGTTCAGAGGTGGGCCACGAGGGGAGGGACTGGAAGGGAATTGCGAGAGCTTTGCAGGGCTGAGCCAGGAAGGAAAGGAAGAGATGCATCAGGAGGGAGAAGGGGAGATATGATTGAGATCTATAAAGTACTGAGTGGAGTGGATTGGGTAGAGGTGAATCGCTTGTTTACTCTTTCCAAAAATAGTAGGACCAGGGTGCATACAAGGAAGCTACTACGTAGTAAATTGAAAACAAACCAGAGAAAATTTTTTTCATGCAACGTGTAATTAAACTCTGGAATTTGTTGCCAGATAATGTGGTGAAAGCATTCAGCTTAGCAGGGTTTTAAAAAAGGTTTGGATAATTTCCTAAAAGAAAAGTCTGTAAACCATTATTAAGATGGACTTGGGAAAATCCACTGCTTATTTCTAGGATAAGTAGTATAAAGTCTGTTTTACTGTTCTGGGATCTTGCCAGGTACTTGTGACCTGGATTGGCCACTATTGGAAACAGGATACTGGGCATGATGGACCTTCGGTCAGTCCTAGTGTGACAACACTTATGTTCTTATGTAAGTGAGGGAAAAGCAGTGTGAGACGCACCCCCTATCAAATATTCCTGGCTATGCCACTGTATCTTACATATAGATTGTGGAGACATAGGCTGGAGGGCTGTTGCTCTCTTCCTAAGGTAGCTCTGACTTATTTCTAGGCTAGGTTTAATTTGCTTAAAAAAAAAAATCCTTGCCTGAATCCATCAGCGTGTCCAATCTAAACAGTATCGTGAGAGTGAGAAATTGACAGTTATAGAACTGCAGCAAGTTGGGATCACTTTTCTATCCCATGAAGAAGCCTTGGTAAAGCAGGGGTCACGTTTGGGGTTATTTATAAAATAAGAGTTGCTATTTTCTCCTCCTTTTGGATTAAAGCTACTGACTGAAAATCCACCGTAATAGATTCAGTCATGATATATGGAGGATGTTTGACAGACTGAGTAGTCAAATTGTTATGATGCTGTTGTGATATAAATGAGAAAACATGGACAGAGACTATATGATACATTTAAGAAAAGTTGAATTGAAAATATAAGATAAGAAATTCAATACAAGATTTAATTCACGTTTTGAGAAATTGAGAATTTTTGATTGTGCCACATGCTATTATTATTAATATTATTGGAGTTGTTTTGAACAGTGATTAAAATTTGGAGTCCATATGTAAGCACGATAGATTAATAAATCAGACTGCTCTGGATCCACAGAGGTCTTTTTGCTCCATTAAGAATTATAGGAAATGTAAATGTATGTATGATGTATTCAGGCAATGATTTTGTTTGTTTGAGTTGGTATTTCACATTTGTGTGGTCTTTTCCTCTTTTTGAGTATTGGGTTTCATCTGCCCTGGTTGAACCCTGTCCTCTTTATTATACTCTGGAGAACTTGGCCTCTTTAAAAGTTGCCCTATGAAGGAGTTGCCTTAAGGGGAATCAGCAGCCTTCTATACACTCCATCAGAGTTGTCTATAGATGTCTTCCATAATTTAATACTGGAAGTAGCAGGATGATTTTATATCTACATATCTTCAAATGTAGCCATATGCAAGTGACCACTGAGGAACCGAATGTCCCCTCTTTGCATTCCCAGAATTTAGATGAACAAGTCATTCTGAAACAAAAAATATTCTTGAAAGCAGTGGATACCATAATCACTAAAAAGTATGCATACTATGACGATAATAGACTTCACTCCTTGTCTTCATTGAGGTGACTTAGGTGTCTTGCTATCTCCACCACCTCTTTGATTCTTCTCAGCCACCAATGAAGAATCAAGAGTAGGTGGAGACTGCAAAACACTCATGTAACCTCAATGGAGACAATAGGATCATCTTAAACAAGGCACAACAACCACTCATTCAGAGGAATTTTAGCACAAAAATGACTGGTGCCAAAGATAAACATCTCTCCCCCCACCCTCCAAGTTTCAGAATGTGTATATTGTGTATCTGGGCTTCAATCCGTCTAAAATATGTCCATTAGATTACTCTGTCATGCTCAATGTAGAGACCATGTCTCTCTCCTTCTTCAGAAGTTTCACTGGCTACCAGTACCACAACAGATAATCTTCAAATTGCTGACTCTTACTTTTAAGGCTTACAAGGTGGGGCTACCTCTTTATTTCATTACACTCACCATCCCTTATTCCTTTGCTTGTCTGCTTCATTCTTTGAGTGATCACAGACTTGTACTACCAGGTCCTAAGTTTGCTTAATTGGAGTTCATCAGGAACCGTGCCTTTTTCTTTGCTGCGCCTTCTTTCTGGAACTCACTCCCCCTCCATATTCATGCAGAGTGTTCTTTCAGGGCTTTTAAACCTGCGCTAATACGTTATACACCTTAGCTTTCTGTTGTTTCTGTGTGTTTGCCTCTATTTCCTCCTACTCTGTACTTAAATAGTGAATTGCCTCTTGCTAAGATGTGTTAACTTCCCTATTCAAACTGTAGTTCCTTTCTATTTCAAACTTTTTAAAATATTTTTTATTTTGGGTTTGCCCAAAAGTCCAGCGATTTTGGAACACCCTCCTCCAGTCGATATCAAGCATGTGGGGCGCAACATGGAAGAAAGGGCCTCTGATGCTGTTTGGTCAGTTAATGTTGGTTCATGCAACCCCGGTAGGATTTAAGAGCTTCACCCACAGAGCCATAATGACAGCGGAAAAACTAATCCTCAAAGAGTGGATTACAACAGCAGTGGCATGGCTCTATGATTGACTATAAGAGATTTGAGAAGAGAATGGCAGACTTACAAGCAAGATCTGAGATTTACAGAAAAGGTCTTCTATCGCATATGGACCCCATTCTGGCAGGCCGTAGCCCCAGGGGGTAGAGGTCATATCTTAAATATGTGATCAGATGAGTGGTCAATATACTACAAGAGGTGGATTAAAACATTTAAACGGGGGGGGGGGGCAAGGGTATGGGGAGGAGATGGGGGGAGGGAGGAATGGGGGAGGAGTTACTGTAAAAGTCGTTACTAGGTTTCATCTGGGTTTAGAATACATCACGGTCCCAAGGAACTGAGAATTAACTTTAAAAAGGTCCTGCACTGTGGAAAGATATGTGTTGTAAAGTAACATATTCAGAACTGAGATTTAAAAGACTGCAGATTACGGATAGTAAAATATCAATACATGACCCAGGGCCAATCTGTATAGTGTTGTAACTTTTGTTAAAACTAATAAACATGTGCTTCTATTCATACACATCCATTCCAGTCATGGGGACATAGCCCAGATAGGTCTGGGGTATTAAGGATTGTTAGATGGCTGATAGGTGCTTAGGAGTTCACGTTCAATGTTAAATACTCTGTACTACATATGTTATGTATAGTTTTGGTAATGTACTTGGAAATCTAGTTGATGTACGCTCTACATTGGCAGTGTGCCTTTGAGCGGAAAAATGGTTGTAAGATGGAAGTCTGTTACTCTTATTAATAAAAACATTAAAAAAAAAAACTAATAAACAAATTTGAAAATAAATAAACTGCTGAGACCTGTGAGTTAGCTTTGGTGGTATAGCAAACTTTAATAAACCATAATTCCCTCCTTTCCCCAGTTAGAACTGTTCCAACAAACTTACATGCTTCAATTTTCCCATTACAATAACTTATGACCAACAAACTGTCCTGCCTCAATTTTCTTGACGAAATTAAAATTTGTAACCAACAGACTTTCCAGCCTCAAAATTTCCTACCAAAATCTCCTACCTTCCTAAGCCTAAATTGGACTAATGAATTTTCTCATCTTCCAGAATCAAAAAAACTGCTCCACTAATACTGCCCACCTCAAACTCCAACCAATCAGGTTTGAGAACCTACTATATAAAGACAAACTGCAGATTTCACAGCACACTGAAGAAATCCACAGCATGGCTGAAACGTTGGTTTCATCTACTCAGATGCAGCAAGACCCAGACAGCCTCAAAAAAAATGTTTGTTTCTTGTGTATTTGCTATACCACCTTTCATAGTATGAGCATCAAGGTAGTTTACAAAGCAATATGCAAGGAAGAAATAACAGGGAACACCATTAAAGACAGGAAAAGTGAAGTTAGAGGGAAAGAGAATTAAAAGGTATTTACAGTAGCACTGCTGCATGTTATCACCCCCAACAGTTCCTGAACCATTTTGATCAGTCCAGCTCACTAAAGGCAAGACCAAAGAAGTGTGTTTTGAGGCTTACCTTAAATTATTTTGTTTGAAATCTCCATTTAGAGGGAAGTGGGGAGGGAATTCCACAAAGGAGGAACTAGGAAAACAAAAACTGCTTGCTTCATGAATTGAAGCCTAGCCTGAGTCACTGGGGGAGAAGAGAGAAAAGTTCCACACTGGGAATGAAGACGATAAGGAGGAACATAGAGAGTGAGCATTGCTGATGGATATAATGGAACTCCACTGTAGAAAGTTTTGTGAGCCTGTAAGAAGACTTTGAAACAAATCCAAAAAGAAATGGGGAGCCAGTGATTTTCATCTATAAGGGTGCAACCTGATTGTATATACACGGTCAAAGTTTTAATGGCTGTATTTTGAATGTTTTGAAGTTGTTTAAGGTTAGTGCCTAATCACTACTCTGAGTTTAAAAGTTTCAATAATCAAGGCATGAGGTAACCAGTGAGTGAGGGGCTAGGACATCAGGGTAATATCTTACAGATTGTATTTGATGCAGTGTGTGAAATAAGGCCCTTGTAGCAGACACATGTTTCTCAAGTGACAAATGAGATCATATGGCAACTGAGAGTTGATGATAACACCTATATAGTTGGCTGAATCAACCAATGTGACCGGAGAGCCAGATAATGTGGTGAGACAGATGAGTGGGAAGGTCTCCCAGTAATTCATGCAGCCAAAGATTTGGAAAGCTTCATTCATAGACATTGATTAGTAAACCAGGAAGAAACGGAATTGAGGCACACATTCATAGGACCAAGGTCAATGTAAAAGAGATCTGTATAGGATACCAACAGAATATCATCTGCATAAAAGGAATTGCTGGGTCCTGTACCAATCTGGGTGGTGAGGAAAGAGATATTAATTAGCAAGGATGCCAGAACAAACCCCTGATAAATCACTTAAACTGGTCAAAAGTATAAACTGTAGGAAAATATCGACCAACTGCCTCAAAACTCCCAATGCATAAGTTATTTCAATCAAAAGCACAATGCATAAAATCATATAACTGTATTTCTTCTGTTATCTTCTATCAGTATTGCTTTGCAGGACACTCAGTGGTGAATCGTTTCACATGAGCTTACAAGTCAACACCTTTGAATGCATTTGGTTATCCACGTTTAATGTATCCAATCCATACTGCTTTCTTACTTTGTGTAGACATGAGAATTCATTTACATATTGTTATTTATTTATATGTACATCATTTTTATACAAGCACACCATTTTTTGTCTTTACATATTTTTAAATAAGGAAGGTTTTATTTTATTTTTTGATGAATTTAAATTTTATTTTCTTAAAAATTTAATCATCCGTTTATTCTTAAATGCATCTAATTTGTTATTATTATACATACTTTTTTATATAATAACATTTAAAATTATAAAATTAATTTTAAATATTTAAACATATATATATATATGTTGTCTACTTTTATAATGTTTTTATAATTTATGTATTCAAAATTTGATTATAGACTCCTGATGCAGGCCTAACGGCCGAAACACGACGTTGTGTCGAGTCTTTATACCTCAATAAACATCTTTATTATTATATATCCTTTCAGTCTTTGGAATCCTTGGTCGTCCTCCCACTTTTATTTCATTACCCATGTCTATTTCAAATTATGTCAAAAGTCACATGGCTAACTAGAACCAATAAACCTACTGCTTTCAGAATTGTGACGTCTAATCAAGTTCTAAATTAAACCAAAAGGACTGACTGAATTTAATGTATAAATCCAGTGCTGTTCTTTGGACCCAGATGCACACCACAAGGTAAAGGGAAAGGTGAGTAATTAAATTAAAATCTAAGGGACTTGAGCTGAAGAATTTCCTAGAAAGCTCTGAAGTAGAGTGTACAACTTCATGCTATTTAGATTACATCACTTAGCTGTCTTGACTGTTTTGAGAACACCTATTACGGGTAAGTTACTTAATTTCTTTTACTGCCTTAGGGCTCTTGAATGGAGGAGAGCTGTTTGATAACCCTGCCTCTGTCTCACAAATGCTGAATATGAGATACTGTCTGGCAGCTCCTTGTGACTCTGGGCAAGTCACTTAACCCTCCATTGCCCCATGTAAGCCACATTGAGCCTACTACTACTACTACTGTTTAACATTTCTAAAGCGCTACTAGGGTTACACAGCGCTGTACAATTTAACATAGAGGGACAGTCCCTGCTCAAAGAGCTTGCAATCTAAAAGACAAGTGAACAGTCAGTCCAATAGGGGCAGTCAAATTGGGGCGGTCTGGATTTCCTGAACAGCAAGAGTTAGGTGCCAAACGCAGCATTGAAGAGGTGGGTTTTAAGCAAAGACTTGAAGATGGGCAGGGAGGGGGCTTGGCGTAAGGGCTCAGGAAGGTTGTTCCAAGCATAGGGTGAGGCGAGGCAGAATGAGCGGAGCCTGGAGTTGGCGGTGGTGGAGAAGGGTACTGAGAGGAGGGATTTGTCCTGTGAACGGAGGTTACAGGCGGGAACGTAAGGGGAGATGAGGGTAGAGAGGTAGTGAGGGGCAGCAGACTGAGTGCATTTGTAGGTAAGAAGGAGAAGCTTGAATTGAATGCGGTATCTGATTGGAAGCCAGTGAAGTGACCTGAGGAGAGAGGGGTGATATGAGAATATAGGTTCTGGCGGAATATAAACCGGGCAGCAGAGTTCTGAACAGATTGAAGGGGGGATAGATGGCTAAGTGGGAGGCCGGTGAGGAGTAAGTTGCAGTAGTCAAGGCAAGAGGTAATGAGAGCGTGGACGAGAGTTCGGGTGGTGTGTTCAGAGAGGAAAGGGCGAATTTTGCTGATGTTAAAGAGGAAGAAGCGACAGGTCTTGGCTATCTGCTGGATATGCGCAGAGAAGGAGAGGGAGGAGTCAAAGATGACTCCAAGGTTGCGGGCAGATGAGACGGGGGGAGGATGAGGGTGTTATCAACTGAGAGAAAGTGGAGGAAGAGGAGAAGTGGGCCATGAGTGGGAAAGCGCGGGGTACAAATGTTTCAAAAATAAAAAAATATTACTTCCCCAGGTCTTTTTAATGCAGAAGAAGTTCTATGATACTTTGTTACATGATTTTTTATAATACAGATGGATTCTATGCTAATTTTCTTTTATTTTCAGGAAGATGCAGAGCAGCTCTACAAGAACTGCAAACGTTATGACCTCTTGAACAAATTCTACCAAGCTTCGGCACAGTGGCAGAAAGCCATAGAAACTGCAGAGACCTATGACCGTGTACATTTGCGTACTACCTATTATAATTACGGCAAACACCTGGAGGCCAATGGCGAGCGGAACGTTGCTCTGAGTTTGTAAGTGGTACAAATGCTGATGCTAACCATATAAGAAATGCTGAATAATTATGCCATTGGTGCTGGATATGGAGGTTACCTTATATTAATGATCTAGGAGTTGCAATGTTTCAGACAGATGATTAGGACATACATTTGGTTATTCAGGACATTATAGTTTTATAAAGCAGTGGTTTGGTTTCTGTAATGGGCAAGTAGTAGTGCTGTTCTCTGCCTCATATGATTTCTGAGTATTGTTGTTGGGCCTAAAGTCTGTTCCTCTTCTGAAAACTCTTAAGGTACATCTCATTCCCTGGTAAGATGTTTCAGATTTGAGCTCCATCTGTGCCATCCTTGAGTTACAATTATTAAAAAAAAAAAATCTTAGGGCCAACAATGTTCTGCTCTTTTGGTCTCCCAGTTCAGTTGGAACCAATCTTTATTTGGGCTACATCACTCTAAGCCAGTGGTTCCCAAATCTGGTCCTGGAGGCATCCCAACCAGTCAGGTTTTCAGGCTATCCACAATGAATATTCATGAGAAAGATTTGCATGCAGTGAAGGCAGTGCTTGCAAATCTCTCTCAAGAATATTAATTGTGGATATCTTGAAAACCTGACTGGCTGGACTGCCTCCAGGACCAGGTTTGGGAACTACTGCCCTAATCCATTATGTTCTGTTCCCTGAGGTTTTCCCAACCTTTAACCTACTCCAGTGGTGTGCTGGAGCCAGCTCGCACCGGCTTTGCAGAGCCGGTTGTTAAATGTAGAACAATCTTGCAAGCCGGTTGTTGTGCTATCAGCCGGGACTTTTTTTTTTCTTTTTCATAAATTGCAGCTGAGAAGCACGCATGCCCAAAGAACACAACATCAGGTGACTTCTGATATTCATGCATGCGTGGTGTCTGGCAACCTTACCCTGCGTCGTGCTGCATGTGCACTGCGGGCAGGAGGTTCAATGCAGCATTCCTGATCGCAGCCCATGGTCCACACCAACCCAACAACCTCAGCTTAGCTGCCCAGCTGCTGTCCTGATACTGCTGATAGATTTCAGCCTCCTGCAACCCTCCCCACGATCTGAGAGGTTGACAGGAGAGCCCTGGGCTGGCACAGCCAAAGACCTTGCTGAAGAACCCCCCTCCTCCTCCTTTTCCTAAAGGAGTAAAGTAACGGCCCTACTAAAAAGGACAGATCCCTGCTAGCTGTAACTGTCCTATTGAATCTATTTGGTGAAAAAAAAATTTTTTTTTAGTACATATTCATGTCCAACATTATAGAAAAGCACAGCATGAGAAACTGAAACTAAAAACAATTAAATCAACCAGATAACAATAAAAAGGTACAAGTAAACTTATGAACATTATGCAGTATCAAAATTAACATATAGGTTTAAGTCTGTCCCAAATCAAAGATATTACCCATCAGTCATCCAAGAAACAAGAGACCTCACCCTCAGAATCCAGAGTGGGAGACAACCCCGATTAAAGCCTATAAAGCACAACAGCTATAGAAGGTCTAAACCATTAAGGCGTAATACATCAGGTATTAAAGGTGCATTTTGCTGCATTTATTGTTCAGTGACCTGGGTAGAGACTTAAATTTGTCCAGATAGGCTTATAAATCCAAACCAATATACAGTGGGGGAAATAAGTATTTGATCCCTTGCTGATTTTGTAAGTTTGCCCACTGACAAAGACATGAGCAGCCCATAATTGAAGGGTAGGTTATTGGTAACAGTGAGAGATAGCACATCACAAATTAAATCCGGAAAATCACATTGTGGAAAGTATATGAATTTATTTGCATTCTGCAGAGGGAAATAAGTATTTAATCCCTCTGGCAAACAAGACCTAATACTTGGTGGCAAAACCCTTGTTGGCAAGCACAGCGGTCAGACGTCTTCTGTAGTTGATGATGAGGTTTGCACACATGTCAGGAGGAATTTTGGTCCACTCCTCTTTGCAGATCATCTCTAAATCATTAAGAGTTCTGGGCTGTCGCTTGGCAACTCGCAGCTTCAGCTCCCTCCATAAGTTTTCAATGGGATTAAGGTCTGGTGACTGGCTAGGCCACTCCATGACCCTAATGTGCTTCTTCCTGAGCCACTCCTTTGTTGCCTTGGCTGTATGTTTTGGGTCATTGTCGTGCTGGAAGACCCAGCCACGACCCATTTTTAAGGCCCTGGCGGAGGGAAGGAGGTTGTCACTCAGAATTGTACGGTACATGGCCCCATCCATTCTCCCATTGATGCGGTGAAGTAGTCCTGTGCCCTTAGCAGAGAAACACCCCCAAAACATAACATTTCCACCTCCATGCTTGACAGTGGGGACGGTGTTCTTTGGGTCATAGGCAGCATTTCTCTTCCTCCAAACACGGCGAGTTGAGTTCATGCCAAAGAGCTCAATTTTTGTCTCATCTGACCACAGCACCTTCTCCCAATCACTCTCGGCATCATCCAGGTGTTCACTGGCAAACTTCAGACGGGCCGTCACATGTGCCTTCCGGAGCAGGGGGACCTTGCGGGCACTGCAGGATTGCAATCCGTTATGTCGTAATGTGTTACCAATGGTTTTCGTGGTGACAGTGGTCCCAGCTGCCTTGAGATCATTGACAAGTTCCCCCCTTGTAGTTGTAGGCTGATTTCTAACCTTCCTCATGATCAAGGATACCCCACGAGGTGAGATTTTGCGTGGAGCCCCAGATCTTTGTCGATTGACAGTCATTTATACTTCTTCCATTTTCTTACTATGGCACCAACAGTTGTCTCCTTCTCGCCCAGCGTCTTACTGATGGTTTTGTAGCCCATTCCAGCCTTGTGCAGGTGTATGATCTTGTCCCTGACATCCTTAGACAGCTCCTTGCTCTTGGCCATTTTGTAGAGGTTAGAGTCTGACTGATTCACTGAGTCTGTGGACAGGTGTCTTTCATACAGGTGACCATTGCCGACAGCTGTCTGTCATGCAGGTAACGAGTTGATTTGGAGCATCTACCTGGTCTGTAGGGGCCAGATCTCTTACTGGTTGGTGGGGGATCAAATACTTATTTCCCTCTGCAGAATGCAAATAAATTCATATACTTTCCACAATGTGATTTTCCGGATTTAATTTGTGATGTGCTATCTCTCACTGTTACCAATAACCTACCCTTCAATTATGGGCTGCTCATGTCTTTGTCAGTGGGCAAACTTACAAAATCAGCAAGGGATCAAATACTTATTTCCCCCACTGTAACAACCAGGAAAACAAACTGCATTAGAAGATATCATAGTCTGAGGCACCATACTTCTAAGGAGCCAAAGGTGAGGTGAAAAATTCCACTCGGAATCTGGAACTCAGTTCTGGGGAGCTGCAGGTAAAGAGAAAACTGCGGTCAAAGCTCAGCAGTGAGGGATCCAAATAAATGGTGCTGAAAATCAAACAGTCAATGATTCCTATTGGACTCAGGAATGCGCTGGAAGGTGCTTTGCAAACTGCAGAGCCTCCGCAGCTTGAGAGAAGATCTGTGTTTTCCCTTTGTGCTGAACACAAAGTTTTGCAGGATATAGCAAGGTAGATAGCACCTTCTTTCAATGTAACACAGAACAGGCAGGTGCGAATTCCTGGCGACGGGCTGCTACCACCGCAGAAAAATTTTGGAAGCATAAAACTTTGTTGTCGTGCACCAGTGAGCCCACTAATAGTATCGCTCAGCCTTTCCTGTTTATGCACATAGTTGAGGACTTTTTTTTTTTTTTTTTTTTTTTTTTTGCTGAAGTAATTTTGTTTATTTATCTTTTATTCATTTAAACAATATTTACAAGAAACATCTTGCTTAGGAAAGTATCGTATAAGTAGGAACTATTGTAAAAGGAAAATATTTCTCTAAAACAAGCATATAAATCTATACACTTTCAAATTTATACGACACTCAAGTCCATAATGGGAGATCCAAGATATCAGGTAATCTAAGGGGAGAAATAATATAGGAAAAAAGTTGCCAGGTAAATCATTCTCTGCTAAGAAATTATACATTATTCTTTGAAGCATTCTCCATTTTAACTGAGGCTACTAATGCTGACAGATGTTCAGGTTCAGTAAATACATATTTCTTCCCCCCCAGCCTTACTATGCACTTGCAGGGGTACCTTAAAAAGAAGACACCCCCCAAGTGCAAAATTTCTGGCTTAAGGAGTAAGAATTGTTTCCTCCGTCGACGTGTCTCCTTGGAGACATCAGGAAATAACAATATTTTGAGACCCAAAAAGGGATTCTCTTTATTACGGAAAAAAAGGCGGAAGATCCAATTCTTATCAGGAAGTAGGGCAACAGTCGCTACCAAAGTAGCGGCTGTGACCAATTCAGAGTCAGAAGTCTCAAGCAAAAGAGAAACATCAATAGGTTTTTCAGTCTCTTGATTCAAGTTCCTTTCTGGGACATAATAAACTTGGGATAAGGGTGGAAAGTCCTTTTCCTGAACATTCAAATTTTCACGAAAATAGCGTTTCAACATATCAAGAGGAAAAACATTTGGAATCCTAGGGAAGTTAACGAATCTCAGGTTATGATTTTTAGTATAATTGTCAAAAGCCTCTGATTTACGCCTGAGATTAGTTACTTCTTTTACCATCAAAGTTTGTAACGTTTCCGTCTTCATAACCCTTTGGTCAATTTTTTCCATTTTCTCATTTAAAACTTTAAACTCTTCCTCTTTTTTTTTCAGGTCAGTTTCAATAGTCTTTACTCTAGGCAAAAACTCTTCATTTTGCTTAAGGAAACATTGTCCCAGGTTGGACATTAAATCCCACAAAGTGTCTAAAGTCACATTCTTTGGCTTGGCTACTAACTCTTTAGGAAGTTCAAACCTTACTGATGACTGTAAATCTGCTGCACTTCGACCCTCAGTTTCTCTCTCCTCAATAAATGATGATAATATGGGCAAACTTCCCTCCATTCCTTCCCCCGATGGTAGAGACGCTTCTCCCCGAGGTTCTTTCGGGTCCCCTGCTCCTTCCGAGGGAGACCCCGTCGGGTCAAAGAGGAAGGAACTGGCGCCAAGCGGTTGAGGAGGAGGAGTGCGTGCAGCGGGGCTTAAGGTAGTTTCCAGTCCGGGGGAAGCCAAAGTCTCCCGTTCGCCGGCATTCCCAATCGGAGGCGTTCCGCCTTCTTGTATAACTTCCCGTGGCCTCATGAATCGATCCAAAGGACCAGGTAACGGGGATAAATGCGGGGAAGCTCTGCCCGCGATTTTCCCACGGCGTTTAGGCATCGTAGGAGCGAGGTCTAGGGCGTCTTAGCAGGGCGCAGCCATCTTGGATCTCCCCATAGTTGAGGACTTTAAAGATAACCATGCAAGGTCATTTAACTGTCAGCTTAACCGGCCCCAATCTATGTGCCTGCTCAATTCTCAGCAGGCCCACCGTAGAGAAGAGTTTCAGTTCTTGTGCTAGCCATTGTTCCAGAAATCCCTGAAGATCTGAATCTTTGATGGGCTCTGGTAAACCCATTAGATGCAAATTAAACCATCTGGAATGGTTTTCTAGATCGTCCATTTTTTCTTCTAATTTTGCCACTTTTTTTTGCAGACCCAGCTGCTGAATTTCTTGTTGTTGGAGTTTGTCTTCCATGTCTGAAAGATGTTGTTGATAATGACCAAAATCTGTTTGAAACTGATCAAGTCTGGTGTCTACGAATCCCAGCTTGGCCGCTATCTCACAAAGTTGTAGTTCAATAGAGGAGACCAGAGTTGGTTTAATCTGTATTGTGATTTTGGCAATCCACGTGGAACTGATGGAATTAAGCCCGGTCATTTCCTCCTCCACCATTTTAAGCTTGCCTGACTTCATGCAATGCCTCTGTGTTTTTTTTTTAGGTTTGTCACCACCATCAGTAACAGAATCTGTAGTCTTCCCCTGGGTACTTTCACCATCTTGTGTACACTCCTTTAGTGAAAACGTGACCATAGGGAGGCTGATGTTACCCTCGGGGCCTAAGAGCTGCTCTCACCGATGTCTGCACGCTTCTTGACATTTTTAATTACATTATGATACATAACATGATTACGACTGTGCTCTGATTTAAGAACACTGTACCATGCTTCTTTTGGATAAGTCTAACTATGGCTGTGTTCATATTTAGTTTTGTAACTTCAAGAAATGTGTTTGTCTTTGTTTTTATTCAACCTCAAGGCCTTTGGCGATATTTTAGCACTTTTTGACTGGTATTTATATGTTGAGTATTTGTTTTAATTTGGGTTCATATTATTTGTTTTTAATTTTGTATGTTTGGCATTTTTTACTTTGACAGACCCCTGATGCAGGCATTTGCCGAAACATGGGTCATGTCAAGTCTCTGAATAAACATTGCTTCCTCTGAATTCTGACTTTGTCTTATTTTCCTAATGTGTCATGGGACCTCAAAGTCATCATCACCCAGCTGATGAAAGCTCCTTTTGATCCGCTTGATTCCTGTCATTTGAAGTACCTGACCTGGAAGGTCTTGTTTTTGGTGGTGGTCAGTTCAGCTCGCAGTTATTGAGCTTCAGGTCCTAATAATGGATCCACCATATACAAAGTTTAATCATAACAGAGTAATTCTCTGCACATACCCTAAGTTTCTTCCTCAGGTGATATCAGAATTCCATCTTAGTCAGTCATCCTGCTAACATTCTTCCCAAATCCTCATGCCCATCCTGGCAAAAGTGAACTGTACTCCTTGGACTGCAAGTGAGCCTTGACTTTTCATCTGGAGTGGACTAAAGCCCATAGACAGTTCACTCAACTCTTTGTTTCTTTTGACCCAAACAGGATGGGGGCAACCATTGGTAAACACACTTTATCCAACTGGCTAGCAGATTGCATCTCTT